>NC_061108.1:43180826-43273326 GCF_015104395.2 Macrobrachium nipponense
TAATTATAAAAATTGTTGTGGTTGTAGTGTATTTGTCACTGGTGGTAAGTGTTACTCCAGCAAATGGTATTTTGCTACTTTCCCCTGTCCTGTTACACATAATGTGTATGGCAGCCTTGTAGTCGAAAGAGTAAGCCTTTAATCATTTTAAGTGTTGATTTGTTTATTGGGATTTATGTGAACTAACTGGGTTTTATCATCAGTAGAAACTAAATACAAAGGGCAGTTCAATCAGGTAAACTGTCAAACATAACTGATGTGTGAATGGTCTGTATGGTTACACCCAAAAGCAAGGTGCTGAATGAACAACTGTGAGGGTGAAAAAAACCGGTATCTGAGTAGCTGGGTTGGGTAGGGTTGATGGTTGCAAAGAGGTTTCAAAGTTGGTAAAGTACATACAGTAATTCCTTATATTGTAAATTAATTGAGAGATGTTCTTGGTATGAAAGTTCTCTAGTATTTAGAGGTATCTGTGGTTCTTGTCATAATTTTTGGTTCTGTATGTCACTAGTAGCTCCCTGGAGAGAGATGCTGTGTTTGTCATAGTTTAGTGGTTAGGCCCAAACATGTCACTTCTTTAAAATAAAGCTCTGTGGACCTCATAATTCTCTTATTAATGTTCGGGGCAATTATTATATAGAGACAGTAATAGAGGTTCTCCATGTAATCCTTTCAGAGATGTTATTAATGAAGCCATTGTCTACAAGTTGCTGGGTGGCTCATTTAAGTTCCTTATGGGTAAGGGCCTAACTACTGCAGTGGGAGAGGGAAAAATAGATATGAAAATCACAAGTGGATTTGAGGTGTCAATCAGGCTGTTGAAGATGTACATAGTGTTGACCCTTAATCAATGGATACATACTATCATATGAGTACCGATAACAGGTTTTGAGTAGTGGACAGATTCACTACTGGTGAGCATCAATATTATGCACCATATGATTTAGTTAGATTGAGCAGCAGAGAGTTTCCATTTCTTCAATAGACTATAAATTACTCTTTGCAACTAAACTCTCAGGTCCCTTTAGCCAAATGGGCATCTCATGAGGGTAGATGTTTTCTGGATTTCAAGGGGGGAATGTTGTGCTCCTTTCTTTCATAACATCTTTTTATTTATTTTCTCGTAAATACACCCAGGGATTGCTGTTGGTTGTAGTTCAAATCTTGTATGATAGTAGTATGTCTGATATAATTGTAATTTTGCAAAGAAATATTAGAAAAAAACAGGAAAAAAGAAGAAATATTAGAAAAAACATGTATACCTCAACAAAATTTTGTAAATATTTTACAACAAATATACTACTCAGAATTTGTTACTGATTTTAGTTCTTATCTGTTATGATGTGTGAGTGAGCTGTAATTATTATTGTTCATATGCGGAATAAACCTTCCGTCTTAACATGAGGATAAATCTTCTGGTGCCAGCTGGAAACTGGTTAATAACAATAAAAAATTGTAAATGCAAGGAATCTGTGTCATTTGGCATCTGATACATAGCTGAGGTGAAAGTGAGTCAGAGACCACACTCAAACCTAGTGACACATGTAGTCTTTCTTTGACTGCCTTGGAGAGCAGACCTTTGCTTTTGCTCTCCTCCTCTTAAGCCAGTTTTTTACCTAAGCCTGTGATTTCTTTTTCTGTTGTTTTATGGATTCCTTTATCCAGCTTAAGCAGTCCCGTGAGCATTAACATTTATGTTTCAGCCTTCTAGGGTTCCCATGTTCACTCTCCCTGTCTTCCTCTAGGACTGGTACAACTTGCAGTAGATGTGCTTCCAGGCCTATTCCTATTGCTTCGTCTTCAGCTGATTTTGTGTAATGCTGCCCCATCTCTCTCTTTGGGGGAATATCACCTCTTCAGGGAGAGAGGGGCCAGCTTCATCTTGTTCCTTTCTTAGCAAGTTTTAATTTGAAATACTGTTTTGTATATATTGAAACATTTGTGTATGTTGAGACATTTCATTATGTTTTATTTCTTATTCAGTGATATATTAACTTACTCATTATAAGTGTGTTTAGATATGTTCTTTCTTTTTAATTAGTTACTACTATTTTGTTTCAACTACACAATTTCTGGGTATCGTATTGTTTTAGTCTTTCAGATTTTTTGTGGATCGGGACGTTAGAGATGTTACAGGTTCATGTTGCACTCATTGGTTATGTGTGAGGATTTGTCTTACTTAACATAGCTAGTTTTCCTCCACTTCCACAACACAAATTTTGATGCCAGAAGTTTTACGATTGTGCTGGTCCCAATTACAAGCTCAGAACCAATCAGAATTTACTGTCTCATCTTTTCCCATCTTGCTTGGGGGGCAGGGCCCCCTCTACGTTCTGTTCGCTCTCCCAGAGTTGCTACTTTTCTTATTGGTATTCCTTGTTGGTGCTGTGTTGGGAGTTTAGAACCCAATCATTCCTGACAACAGTGTTTTCCTTTCAAGCCTCAGAGCCCCATCTACGTGGTGTCTTATGAAGCTTGCGTTGTCATTCAGGGATACCAATCTTGAATAGAGAGCTTCTCTTACGTGCCTTCCTCCTCTTCTGGGGTGCCTTCCCCCTTCAATGTTTTGTCACCCAATGCCCTTCGCTTTGGTTCCCTTTTTTGTCATGTACTTGTCATTACAATTTTGTTTAAATACTTACATATGTTATTAATCCTGCTCTTACATATATTATTTTCTGCATTTGTAAGAGTAGTCTGCTCCTGTGATGCCACGGATATATTGTGACATTATGGCTAGTTATTATGACAACAGTTTTGATCGGTCAACTCTGCGTTTCAATAGAAGCACAATCCATCTTCCGCTATCTCAGATGTTGATGTTTCTTTGGAAATTCTTTGCTATTTCTTCATGTATGTGTACTGGTGAGGCCCCACAGTTGTAGTAGAAGTTGAAGAAGAAAACCTTTCATCATTGTCGTCATCTTCTATCGGTGCCCTCCCTTGTCTGCAGACTGGGGTTTGTTTTGTGTCATGAGTTTCTCTCCCAGACCCTGCAACACAGAGGACCAGGTGCACAGTTTCCTCAGATTTGGCAAATTGGAGAGGTGACTGGTGTCACTGATATTAGTTCTTGTAATATTTCCCGAAGTATCATCTTTTCCCTTGTTTCTTCAGACACTTGGTTTGTGGCTTGGTAACTCATCTGAGTTCTTTGATTTCTTCAAACTCCTTGTCTCTGAAGATTCTTGATACACTTGGTTTTCTTCAGAACTCTGAGCCAACAGTTCTCACCAAATGTTCAAGATAGAAGTAGCCTTGGAATTTCAGTCAGAGTTGATGCAGTTTCCTTAATTGGGCATGAGGATTCTGGATATGAGGGGACATGTGTCCAGCATGGGCTTTGTCGCCTCGATGCTGACACGTTCGTAACTTAGTCTCCTTAGTTTCAGGTCGTTCTTATGCGGAACAAATCTTTGGTCTTAAGATTAGGGTAAATCTTCTGGCGCCAGTTGGAAACCAGTTAAAAACAATCAAAAGTTGTAAATTCAAGGAATCTGTGGCATCTGTCATCTGATATGTACTAGGTGAGGTGGAAGCAAGTCTGAGACCACACTTGAATTTAGTGACACATTTAGTCTTTCTTCAACCGCCTTGGAGAGCAGATGTTTGCTTTTGCTCTCCTCCTTTAACCTTTTTCTGTTGTTTCATGGATTCCTTTATCCTGGCTAAGAAGTCCTCTGAGCAGTAACATTTATGTCTCGGCCTTCTAGGGTTCCTGTGTTCACTCTTCCTGACCTCCTTTAGGACAGATACAACTTGCAGTAGATTTGCTAACAGTAATTTGAAATATTATTTGATATAAAATTAAAACATTTGTCTTCGTTAAGTCATTTCAGTATGTTTTATTTCTACTTTTTCAATGATTACTTACTCATGTCGCCTACTAGGCTTTGTGTGGAGTTTTTTTTTCCCTTTATATTATTGTTGTTATTTATATACAGTCAAAACTTGGATTTCATGCAGCCTGGTTTTTGTAGGATTCGGTTTTCGAGGACTTTTTTTTTTTTTTTTTTTTTTTTTTTTTTTTTTTCACAAAATTATGGTTCGGGTTTCATACCTATCCTTTGATTTCATACACCCGGAAACGCTCCTTCTAGGGCTCACCTCCGGACTAGGCTCCGTACTGAGTGCCCAGACAAAGCATCCCATGTTCTCTTGTGTCCCATTCTGTATTTGTGTTTGTTGTTTTTTGTGCTTTTTTTTTTATTTTAGTACAGCTGTTAAATAAGCCAACATGGGGCCAAAGAGAGTTCTGAGTCAACCCTTTTTTAAAAAAGGCTGGAAACACTATACAATTTAAGTAAGAATTTGTAGCAGTGTTGGAGGCAATAATTTGTGAAAAGGCAAGGATGTTGCATGCTGATTTCGGTAAGAAAATGCCTACTACAAGTACTGCTGTTAGTAAATTCAAGGCCAGAAGATGCTGGTGTGAAAAATTAAAAAAGTGAAAGGGCATACATAAAGTGCCTACTTAGTGGAGTGATGTAAAAATTTTTGTGGAGAATTACCATCCCAACAAAGGTGATGTAATCCATGTCTCCAAATAGTTGTGGTGTGTGACAGGGGTCCAGTGACTCTCAAACTGGTCCTGGTGCCAGTAAAAAACAAAGAGGGGAAGTAACCCCAGATAGTGCTAGTGAAAACGAAGAGAAGAAACCTCAGACAGGTCCTTGATACCTGAACCCCTTCTGTAGTGCAATTTCTCTTCCAAACAATAACTTCTCCTCCTCCCTTTCCCTGCTTCTCCATCTTCAATACTCTAAACAAGTCTTTGATAAAGGTAAAAGTGATGTTAAATGTTAATTTATCCATTTCATTAGTCATTTATATTTATTTTTCATTGCTTTCTGTAAGTAAAACTGTTTATTCTCTCCAAAAAGTATTTTTTGTTGATATATATGGGTGTCTGGAGCGCATTAATTGGATTTGCATTATTGTTTTGGATTTCATATGTTTCGACTTCATGAGATGTTCTGGAATGGATTATGTTCGAAAACCGAGCTTCCAATACAACACCTTCTGGTGTGTGATTTTACAGTGTTACCTCAGACTTTGAACTTAATCCATTCCAGAAAGCTGTTCGAAGTACATTTTGTTCGAAATATGAAACAAATATCCCCATAGAAATAAAGGGAATCAGGATAATTCGTTCCAGCCAACCCACAAAGTTCCCCTTTTCACATTTTTTGTATTATTAATGTGTTCAAAAGTTAAATTAAGAGTGTAAAGTCATGAAACAGTACGTTATATGAAGTAAAATTTCAAAAGTTAAATTAAGAGTGTCAAGTCATGAAACAGCACGTTATACGAAGTAAAATTTTTGAAATTTTATTTTTGTGTACGATTTATGAACTGTTTGGTGAAAATGGCGACCAGCCGGTGTGGGGATGGAGGGAGCAGAGACGGGAGCCCTTTGAGGAAATGAATTGGTGCAGTATGCAAAGGTTGATAACAAAATCAATTTTATACACATATTAGGTACAAGGATAATCAAAGCAATTAATAGTGCCTGAGAGAGAGAGAGAGAGAGAGAGAGAGAGAGAGAGAGAGAGAGAGAGAGAGAGAGAGAGAGAGAGAGAGAGAGTTAACACTTGGATCTTAAGTGCACGAAAGAGATTAATTATGCCACAATACATGGCAGGCTTTTAAAACAAACATGAGGATTTTGCAAACAAATAAGTGTCAAGAATGCAAGAAAAGGAAAGAGATAAAATAACTTTTCACAAGGAAGCCGTTTAAACAAACACTCGAAGGCATGCAGAAGCTGAAAGTGATGCCAGTTTGTTTATTACAGAGCTGAGTTACTTTTATAGTAGTAAAAAATCGTAAAAAGCAATTGTCACTAGATAGGCATTTTACAGTAAAAAAAATAAAAGTGATTTGGGCAGATCAAGTTTAAATGAAAGAAATGGGTGAATAATCATTCAAGCCCAGCTGGATAGATTGAATTGGGAAGCAGGCCTTCTTTTATTCTTTCCCTATCCTCTCTCGCTCCTCTTTCTCTCTTCCTCTCTATCTATTCTCTCTCTCATCTCTCTCCTCTCGTCTCTCTCATCTCTCAGCACACCGAACACTGACTCGAATAAGCTTTTTTTTTTTTTACTACATTGCACGGTAACTCAAAATAATCCATTCTTATTCCTCAAAAAATACAAATGCCCCCTCTCTCTATCTCAAGTTAGCTGTGTTTCACCACAACGATGAATGATTTTGTTAATCATTTATGCTAAATCTTACTGTGAAAAGCTTTGTGCTTTCATTTACTATTTTGTTAACATTGTTCAACTAGACCATGTCACTCGGCACACCAAACACTGACTTTAATTAGGACTTTTTATGGCATTTGATAGTTTTCATATTTTATCATTGTTAAATTTATTGGGAAATTCCCTTTTTTATGTAAATTTTTATTGCTTTTACATACATACAGTAATATTTTAACACTCTCTTTTCCTTCTCTCCTCAACATATCAATGTTCCCTTGTTCAGTCTGAAGTCAGCTGGGCATGATGTCACTGCAGTTACATACATTTTTATAAATCTTTTATGCTAAATTTTATATTGAAAGCTAAATTGTGTATTTAATGCTTTATAATTTTATTTATTTTGTCGAATATGGTTGTCATTAAACTGTATATTGTATAAATGAATTTTTTTTTAATACAGTTTAACTTGTAAGACCCAGTAGGCTGTCAAATACAAGTATAAACTAGATAATGAGTCAGTTTGAAGTATGAGCATTTGTTCAACAGATACAAAATTTTCTTAAAAATTTAATTAGATAAATGTAAAGTTCGACTGAGAAACATTTAACAAATGAGGTACCACTGTATGTTTTTTTAAGCACATAATATTTTGTTTAAACTACACAATTTCTGAATGTGGTAATGTTTTAGTCTTTTAAGATTTTCTGTAGATCAGGAAGTTGAAGACATTATGGGTTAATGTTGGAGTCATGGTTTATGTGCGAGGATTTGTCTTAACATATTAAGTTTTCCTCCATTTCCTCAACAGGAATTTTAATGGCAGAAGTTGTATGATGGCGTTAGTCCCGACTACGTGCTCAGGACCAATCAGAATTTACCATTTCGTATCTTTCCTTTCTTGCTTTGGTGTAGGTGGAGGTGAGTCGTACGGCTCACACCCTTTCCTTCTCTCAGGGTGGGAGGTTTCCTCCCTTCCTGAGGGAGAAGGCATATTATTTGTTTCTTTTCAGGCCCTACAGTTCAGATCTGTATTGTATCTGGATTTCTTGCACTACAGTTGTCAGCCCTGCTTCTCACCTTGAAATTGGTCAGCGGCGTATTCTGCTCAGATCCTAGGAGCCCCTCTACATTTTCTTTGTTCTCCCAGAGTTGCCACTTCTCTTATTGGTATTCCTTGTTGGTGTTGTGGTGGGAGTTTGGAACCGAGGCAGTCCTTACGGCAGTGCCCCTTTCAAGCCTTGGAGCCCCATTTATGTGGTGTCTTATGTAGTTTGCATTGTCATTCCACTGTACCAATCTTAAACAGATGGCTTCTCTGATGCAGCCTTCCTCTTCTTCTGTGGTGCCTCATTTCCCTTCAATGATTCGCCATCTGCCTTTCGCTTTGGTTCTTCTTTTTGTCACATAGTACGAGCAGTCACCAGTTATCGGCGTGGTTTCCGTTCTGACAGCTTTGTGATTAGCAAGAATTGCCAATAATAAATAATTGCCTCTTATTGGTGCCGATAACCAGATTTTGGTGCCTATAACTAGTTAATGGCACTTCTGTTAGGTATACAGGCAGTCCCCGGGTTACGACGGGGGTTCCGTTTTTGAGACGCGTCGTAACCCGAAAATCATTGTAAGGCGGAACGACGTTTGGAAATATGTCTTAAACTAATAAAAAGTTATAAAAACCTTACTTGTAATCCTTTGGTTACACTACATGTTGTTTCCTGTAGTTTTATGTACAACCTGGAGTTATTTTCATAAAAAAATGCTGGTTCTTGAGGGTAAAAACTATTATAATCCTCTGGTGACACTACATTCTTGAAGTTTTATGTACAACCTGGAGTGATTTTGCCAAATCTTGAGGGCTACAAGAACAGTTGATTACTATTTACGTATCATATAGACTAATTAAAGTAAACGTATCTTTAAATAGGCTTATATATTAGTATCAACAAAACATTTCCTGGCATGAGTCAGAGGCCGTTTAATTGAAATGAACTTCTCTGTCCTATCTGTTCAGAAAATAAACGTTACGTCAATCCCCGAGACCATTGTTGCCAAGACGCCTCTCTCTCTCTCTCTCTCTCTCTCTTTCTCTCTGATCAAATTACAGTGGTCCCCCCGTATTCGCGGGGGATGCGTACCAGACCCCCCCGCGAATAGTTAGAATCCGTGAATGTTTAGAACCCCCCTCTAAAAATGCTCATAAACTCCTATCCTGAACATGCAAACACCAAAGTATCCCTAAAAAGACCATCCTTCATCAAATATACATAAAATATCCTATTATGGCTCATATTAAAAAATCTTTTTTGAAATATTATTATACTGTTTTCAAAGTAAATCTTACATTTTATGGTTATCCACAAAATACATACATACTGTACGTACTGCATGACTTAGTTACGTATGTGAAAATAATTCAGTCCCCCCATAAGTATTCAGTCATGCACGTTTTCTTTCATATTGTTACTATTTGAGACATCCATTTTCTTTTTGTTTACAAGGGAAACAATGTATGTGAAATCACAAATACCAAATGTCTACTTCTTTAAAGTATTATCCTACATCAAAATATACCATTGAATTGGTATTATTAATATCATTTTAAAGTTCATCTTAAACAAAATTTTACCATTAGAAATATATAAACAGCCAATAGCAGGGAGAGAGAGAGAGAGAGAGAGAGAGAGAGAATAACTCCTTACGATTTTCAATATAGATTGAAATGAACGTCTGTAGGCAACTTTTTTTCCCCTCCCATAAATACATATATTTTCTCCAGAGAAGAGAGAAAGGAGAGGACTCTGCAATTATGTTTGTCTGTCTATTAATTCTTTTGCTGAGAGCGAGAGAGATAAAAGGAAGAAGAAATAGTAACACCAAATGTATACCTATGTAACATCCTGCATCAAATTTACTTTAAATTATTATCATATTACTGTATTAATCTTAGAGATTGTATTAATATAATTTCAAAGTAATCCTAAACATTAGTAGCCTTAAAGGTTTATACTTACATACGTACGTATAAAAACTTGCAGCCAAGAGAGACAGAGTTACCACTATGACAGATATCTTGTGGGGAGAGAGACCTTACCTTACAGACCTTACATCTTGTTCGGGTTGCCCCAGGTCCCTCAGTGTGAGGCACCTCTAATGTCTACCAGAGAGTTGCTAGTACATCTTCCGGTATATTTTGCATCTTCCAATCTTGGATGGTCTGGGATGCAGTTTAGATATTTGTCGAGCTTATTCTTAAACACATCTACGCTCACTCCTGATATATTCCTCAGATGAGGCTGGCAACGCATTGAATAGACGCTGCATTATCGATGCTGGTGCGTAGTGGATTAATGTCTCGTGTGTGCTTTCCTTATTTTTCCTGGTATAGTTTTGGGCACTATTAATCTACCTCTGCTTGCTCTTTCTGATATTTTTAGTTGCCATAGATTTTCTGCTATTCCTTTCTACTATTCCTTCTATCTGTTTCCATGCCTGAATTATCATGTAGCGTTCTCTTCTCCTTTCTAGACTATATAATTTTAAGAATTGTAGTCTTTCCCAGTAGTCTAGGTCCTTAACTTCTTCTATTCTGGCTGTAAAGGAACCTTTGTACACTCTCTATTTGTGCAATATCCTTTTGATAGTGTGGGTACCATATCATATTGCAATATTCAAGTGGACTACGAACATATGTTTTATAAAGCATAATCATGTGTTCAGCTTTTCTTGTTTTGAAGTGCCGTAACAACATTCCCATTTTTGCTTTACATTTTGCCAACAGAGTTGCTATTTGATCATTGCATAACATGTTCCTATTCATCATCACACCAAGGTCTTTAACTGCTTCCTTATTTGTGATGGTCTCATTATTAGGTCCCTTATATGCATATAGCTTTCTTTCTCTGTCTCATAATTTAGTGATTCAAATTTATCAGAGTTAAATACCATCCTATTTACCTCTGCCCAATCATATACTTTGTTAAGGTCTCTTTGTAGAGCGTTCCTATCTTCATCACAAGTAATTTCTCTACTTATTCTTGTGTCATCTGCGAAACTACTCACCACCGAATCCTTAACATTATTGTCTATGTCTTCAATCATAATAACAAACAGTATTGCAGCTAACACCGTACCTTGCGGCACACCGGATATTACCTTGGCTTCATCCGATTTCTCGTCGTTTGCAATAACTATCTGTTTTCTGTTGTGTAAAAATTCTTTTAACCATCTTCCTACTTTATCCACGATATTGTGTTTTCCTAATTTTCTTCGCTAATATATTATGGTCTACTTTATCAAAAGCTTTTGCAAAGTCTAAATAAACCACATCTGTTTCATTTCCGCTTTTCATATTTTTGAATATGTTTCTCACGGTGGACTAACAGTTGGGTTTGTGTACTTTTCCGGGTACGAACCATGTTTGTCCCTTTTATTAAACAAATTATTTTTATTAAATGTTTCATAAATTTTTCTTCATTACCCTTTCATACACTTTCATAATATGTGATGTTAGACTCACAGGCCTATAATTACTTGCCTCTAGTCTTGATCCACTTTTGAAAGTAGGGGTAATATATGCTAATTTGTGCTCATCATATATCTTGCCTGTATCTACTTTGTCTTAATAATATTGCAAGTGGCTTTGCGATAGAAATGAACTACTTTCTTTAACAAAATAGCAGGAATTCCATCAGGCCCTGCAGCAGCTCCATTTTTAATTTTTCATTAATAGCCTGCACAATATCAGCTTCATTAATATCTATGTCAGCTAAATATTCACTATTTTTCATCCCTTATCTTCTATATCATTATCTTCATTATCTATTCTAGGGGTGAATTCTCTCTTATAATCGTTTCTGCCAGTATGTTGCAAATTTCCATTTTTTTTCATTCGTTAATCTCCACCCTTCAATTCTCAGAGGGCCTATTTCTATTCTTCTTTTATTCATCTTCTTCGCATATGAGTATAATAGTTTGGGGTTTTGCTTGATATTTAATAGGGTTTTTTCTTCCAAGTCCCGTTTTTCATTTTCTTTTGATTGTATAATCTTTTGTTCTGCATTTTCTATCTTACTTTTTAGTTCTATAACTTTCCATGCATTTTTTTCTTTTGCAAGACCTTTTTTCCACTTTCTGATTTTCTGGAACAAGATCCTTCTGTCTCTTGGTATGCATGAAAGATGTTTACTTTTCTTCTTCGGTATATATTTTTCCACTATTTTCTCCAATATTTTATATAATATCTCCGTATTTACCCTTATGTCATCACTTACGAAAATGTTTATCCCAATCTTTGTTTAATTCTTCATTAATTTTCTGACCATTTTATTTTATATTTTTTTCTGTAGAAGTTGTATTTTCCATATCCTTCCCACTTTTTCATTTCTTGCTTATCTCTATTTTCACTTGCTTTGGAATGAACTGTTAATTCTATGACATTATGGTCTGAAATACTCGCCATTATAACTATTATTTCTTTAACATAATTCATCTCGTTCACAAATACTAGGTCTAAAGTATTTTCCATTCTTGTTGGCAGGTGATTTATTTGTTGAATGTTGTATTCTAGTAGCATATCTAATAGCTTTTCAAATTGCCTCTTATCTTCTGCACTACTATTACTCTCTTTTTATATGTATAAGTACAACCACAATCTCCTATTCTTGTCTTTCCATTCTACGAAAGGAAAGTTGAAGTCACCAGATAGGAGAATAGTACCAGTCCTTTGTGATTTCTACATATATCATCCAATTTTTCAATTATTAAGTCAAACTCTTTAGTATTAGGAGGTCTATATATTACTATGTTCATCAATTTTTCAGATTCAAATTCTACCGCTATTAGTTCACATTCTGAGTTACTATATTTCTCATATACCTTCCTTGTTTTTGTCTTTCCCATATATTGGGTTCCCCCTTGATTCCTATTTTTTCTAACTGATCTATAAGTTTGGAAACCCTTTATTTGATCATCATTCCCAGTCTCTTGGGAATACCAGGTTTCACTTATATTCATTATATCTATTTTCTTTTCATTTTGGGGTTAGTTCTTCTAAGTACTCTATTTTTCTTTTTGAGTTACTCGTAACTAAACCCTGCGCATTCATCACTATGATGGTTTGGCGTGTTTTCTCCTTCATTTAATATGGTAGTAATAAGGATTTTCCCATGTCTCTTTCCTGTTCTGGTATGTTGTTCTTTTTTTCATTTCCAGAAATTCTGACATTAAAAAATCCAACTTTTCCATAATATTTGATCTTTCCTTCATCATAATTATTAATTTTGTGTCTGAATCTGCAATTTTTCCCTCCGTTTTTTCTGCAATATCCTCTTGCATAATAAATACAGTTATTATCTCTTGAGTAGAATTTCGGAGCTGATGCTTTGAAATTTTTTGCTGACACCTCTGCATATCTCATTGGTGGTTTGCTTTTCTCTTTTACCTGATATTCTTGATTTCTCTCTTTATTTGTTTCTTTCTTATTTTGGATTTTATTACTTGGTTGGTTATTTATTTGATTATGATTCATGGCTACAGGGTGCATATATTTGCATTTTTTGTCGAACTTACATCCTTTTCCTTCTTTTAGGTTTTTACATATTTTTGGATGCAGATCTCTGCAATCATCCCCATATCCATCTAAGTATGCACATTTACCATATATTTCATAGTTTTGACATATCTTAGGATGTTTGTAGTAACATCTTTCTCCAAATCTGCAATTCCCTCTTTTCGGAAAAGGTTGCAGATTTTGTCTTTCTTGTCTATTTTTTCCTCTTTCCCGTCATTGTATAGATCTGGGTAGAGCCTCTTCGGGATTTGCTTTTCTGTTGTCATATCGTAATTTATTTCTTCGTAGGTATGCTGCTTTATTGCCTCATATGTAGTATCAATGAGTATCTCTGCATCCATACTTTTATCTTGTTCTTGTCTTTGTTTTCCTTATTTTTTTTTTCTGTCATTTCATTTTTGTTTACTTCTCTTCCGTTTTCCTCTTCTTCTTTTCTTCTTCTTCTTCCTTTCCTTCTTCCTCTTCATCCTCAACTATTTGTACATTCAATCTTGATTTAATAACATTGTCTATCCATGATAGACATGTTGAACAAACAAAAAATTCTTGTATCTTTTCTCAAATCTTGTATTACCTCAGCACACTGTGGATGGGTCGGAATGTTGCATGCAGCACATTTTCTGATTAGGTTTTGTGGAATGACTATGCTATACCAAACCTTACACAGTTTGCATGCTTTTGGCATTCTTTTTCCTAATGCATCAATTAGGATATTCACAAGATTCACCTTATTCATTTTCTTTGTCGGAATATGTTGGTTTATGTATATTTTCTTTATGAGTCTCTTGACCACTTGGATTTTATTTGGAACTTCTTCAATTATTTTTAAGATGTTTTTTCATTAGATTTGTTCCAGTTTGAAGGATTATATCCTTCTATATATCTATGAATGCTTTTGTATCTTTTTGGTTAGGACTGTTGCTGATTTCATAGATGAGAAAATGCCAGTTCCCTTCCTGCTACCTCATCGTATTGCGAATCTGCTAAACACGCAGGAGAGAGAGAGAGAGAGAGAGAGAGAGAGAGAGAGAGAGAGAGAGAGAGAGAGAGAGAGAGAGAGATTACATTAAACCATTAAATTTGTTGACCATGTATGGCAGGTGTTACTTTCCCAGCTCCAAGCGTCACTGGAGTTAAGAGAAGGTAGGGAGGGAAATTGATACTGAAAAAGACGAAGGGAAGAATTTTCATTTGAAATTAGTTATCGTATTATTACTACTTCTATTATTATTATTATTATTATTGAAAATAAATAAACACATGCATCTACCATAAAAATTCTCTCATTACAGTAAGAAAGAGGAGTTATCCTTACAAGTGAAATGGAAAGGTCATTTCATCTCTTTAAAATACTACCATTATGAATTTTGTAATTACAGTTTTATTATTATTATTATTATTATCATTAGTTATTATTAAATAACTGAATTATTAATAACAGTTTTACATACTAGTACCATAAAAAATTCTTTCATCTCGGTAAAAGAGAGAGAGAGTGTTTATCTCTCTCTGTTCTCTCAAAAAAATACTTATAACGCTTCCAGCGAAAGAGAAGGAGGGAGTAACCACTATGACACATTATCTTGTGTGGCAAGAGAGAGAGAGAGAGAGAGAGAGAGAGAGATGAGAGAGAGAGAGAGAGAGAGAGTTAACTTAATTAAAAGTGACATGGATAGATTAGTATTGTATTTCTTTAAAATACTATCACATAAATATGAATTTTGTAATTATTATTATTATTATTATTATTATTATTATTGAAAGTATTCAAAAAACTTGATACGTATGACAGTTTTAGTACCTGGAGAGTTTGAGAAAGAAGGCGGATTTCCTTCATTCATACATAATTTTTTGAATTTATAAGCTAAAATCTTACTAATTCACTATGGTATTTTCTTTAATGAATTGATATTATTGCTGTATAAATTAATATTAATATTTAACAAAATAGTAAATCATTTATTTATTATACAAAAAACATACATCTTTGTAGTAGAGAGAGGAGAGAGAGAGAGAGAGAGAGAGAGCGAGAATTATTATATTTATTATGTGATATCATTTAAACTTATTAAACTTACTAATACAGTATTAATCAAAATTAATATTTGAAAATTAGTAAATCATTTTTGTATCATAAAAATGTATGTAGTCATGAAAATAAACATCAAAATACACTAATTAGTGATTATTTTTGTCGGAAAATTCCGCGAATGGGCGAGTCCGTCCGCAAATAATTTCAAGATAGGTTCCAAAGAAAAATCCGCGAATCCGGAGAACGCGAATACGGGGGGACCACTGTACACTGGAACCTTGACATACAATTGCCCTAATATACGAATGTTTTGAGATACAACAGAAAATTTGCGAAAAATATATGCTTTGATAGACAACTAAATATGAGATACGATTTTTGCGATGAGTGATAGTTGTATAGGCGACGAATAAAATGGCGTTCAGTCTGTTTGTTTTGTTGGTGCTGCATCGTTAACACGTCGTTGTTTAGTTCATTGTATTTGTGCCTATTTTTTGTGTTATTTTGTCTATTTTATTATTAACCATGGGTCCCAAAGCTAAAGACGAAGCAGGTGATAAGAAAAAACCCAAGAAATGATTTCGATGGAAGCACAAAACATGAAATTATAGCAAAGCTAGTTCGTATCGTCGATTTGGCAAACGAGTATGGTCGAAATCCTTCTACAATATCCACGATCATCAAGCAGAAGGAAGCTATAAAAACCTTCCAAAGGCATCACCATTATTTCTAAACTACGAACTGATTAAAAAAAATAGAAATTAGTTTAGCAATGTTATTTCATTAGTGTTTATTACGTAGTTATTAGTGTACATACGTAAATAAAAAGAGAACAAATCGTTCCCTGCCACCCTTCCCTACCTCCTCCCCCTGCTGGCCTCACGTCATCTCTCGTTGTGGTAAGTAAAATTCCTTTTTTTTATTGATTTTATAAACATTTATCACATTGCTATGTTATTTTATCATTATGTGTGTTATTACTCGTTTATTTGTGTATAAAAGGGATTTTGACGAAGGAAAAATCTATTTCTGGGTGATTGGCTCGTGTCGCCCTATGAAAGGATCCTTAATATCATTCTTTCTAGGTAAAATTAATCTAAAATTACCAGAGAAAAACAAAATTAGAAAATGTCAGTAAAACTGACTCGCTCACTCTTAAAAAGAAGTGTCGGTATGATAATAGGGGCGAGTGGGGAACACTACCACGAGACAATCACCAATTAGAACTTCCTATCAGAATCCCCCCAAGAGAGAGCTGATACCAACGGGCGATGCAGCCGCTACTACTACTACTAGAGGACGCCACGGACAGCAGCGCCCCTAGCGGACATCCTTAATCTAAAAACATCTTGTCCTGCAAGGGGGGGAAAAACCATAAAAGGGGGGGTTTCATAGGGCGACACGAGCCAATCACCCAGAAATAGATTTTTCCTTCGTCAAAATCCCTTTTCTGGGCTCAGCTCGTCGGCCTATGAAAGAGTACCAGAGAAACAGACAAGATGGGGGCAAAAAAAAAAAAAACAAAAAAAAAAAAAAAAAAAAAAAAAAAAAAAGGAACAAATGAGCAGTGTAAAATGATGGATATAATATAAGTAAATCAATTACAGCATACAAACTAAGCACTTAAACTAACTTATACTAAACAGTAAACAACAGAACGTTAGTAATCTTAAAGTACTTAATGGTAATTATAGTAAATTACAGTGATGCATGTAATATAAAACAAAAAGGGATTTACTTGAACATATTTACAAAATATACAAACACATTGTGTCCTACCCTAGCATAAAAATAAGGGTAGGTACACTGAGTCCATCATTAATATAAGTTTGGCAAAATATAATACACAAACACTGTGGTCCTACCCTAGCATAAAATAAGGGTAGGCACACTGAAGTACACTATCAGTACAAGTGTGGATGTCCCTAGCAAAAAAATAAGGGACAATCCACTATATGATTCAGCGGCTAAGGCTATGATATTCGAGTAGCCTGGCGATAGGGTGAGGCATGTTGGATGATGTAGGTAGAAAGGAGACCTGGATCTATACTACAACTACTATACAGTATCAGGGGAAACAATGTTTCCCGCTGCTACTGCTGAAAACTTTAAAGATTCCAAGGACTTTAGATAATGGCGTTTAAAGACTGTCGGGGATTTCCATCCAGTATACTTTTTAAGAACCTGAAAGTTCATATGTTGAAAATAATTAATTGAGGTGGCTACTCCCCTGATATCATGTGCTTTTGGAAATGATTCAGGATTGGCTTGTTTATGAAGTAAAGGATTTGTTGTCTAATACCTTTTACTGACAAAGTACCACCTTTTTCTCTCATGAAGAGAGCACCTGAGGATCTTGAAGAAGTACGAGATAGAAAGGCTCTAAGAGTTGATACTGGGCAGAGAGAGAGAGGGATCCTGGGGAAGTGGGATAACCTTCCAAGGGGCCCACCTTGCAAGAGGATCCTCATTTTTGGCTAAAAAAGCTACGATCCGGAGCAAGTAGAACTTCTCCTGATGGGAGGAATTCCACATGACCCGCATCCCTGGATAGAGCCGACAGTTCTGAAATTCTAGCTCCTGAGGCTAGGCTTAATAAGAATAATGTTTTCCTCAGGAGCATTATGAATGTACAAGATGAGTTGTCAGTATCTGAAGCTAGTTTGAGGACATCATTTAAGAACCATGAAACTGTAGTAGGCTTTGGAAGGTCTAAGGTCTAGCACAGGCTTTAGAGATAGACGTGAAATAAGATTCAGTCAGATCTATCTGAAAACCTACTTGAAAGATTTCTTCAAAGCCGATTTATGAGGTGGTAATAGTGCTAGCTGCTAAACCTTTTTCAAACAAGGATCTGAAAAAGGATATAGCCAGATTAACTGTCATGGTTGTAGTGTTCGATTCTTTCAAGAAAGATGCTAATTTTTTAACAGCTGAGTCATATTGTCGAATGGTTGACTCTCTCTTATCTGATTCTAGGAAGAGAATATTCTGTGGATCAATATTAGCATCTTTATTAGCCGCAAACTTCATGAAGTCCATAAAGTTAGGGTCTGGAGAATTCCCGAGGAAGCGAACACCAGTCCTCATTGTACTGATTGTGATAGCTTGGGATTGGGGATCCGTTGAGGTCGGAGACCCAATTCCAGAAGAAGAGGATACCAGTTGCTCTTGGGCCAGTCCGGTGCAATCAGAGCTACTATCCCTTTGAAAGACTTAGTTTGCTTAGGACTTTCAAGAGAAGATTCACTGGAGGAAAAACATAAATTCTCCTCCACTGATTCCAGTCCAACGACAGGGCGTCCGTGGACATAAGCCAGAGGGTCCAGGTTGGGGGCCACATAGCAAGGGAGCTTGTGGTTCGCTTGTGAGGCGAAGAGATCCACTTGGAGACCTGGGACTCTCAGGCTTACCCACTGGAATGAACCGTCGTCTAGAGACCATTCTGATTCCAGAGGAACTGACCGGGGGGGACAGGGCGCTGCTATCACATTTCTTACTCTGCCAGGTGAGTGCAGATAGATGCCATTTGTGTTTGTTTGCTAAGGCAAAGATGGCTATCATGACATGATTGACATGCTTGGACTTGTGGACCCTCCTCTGTTGATGCAATGAACTACCACTGCACTGTCCAAAACTAGCCTTAGATGAGACTTTTCTTCGGGGGAAGCAGTCTCTTCAAGGTAAGAAATACTGCCATTGCTTCCAACACGTTTATGTGGGAGCTGGCGAAATTGAAACTGACCAAGTCCCTGAACTGTTTGAACTGAGAGTATCCCCCCCACCCGGACAGGGAGGCGTCCGTGTGAATGGTTAACACTGGAAGGGGATAGTTGAAGGGGTACTTTCTTGGCTAAGTTCTTTACTTTGACCAAGGACGGAGTTGATTGCGGAGGATCTGTGGGATTACTGACAACTTGTCTCGATATTTGGTGTTTGCTCTTGATCGCCAATTCGATTTAAATCTTTCAGCCTTGCCTTCAGGAGGAATCTGTTACTGAAGCAAACTGGAGGGACCCTAGGATTCTCTCCTGGTTTCTCCTTGACGTTTGTTTGCATTTGAGAAATTGCCTGACAGATTTTGCTATTTCCTTCCGTTTGGCCACTGGCAATTGACAGATTGTGGGAAGACAAGTCCCATTGGATTCCTAGCCACTGAAAGCGAGACTCTGGAGTGAGTCTGGATTTCGTTTTGTTTATCTGGAACCCCAGATGTTCCAGAAAGTAAAACTACCTTTTTGGTGGCTTTGAGACATTCCTCGACTGTTGGTGCCCAGATCAACCATCGTCGAGGGTATTGATGCTACCATGATTCCCTGAGCTATCAATTGTTGTACAACCACTTCTGCTATTTTTGTGAATACCCTCGGGGGCTACATTCAGACCGAAGGGCATCACTTTGCAATGAGAATGTTTGATTTCCTAGCCTGAATCCTAGGAATGGGCGGAAGTGCCTGGCTATAGGGATATGATAGTATGCATCTGTAAGATCGATGGAGCATGTGACGGCTCCACGCGGAAGTAAGGTCCTTACTTGCGAGAGGGTAAGCATCTTGAACTTGTCGCAACGAATGAAAGAGTTTTTAGCTTTGACAAGTCTAAGATTACCTTCTTTTTGTTGAGCCTTTCTTTGGCAGCGCTGAATAAGCGACCTTGAAATTTTAGATGCTTGACTCTCGCAATAGCTCCTTTCTGAAGAGTTCTTCCGCGTAATCTGTCAATTCCTCTGATGGTATCTGGAATGATTTGATTGGAGGAGGCTCTTTGATCCAACTCCAACCCAATCCTTTGGACACTATGCTCTGTGCCCAATTGCTGAACCCCCACCTGTGGCGGAAGAGGAACAGCCTCCCTCCTACCTGGGGAGCCTCATTGTTGATGGGCGGGTTGACCACCACGCCCTCCTCTGAACTGCCTGCTCCTTGTTGCCCTTCCTGCGCCACGCTGACGAAAGTAACCTCTCGCCCTACCTCTTGGTTGTTTGTAACCTTGGGCCTCATATGAAGGGTTGAAGGCCGGCGAGATTGCGTAGGAGGTGGACGGCTGTGATTGAGGGGACAACAGGAGGATAGGCTGGTTCTGCTTCGAGCTAGCAGGTTGTCCTTGTTGGGTAACTGGGACAGCTTGCACAAATTGCTGCTGTTGCTGGTGTTTCTGATACGGCTGGAACCTCTTACCAGCCTTCTTTTGCTTCTTACCAGCAGTGGGGACGGATTCCTGTTTCCTCTTCGAGGAAATACCCCACCTAGCTCTAAGGCTCTGGTTGAGCCTAGCAGCTTCGTGGTGCACTTCGTTGACAGCGGACTCTGGGAAGAGATCCGCTCATGCTAGAAGCCAAGAGTCTATTCGGCTCGTGCCTAATAGTACACTCCTGTAGAACATGCTTCCGGCAATTCCTCCTAGCCTGGAAGAAGTCGAAAGCGTCTGATAGTACCGTCTGGAACTGAGATTTTGCCAAAATCTTGAACAGCGGTTCCGTAGCATAAGAGAGAGCAGCCATTTCCGTGATTATAAGGGAATTGAGGGACCTGCCAAACCTGGTTCGCGCATCAAACTCTGCCTGGATTAGGGAATCCGGCAGCCTTGGTAGTTTCTCGCCGAACTGGTCCATGGCGCAGTCCGGTTTGAGCTTACCAAGCGTGAACGTAGCTGGCAAGTTCTCCCACAATTCTCCGAAAGCCGGGAAGAGCGGAGAAGTAGACTCCGCCTCCCTCAACTGTGGGATGGGCTCATCCTTGAGGACTGCCTGAAGGGACTTCTCTACTAATTTCGTGGCGAACGGAAGAGAAACCTCCTCTTCCGTCGCGAAAATAGTAAAGGGACTCTTGTAGGCCTGGAGTTTAGTGTTCGTACACTCCCAGTCCTCCAAGGCAGTGAACCCATTCCCGCTGAGCATGATCTCTACTATATAGGACAGACTCTCTAGAGATCTTGTCTTCCCTAGTCAGAGCCGTTACAGTCAGCCTAGCATAACCGAATGAAAGGCTGCGTCAGACCCGGAGGGTAAAACTCGAAGTCCTCAATCCTCCGAGTTCCACACTCCGGGATAGAGATCATCCCATCCTTGAAAGGAGCGTAGGCAGCTACTCTCCATGGGTTCTCCATGGAGAAAGCTGGCAGAGAGTCGTATGGCGGGAGTTGGAGAATGCCAGTGCTTGGCACTGGGGAAACTGGAAGAGGAACCTGAGATAGCCCGGCTACTCGGTCCTCATTCTCCCTAACCCTGTTAGAGAGATCTTGTATTGACTGGCCTGATTGAGACAGAGTGCTCGACAACTGTGCGAACATCTGCTCGAATCTCGTCCCCAGGGCGGAGACTTGCGAGCCAACCAGCTCGCCCACCTGTTGCATCACCACTGCTGAGAAAGCAGAGGGATCAAAGGTGCTAGGCCCTGCTCCTCCTACCGGCGTAGCCGGAAGTGGAAGCGGTGGAGGCTGGGGAGAAGGCACTCCCACGGAATTCTCGGAGGGAGCGCGAGCCTTCTCCTTAGAAGCCTTGCTTCTAGAGCTCTTTGAGTGAGAAGAGCTCGGCTTCGCTTTCACCGCGTCGGCGTAGGAAGTCGAAGACTTCCTAGCCGAGAAGACGAAGACGACTTCTTAGAAGTTGTCTTGGCCAGAGTCTTCGGTTCTCTCTGTCCCTTCACCTTTGGGGGTACAGAGAGAGCGGGAGAGCGAGTAGGGATCTCAGATCCCACAAAGCCTTGGAAAGAAGCACTGGAAGAAGGGACAGGAGAAGATCCAGGAGCACCCAAGGAAAGACCTTGGGCGCCCGACACACCTACCTCAACCAACAAATCCTCTACCCCTACCGCCATGGGCTCGATGTTAAGGTCCAGGGCAGCGACGTCCGGGACCGACTCCTGGGAGGCTTACGACCCCCAAAGGATTGCTGGAGGTCTTGCTGGGGATGGAGGCTATCAGAGGGGCCGCGGACAAGGGGTCAACGTAACCAGTCGACTTGCCCGCGGGGAAGATCTGGACAGCCAGCTTCTTATCAAGAATGTATGGCTGGCCTTTTGGCGGCGTTCTTCCCCGAAGCCGCCCACCCACGCTTTCAGGGTAGCGAGGGCGACTTCCCTCACACCAGTAGCCTGAAAGAAAGGCGAGATTAGCTTCTAGTGGGGGAACGGGGTTAACAAACTTATGACTAAGAGTTGTTAGTAAAGATAATAAGGAAGCCTATAACGGACTTACCCCATCTCCCAGCTGACCGACTAGGTCGTAGCAGATGGCGCAGGCTTCTGGGTGCCAGACGATCATCTCATTGTATGACGTGGCACAGGGGGCGTGAGACCTGCACTCATCGTGGCCGGCGGGGTCGTACAACCGTCGCGTTGCACGCTGGGACCTGGACAGTTGGTAGCCTGTAAGTGGAAAGATACATGAGTACCAGGTAAAACACTTACAGTCTAACAGATGCTCCGCTGGTGCCGGAGCGATAAAGTTAGATTAAACCAGAGCCCCGCCAAAATACGTGTGGTAACCAGGTTGGTTGTGTGCCCTAGGCTATAGCTCCGCTGATGGCGGGGACACAAAAGAAAACCAACCAGGAGTGGTGGTAATAGGAAACCACGACGGAAAATGGCGGGGGATGTATGATATTAATAATAACATTACACAATTCATTGAAAAATTAGGGTATATCCTTAAAATAATAATAATAATAATAATACAAACCTCTCTCCGCCCGTCTACTGAAGAGTGCGCGGGTAAGAAGCAAGCTCCCTTCCGGTAGCGGGGGAGAGATGTAAGGATATAGTAGGCAAGCAACCGACCACTGGTAGTGACCACCCCGCCCGCTAGCGGAGCCAGTAACCTATAACCAAAGGTGCCCCGGCTGCGACGGAAGGCTCCTTTCGTTATAGCGAGGGAGGTGGCTGAGCAACTGGGGAGGGGGGGAGGAAGGTCTCGGCGTAACACGGCGGGAGTTGAGAGAGGGGGGAGGGATTGGCCTAGGGCTCCTCCTCCCCTCCTCACCGACTACCCGCATGGAGACCCGGGTACCTCATGAGTGGTCGCCCTATACCCCCCGCTGGGAGGAACCCCTGGCCACCTCAGAGAGGGAGAGAGAGAAGGCGACTGAGGTTGTCATGACAACCAAGGGGTCCCCCAGCACCTCCCTATACAGGAAAGGGAGGGCAGGGGCAGGGTAAGGTGCGATGGAACACGTGACCGCAAGTGGCCTAGGCCGCGAGCAACACAACCGTGAGAGGGCCACGTGAACCAGGCTGTACCAATACAAGGAACAAGCACCTAGGCTAGCCTAACACCCTAAATATAATAAAAATATACATCGAAAAGATGGAAAAGACACTTTAGTAAAGAGAAGAAGCCCAGGAGGAGGCAGACTGTTCCAAGAAACAGAGGCCTACTCGGAGCCAGCGATAGCCGATGAAGAGCAAGAGCCGGGATGCTGGGCCGGAATAATAATAATAGCCCTAAATACCAAACTAAGAGATATGGTAGGAGGGCTAAACTAGCTAAAACTCGATGTAAAAACAATGAACGTAAATTAGTAAGCCCATAAGTATAAAGAAGTCAGTATGGAGGACCGGGAATTCTTAACGAGGCAGCATGGCGCCGCCACGAGTACAACACCGGGGAACCGTATATGAACCTATTTAAGAGGAAAATACTGGTACCCGGAAGATAAAAATGCGGTAAAACATTACTTATGAGTTTACTTAACTTAGCCGTGGCAATAGCAGAGCGTTCCATGTAGATTAATGAGATAAATCCGTAATAACACAGCACAAGGAAAAAATGCGTCTTGACGCTAGCGCTAAAAAAATTAAGGAGTCCGCTAGGGGCGCTTGCTGTCCGTGGCGTCCTCTAGTAGTAGTAGTAGCGGCTTGCATCGCCCGTTGGTATCAGCTCTCTCTTGGGGGATTCTGATTGGAAGTTCTAATTGGTGATTGTCTCGTGGTAGTGTTCCCCACTCGCCCCTATTATAATACCGACACTTCTTTTTTAAGAGTGAGCGAGTCAGTTTTACTGACATTTTCTTAATTTTTGTTTTTCTCTGGTAATTTTAGATTAATTTTACCTAGAAAAGAATGATATTAAGGATCCTTTCATAGGCCGACACGAGCTGACCGCCAGAAATTGTGTATATTATATGTAATTTAGCTGTGTTTAGGTGTGGTTTCATAGCGCTAGAACGGATTAATACATATTACATTATTTTAAATGGGAAAAAATGCTTTGAGATACAACTGTTTTGATATACGACGATGGTAACGGAACAAATTAAATTCGTATGTCAAGGTTTCAGTGTACTGGATAATGTCTCTCTTTGAATACTTCGATTTTGCCAAATCTTGAGGGCTACAAGAACAGTTGATTACTATTTACGTATCATATAGACTAATTAAAGTAAACGGATCTTTAAATAGGCTTATATTATTAGTTATTTAGTATCACAAAAACATTTACTGGCATGAGTCAGAGGCCCGTTTAAGGAAACGAACACTCTCTGTCCTTAACTCGGAGCGTCGGAAGGCGCCTCTCTCTCTCTCTCTCTCTCTCTCTCTCTCTCTCTCTCTCTCTCTCTCTCTCTCTCTCTCTCTCTCTCTCTCTCTCTCTGATCAAATTACTGGATAATGTGTCTCTTTGGATACTTGGAATTTGCGTTGTAATCTAACCAGAAACTTCATTTTGTTATTATTACAGGAAACAAGCAATGATTTTTTCATTATTTGCACTTTTGGACTGTTATATTTAAACTTTGCGCATCGCAAGCTAGTATGTATTCATTCGCTCGGAAACTAGATCCGCATATGAGGCGTCACTACAAAACATCGAAAATTACGACATAAAAAGTGTCGAAAATCATCATAACCTCAAAATTTTTGTTGTAATCTAACCAGAAAATTATTTTTATTAATATACTGTGCTAAACTATAAAGGATTTTTATCATAGTATGCGTTTTTTAAAAGCGTCGTTAACTCGGAGCGTCAGAAGTGTCAGCGTCGTAACGTCGGAACAAACGTCGTAACCCAGGGCGGATTTTTCAATGAATATTTAAGAAAAAGCGTCGTAACCTCAGAACGTCGTAAGCCGGAGCCTTCGTAACCCGGGAACCTACTGTATATTGGTGCCAATACTCTATTTTTGGCACTGATAACTGGAAATTGGCGTATTTTGGTGCCAAAACTCGCCAATTCTAGCCCCCATAAAACCAGATTGCTGATAACTTGAGGTATTGCCTATGTATGAAATAATGTCATTTCAATTTTGCGTGAATATTATCATCATATTACTGTATTAATCTTGGAGATTGTATTAATATAATTCCAAAGTAATCTTAAACATTAGTACCCTTAAAGGTATATACTTACATGCATACTTCTAACACTTGCAGCCAAGAGAGACTGAGAGAGTTACCACTATGACTTACGTATCTTGTGGAGAGAGAGAGAGAGAGAGAGAGAGAGAGTGGAGAGAAGAGGAGAGAGAGAGAGAGAGAGAGAGAGAGAGAGAGAGAGAGAGAGAGAGAGAGAGAGAGAGAGAGTTGTCTGTACAGTATTTAAAAGAGTGAAATTGAAAGATTATTGTGTTTAAAATACAATAATTTTGTAATTACAGTTATAGTATTATTATACGGAATCACCTAGTTGGGCTGTTGAGCACTTCCTTCATTTGCGTTCGTCATGGTGGAATAATTGTCCTATTCAGAAGTTTACTTCGACAGATTTTTAAATGTATAATGTTCACTTGGCTGAGGATGAACCTGGTGCAGGGTTCGAAAGCTCTTATTATTAAACACCTTATATACTTCACATGCGATATTATTGTGGACCTGCAATCATTGTTATCATTTTCGACACTGAAAATTGTGCCCACCATTATTATTATTATTATTATTATTATTATTATTATTATTATTATTATTATTATTATTATTATTATACATAGTATTATTATTGCAAAGTATTAACCCTTAAACGCCGAAGCTGTATTTTAAAAATCGTCTCCTGTATGCTGGCAGCGTTCGCAAGTGAGCGCCGAAGCAGAATAATGTTTTTCAAAAAATCACAGCACGCTTAGTTTTCAAGATTAAGAGTTCATTTTTGGCTCCTTTTTTGTCATTGCCTGAAGTTCAGTATGCAACCATCAGAAATGAAAAAAAATATCATTATCATATATAAATATTGGGATATATGACAGTGCCAAAAAAAAATTTCATATATAATTGTATACAAATCGCGCTCTGAGCAAAACGGTTAAAGCTAACGAGTTACTTTTTTTTCGTTGTATTGTACACTAAATTTTGATCATTTTGGTATATAACACATTGTAAAACAATCAAGGCAACACAGAGAAAATATCACAAAATGATGCATGAATTCGTAACGCTACGACAAAAAAAAAAGCTGTTTATTTTTTTTTTTCAAAAATTCACCATAAATCAAAATATTGTGCTAGAGACTTCCGTTTGTTGCAAATGAAGGTAATTGATAGAATATTAGTAGACTGTAAGTGTTGTAGCTTACAATTGCAGTTTTAGACCATTTTGGTCGAGTTAAAGTTGACCAAAGGGCAAATTTTTTCTATTTATCATTATTTATATGAAAATATTTCAAAACTGATGAAAACTACAACCATAGGTTGTTTTTTTGTTGTATTCTACATGAAATTGCAGACACAATTTTTCTATATAAAAACTTTATGTAACGGCCTGATTTAAAATGGTGGCAAACATTAGCGGACAATCAGGACAGAAAAAATTTATGATTTTTTTCGGGAAGAGGTTACCCGGCCGCGGACGTAAGGAAAAAGTTTATTTCGTAAATTCACCATAAATCGAAATATTGTGCTAGAGACTTCCAATTTGTTGCAAAATAAAGGTAAATGATTGAATATTACTAGAATGTAATAGTTTTAGCTTACAATTGCATTTTTTAAAAATTTCGGTAGAGTCAATGTTGAAATTTTGGCACATCGTTATTTATATGAAAATATTTCAAAACTGGTAAAAGCTACAGCCATGGGTTGCTTTTTTTTGTATTCTACATGAAATTGCGCACATTTTCATGTATAAAACTTTACGTAATGGGTAATTTAAATTGGTGCAAACTACGACAATCGGACGAAATTTTTTTTTTTTTTTCCGGAAGAGTTACCACGCGGAAGTAAGGAAATTTATTTTATTTTTCCATAAATTCACCATAAATCGAAATATTTTGTTAGAGACTTCCAATTTGTTGCAAAATAAAGGTAAATGATTGAATATTACTAGAATATAAGAGTTTTAGCTTGCAATTGCGTTTTTCGACCATTTCGGTAGTCAAAGTTGACCTAAGGTTGAAATTTTGGCACTTATCATTATTTATATGAAAATATTTCAAAATTGATAAAAGCTACAACCATGAGTTGTTTGTTGTTGTATTCCACAGGAAATTGCGCACATTTTCATATATAATACTCCATGTAACGGCTAATATAAGATGGTGCAAAAATTATGTCAAAGTGACGAAATAATTTCTGAGGTGTGTCGCTGCTACTTTTTAGTGCGAGAAGAAAGAAATTCGCGCTTGCGCGCCTGGGTAATGATTGTAAACAAAACAACGCCTTGATCCGTGAGCTCCCAGCATCTCCCAAGGCTCGTGATTCAAAAGTTTTTGCTATTAGGCCTATAACTATTTTTCCGCAAATTTATAAAAAAAAATTTTTTATATCGACGTACCATACGTCCAATCGGCATCCAACAGACAGTTTATATCGACGTTTAATACATCCAATTGGCGTTAAAGTGTTAATAATAAACTTATTACATACGTGTACCATAAAATTATCTCATCTTATCATCAGAGAGAGAGAGAGAGAGAGAGAGAGAGATAGTTGTCTGTACAGTATTTAAAAGAGTGAAATTGAAAGAATATTGTGTTTAAAATACAATAATTTTGTAATTACTGTTATATTATTATTATTATTATTATTATTATTATTATTATACCATAGTATTATTATTGCAAAGTATTAACCTTAAACGCCGAAGCTGTATTTTAAAAATCGTCTCCTGTATGCTGGCAGCGTTCGCAAGTGAGCGCCGAAGCGGAATAAATGTTTTTAAAAAAAATCACAGCACGCTTAGTTTTCAAGATTAAGAGTTCATTTTTGGCTCCTTTTTTGTCATTGCCTGAAGTTCAGTATGCAACCATCAGAAATAAAAAAAAAAATCATTATCATATATTAATATTGGGATATATGACAGTGCCAAAAAAAAATTTCATATATAATTGTATACAAATCGCGCTCTGAGCAAAACGGTTAAAGCTAACAAGTTACTTTTTTTCTTTGTATTGTACACTAAATTGTGATCATTTTGGTATATAACACATTGTAAAACGATCAAGGCAACACAGAAAATATCACAAAATGATGCATGAATTCGTAACGCTCCGACATAAAAAAAAGCTGTTTTCAAAAATTCACCATAAATCGAAATATAGTGCTAGAGACTTTCCGTTTGTTGCAAATGAAGGTAATTGATTGAATATTACTAGACTGTAAGTGTTGTAGCTTACAATTGCAGTTTTCAACCATTTCGGTTGAGTTAAAGTTGACCGAATGGCAAATTTTTTCTATTTATCCTTATTTATATGAAAATATTTCAAAACTGATAAAAGCTACAACCATGGGTTGTTTTTTGTTGTATTCTACATGAAATTGCACACATTTTTATATACAAAACTTTATGTAACGGCTAATTTAAAATGGTGCAAACATTACGACAATCGGACGAAAAATTTATGATTTTTTCGAAAGAGTTACTGAGCGGACGTAAGGAAAAAGTTTATTCGTAAATTCATCATAAATCGAAATATTTTGCTAGAGACTTCCAGTTTGTTGCAAAGTAAAGGTAAATGATAGAATATTTAGAATATTACTAGAATGTAATAGTTTTAGCTTACAATTGTGTTTTTTTACCATTTTGGTAGAGTCAAAGTTGACCAAAGGTTGAAATTTTGGCACATATCGTTATTTGTATGAAAATATTTCAAAACTGATAAAAGCTACAACCACAGGTTGTTTTTTGTTGTATTCTACATGAATTTGCGCACATTTTCATATATAAAACTTTAGGTAACAGGTAATTTAAAATGGTGCAAACTTTACGACAATCGGACGAAAAAATTTCTTATTTTTTTCGGAAGAATTACCGCGTGGAAGTAAGGAAAATGTTTTTTTTTCATAAATTCACCATAAATCGAAATATTTTGTTAGAGACTTCCAATTTGTTGCAAAATAAAGGTAAATGATTGAATATTATCATTATTTATATGAAAATATTTCAAAACTGATAAAAGCTACAACCATGAGTTGTTTGTTGTTGTATTCTATAGGAAATTGCGCACATTTTCATATATAATACTCCATGTAACGGCTAATATAAGATGGTGCAAAAATTATGTCAAAGTGACGAAATAATTTTTGAGATGTGTCGCCGATACTTTTTTTAGTGCGAGAAGAAAGAAATTCGCGCTTGCGCGCCTGGGTAATAATTGTAAACAAAACAACGCCTTGATTCGTGAGCTCCCAGCATCCCCCAAGGCGCGTGATTCAAAAGTTTTCACCTAGTAGGCCTATAGCTATTTTTCCGCGAATTTAAATTTTTTTTTTTTTTATATCGACGTACCATACTTCCAATCGGCACCCATCAGACAATTTATATTGACGTTTAATACATCCAATTGGCGTTAAAGTGTTAATAATAAACATATTATATACATGTACCATAAAAATTATCTCATCTCATCTCAGTGAGAGAGAGAGAGAGAGAGAGAGAGAGAGAGAGAGAGAGAGAGAGAGAGAGAGAGAAATTGTATAAAAACCATTAATATTGTTGACCATTATATGGCACTGTTCCCCTCCCCTGCCACATTACTTGACATATTTGACAGCTTCCTGAACTCAAGTTTCTTTGAAGTTGAGAGAAAGCAGGGAAATGGATGCAGAGAAAGAAGAAGGGAAGAATTTTCATTTGAAATTACAGTTATATTATTATTATTATTATTATTATTATTATTATTATTATTATTATTATTATTATTATTTGAAAATATTAATAAACACACACTTCTACCATAAAAATTCTCATCTCAGTAAGAGATAGAAGAGTTATCCTTACGTAAGTGAAATGGAAAGTTTTTTTATCTTTAAAATACTACCACTCACAAATTTTGTAATTATTATTATTATTATTATTATTAACAACTGAAAATATCAATAAACACATTGCATACTAGTACCTTAAAAATTCTTTCATCTCGGTAAAAGAGAGAGAGAGAGAGAGAGAGAGAGAGAGAGAGAGAGAGAGAGAGAGAGAGAAATTACATGAACACTTAGTGGCAACAACAGCTCCTCACCCTCCTGTCCCATTACTTGATATATTTGACAGCTTTAGTACATGGTGTTGAAGAGAGAAGGAAGACTGGGATTTCCTTCATTCTTACATAATGTTTTAAATTTATAAACTAAAATCTTACTAAATCACTGTAGTATTTTCTTTAAAGAATTGATATTACTATTGCTATTTACATTAATGTTAATATTCAAAAATAGTAAATCATTTACTTACCATGTAAAAGACATACATCTCTGTAAGAGAGAGAGAAGAGAGAGAGAATTATTATTTTTATTATGTGATATCATTTAATTTGATTAAACTTACCAATATGGTATTGATCAGTATTAATATATGAAAATTAGTAAATAATTTTTGTACTATAAAAATGTATTTAGTCATGAAAATAATATCAAAATACACTAATTGGTGATTATTTTTGGCGTAAAAACCTGTGAATAGGCAAATTTCCCGCAAATAAAGGATATATATGGTCCAGAGAGAAATCCGCTAATCCAGAGAACGCGAATACGCTGGGCCCACTGTATCTCCCTCACGAGGTCCAAGGATGATGTGATAGTTGTAACAGCTGCCTAAAAACTTGCATTGGTTACTCAACTTGTTCAGCCACCCTTACGCTGTTGAGGAATTTCGTTGCTCTCGGTGGGTGGCATGCTGGAGGATGACTTCAGCTGATCCTCTAGTACTTCGCATAAAGACGTTGTCAGGCAGGAATTTGAGGGCAGCACCTACTCTGCATTGCTGAGGTGATTTTCTTGTGTGGAAGATCGTTTCCGCATTGAAGAACCATGCCTCTGGGTATTGGGGCATGAATGGCAGTAGGCATTTGGAGGAAGCAGTGAGGGTCGTTGGTAGGGTCAGCCTTGTTGGTTTTGGATGAGTCGGTCATCTCCGTGTCACCAGTGTGTGGTGGCGTTGGCCTTGTCAGTTGCTTCTGGGTCACCAATGTGAGGTGAGGTACTAGTGAGATTTGGGAGTCTGCTGCTAACTGATATATTTGCAGAATATTCACATAGGTCATTGGTTCATTCAAGCTGCAAAGTACATAGGTCCTGACTTCTGACAGATCAAAGAAAGGATTATATTTGACATCTCTGTTCACAGACATAAATCTATGTGTGAATTGATATAGGAGAGTCGGTTGTAAATTATACAGATATGATTGGAGAGCTGGCACAACAATACACATAGTATTAATACAGGCAGTCCCAGGTTATTGGCAATTTATGGTGCCGATAACTGGTTAATGGCTCCTCTGTTAGATATCTATCAGTGCCACTACTCTATTATTGCTGCCAGTAACTGGAAATCAGCACATTTTGGCACCAGACAAGTGCCATAAAACTGGATTGCTGATAACCAAGGTCACCAATAACTGGGGACTGCCTGTAATACATGTGTTGTGACAGTAATGACAATTGAGATATCTATGCAAAAGACATACACGAAAAATTGTGCTACTCTCGATTGCATGTCTCGCTAGCAGGTTCCATGTCGCAGGAAAATGGTGGTTTGCAGGTGTGTAGGTATTTATCAGATATAAGAGCATATATTTATATTTATCAGATGTGTTACTTTGATGTTCATGACTACCAGATGTGCTTCTCTCTCTCTCTCTCTCTCTCTCTCTCTCTCTCTCTCTCTCTCGTCCTCTCTCTCGGTCTCCTCATCGTCTCTCTGCTCTCTCTCTCCATCAGCTCTCTCTACACGCTCTCTTCTCCTCCTCTCTCTCTCTCTCTCTCTCTTCTCTCTCTCTCTCTCTCTCTCATTACTATATTGCTACAATAATGTAATTTTTAGCTTCTTAAAGATACATAAGAGCAATATTGTTATTTATAAGGTATGGTTAATGAAATTTTACAGAATCCTTACTCAGATTTATGAACTTGTGTGTACACCAACCAGAACACATAAAGTTTTGAACATAAACAGTCTTGTATCATTCATTGAAACCATGGTTACTATATTTACATTGTACTGATTAACACAATGATACTGATTACATTTTACAGAGTGATATTAACTTTGTCAAAACTCAGAATAAGATACCCTATACACAGTGAAGGGAAGAATGAAGAGTATAAATACTGACAAACAGCCACATATTCATATGATTGCTTACTGACACCATAACTAATGTGTAATCCTGAAAACATTTTCATGTAAATCTTTTATGTACATTATGGTATTGATAACTGTCAAGGTATGTTATCTTTTTTAAATCTTATATAACAACGTTTGAGAAAGAGGGAAAATGAGACAGATTTCTCATGTTTAGTGCTTGAAATGTCCAAGTCTTAAGCTGATAAGAGTGTGACTATCATCTTTCTTTCATGGTTTTTCCTAATAGAACTTCCTGGTTCCATAAGCACAGTGACCACCAGAGCCACTTTGTTGGAGGTGGGAACATAAAATGTGTTTTACTGTTAATAATTTTTTCTGATATGTTGTAGGATATGATATCACTGTGATATTTTTAAGGCCTATGCATTATGTTTAGTAAATTTATCTTTTAAGTAACAAAAGTGTGTGACAATAAAAAGATAAGAAACCCAAGTAATCCCATCTCAAATATTTGGATGACACTAGACTGCACTTTTATTTGATAGACTTAGAAGTATGGTCTATTTCTTTCAAATGTTTTATTTTGTGCAAACTTATTAATGTTCTTGGTCATATATACAACATGTTGTGTATTGATTCCTTTAGTAATATTATGCAGTACTGTTGTAAAGTACCGAAGTTGCACCAGGTTGCTTAACCACATCTCTTGACTCACAAAGCTAGCTCAAATGATTTGTTTTTACAAGACAAATGAAAGTTAACGCAAGGTTGAAGCTCTTGGGCAAGTCAGAGGGTAAAGATCACGAGGATGAAAGCAGAAGGTGGAGTGTAATGTAGCAGGGGGCTAATGGATACTACAAAGATTCTATTATGTACTGCTTACAGTACAATTTGGCAAGACACATTATTAGCTGTCAACCACTATGGAGCCTTATTTATGAAGTAGATCAGTCTTACTGTCTGATTGTCTTTTTCTTTAAATAGGGATTTTCTAAAATTCATGCAAAAAGTAGCCTTTGGACTAGAAAATTAAGTAATGTTCTCAATGTTTTTATTACAGGAAATGGTTGGTGTTTGTGATGCCAACACTACCCGGACTACTGTAGTTGTCAAGCTCAAGAAAGATGTTGATATAATGTTGTCACCTATGGCCCTTGAGTCCACACAACTCTTCATTGAGGTTTGATTTACTGTAGATATTTTGCTGTCTAAGTTAATTTTTTACAGGTGACAGATACCACTAAGTATAATTTTGGTGATATACTGTGATGTCGATTTTTAGTGTTTGTGATCCTAATTTAGAATATTTTTTTAAAGGCTTTAACACCTGTATTGGAGACACTTCATCCACTCTCCATTGTAAATGCAGCCCATATGCGTTCATTGTCTGCTGTTGCTGGTCAAAATACTCTAAAGAAGGAACGCTACATGTATTGGTCACGTCTTCGGGACAAAAAAGTTGCTGGCACACCAGAGCAGTCAGCAGTATTAAGTACCACTTACCAAGAAAGCTGCTTTCAGCAGATGCAAGGACAGGTTACCATGCCAAGAGTAAGTTTATTTTACTTAGCCAGTATATTATACCTACTATATGAAACCAAAACCTTGCTGCTTTGCCCTTGCAGTCGGGAGGTCAGTCTCTGATGATCGTGAAGATAAGTTTGGTTGATATTTCTTTGAAGGGGCTTATACTGACCCAGTCCGGCAAAAACAGTATTGCTCACTCACTAATACATGAAAAAGATGCTGTTTTCTTCACTGCATGCTTATCCAGTATAAGCTGACCAATACTTGAGTCTGAGGAATTTATCACCCCAAGGAGCTCAGATACTGAGAACCTTAAATTCTGATTTCCATCAAGAATATTGGTTTAGTGAGTCTTCTTTTGAAAAAAACAAAAAAACATAAGGATTTTGTAGTGACAAAGAACACTTTGTTTTACCTCTATATACTCTTATCTAAGTTTTACCTCTATATACTCTTATCTAACTTACTGTTGATTTTTGATGACTGAATGCATGCAAAAGGGATTTTGATGAAGGAAAAATCTATTTCTGGGCAAGGGCCCGTGTTGCCCTGTGAAATGTCCCTTTAGCACACATTTCTAAGGTAAATTAATGCTAACATACCAGAGTAAAAAGCTAAAATGGAAATGCCAGAATACTCTGGCTCGCTCACCTTGTATAAAAGGTGTCGGTATGGTTTCTGGGGCGAGTGAAACCACTACCACGGGTCTCTTACCATTTAGATTCATCCCTCTTCGAAATCCCTCTACCAGAGAGGGGCCGATGCAAGGCCCACTCCCAGCTACGACTACTACTAGCGCCTCCAACGCTACCACCAGCGCCTCTACCGGTCATCCTTGGAGTTAGCCTGTCAAGCTTGGGCCCAAGGGTGGGGTTATAATAGAAGGGTGTTACCCCCTTTTATAAGATTAGATATTATGAACCTGTAAGAGATTTATCTTTGGCAAGATGACATGTATGAATTAGATTTTTCTTTAAGCAAGAAATAAAAAAGTTGCTGCAATTACCACAAGGGTAGGACTGGCTTGTTTTCTAAAAACTAAGCTTTTCACAAGCACTTTGGCTTTTTCACAAAGTTATATAAGGCAATGATTAGGAGGCATGCAGTAGGTTATGACATTATGTAACAGATACTCTCTTCCATAAGAGATTTATCAGTGGTATGAAGGCTATGAAGTAGAGGTGCAGTTGATTGCTTGTATTTCAATATGTTTATTCTTCTTACTGGTGATATTGCAGCTTGGCGCAGTGGGTATGAAAGAATTAAAAATGGCCACAATATTTTGTGTTTGGTCATATACTATCCTCTCTCCTTAGTGAAAGAAGATATTTTGAGGTGGGCTTCAGTCAAGTTCCCATCCCAGAATGGAAACACTCAATTTTTTGGCTCCCCACACTTCATCTGCATTGCTTCCCCATACCCATTGGACGTAGCATGGGAGGCAAAGACCTTCCTATAAAGATCAGTGAAGTTTTAAGGCCTTGGAAGCTTGAATTTTAAGCCAATGGCCTCTGTGGTTTTGTTCCATATGAATGGGATTTCTCTGAGTATATGAAAGCAAATACGAAGATTTTTTTGGCTCTACATACGAAAATAGTTCAAGTTACAAAAGGTTGTTGCTGTAAAGTCCCGAGATTTGCCCGGACCACCGAGAACAATTTTAAAACTCGCGCGCCGCCAACAGAGTAAACTCACCACCATCCTCCCGCTCTCCCATTGGTTCCTGATGCTAGTGACCCCATAAGATCCTGCTCTCCTATTGGTCAGCATCTACCCCTTGTGGTCTATGTATTCTATTAGTAAAAGGATGCTGTAAATTGAAAAACTTTTTCATGCAATACATTTAATAAAAAAAAGCATTAGGTAAAGATAGAATAAAGAATAGAAATGAATGGTTATTATACTGTTTGGTAGTTTCAGTAGTTGAAGAGAGAGAATGAAAATTTATGCCTTACTGTGTGCTAGGAAATTGATTGCTTGGCGATCGTTCGGTACTCGTAAGTGCTGAATGTAAACAGAAGTTTGGAAGCTTTTTTTCTTTTTTTTGATTGTTTATTATAGTTAATGGTTACTTAATAATTATTTGAAATGAGTACATGCAATACATTTAATAAAACAAATTGTGAATTAGATATCATAAAATATAAAATAAATCACTGCTATCATCGAAGCCAACAAATACGTATTTCTAGAATTCTTCTTCTGTTTTAATATTACGTATATGTTACATTATAGCTGTCAGTAACTCGGTATCTCCATTAGGTAAAGATAGAATAAAGAATAGAAATGAATGGTTATTATACTGTTTGGTAGTTTCATTAGTTGCAGAGAGATAATGAAAATTTGTGGCTTACTGTGTGCTAGGAAAAGTGATTGCTTGGCGATCGTTCGGTACTCATAAGTGCTGGATGTAAACAAACAGTTGGAAAGTTTTTTTGTTTGTTTGTTTGTTTGTGTATTACAGTTAATGATTAATTAATAATTATTTGAAATGAGTACATACTGATTATTTATACATTTTATTGGCATATTCTAAGCTTTTAGCTCTTAGGTTTAGATGTCAGAATCATAGACTAGGCTACAGTAGCAACCACTAACATAGGCTAGGCTTATTGCTAAGGGACATATGCTAAAGTCCTAATGTATGCAGTAAAAATGGGGTTGAACATTACATGCAGTTGAATATTACTCAAGTATGTACAGTATTTTGCCTTTTTGGAGTCATATTTCTCCCGTCGGATCGGCGTTGTAACCCTAGAACATGTGTTTTAGGCCTGGAAATATAATTTACTGGGGTGTTTTGTAGGGCTTGGAACAGATTAGGCATTTATATGTAAAATGCGGTTCAAGATACGAAAAACTCATGATACGAAGGCTGCCTCGGAACGGATTATTTTCGTATCTCAAGGTACCACTGTAATAATAATAATAATAATAATCATGCAGTACATGAGGCATGAGACATTTTTAAGCGGTCACAGACAGATCACATGTTTGTTCCTGATGTGAAGCCTTTACTAACAAACGCCTTTAATGCGAGATTCAAATATAGCCCTCTTGGGTGTCTGAGGAATGGAATACAAGGCGTACTTGGAGATATCCAAAGACTAGAGGGTTTAGTTGGAGGGGTTTGGGAAGAAAACATTTATTCTACCTTTAGTAGGTGTAGGAAGGGCAGCACGTGAAGAATGATGAAGTAGGAGAAAAGCAGCACTTGAAGAAACTCCAGAAGAAAAGATAAGATGTAACAAATCTCGCATGCTTGATCGACCAAAACAAAGCTAGCTGCAGTACAATTTAAATCAGGAGTTTCTTGCACAGAAAGAGAGGTTGTTCTAAGATCATGATGATCCAAGGATGAGTAGTAGGCTACTAGGATCTATGACATGTTGGAAAAGACTCAGGAGCTTCTACCTTGATGTCTGGGAGAGCAAAAATCCAATTTATGACTGCCTCAGGAAAGAAAAAGTGGTCGTTTACATGAGGTTGCTATTATCAGGAGAGGCACTTCAGAAGATAATTTCTTGGGTAGGGAAATAACTTCCAAATGAAAACTAAGAAGCCTGAAAAACGCAGTATTGTTTGTATTGTGGCTCAAGAGTCAATTTTTAAGGGCAAATGAAAAAGAGATTTATTATAAATTAAAGTCAGCATTTATGTGATAAGGGGTTTAATCTACTTTGCTCATTTGCAATAATGCTTGTTAATTTTAATATACGGAATATAACTTACAGATGTGTAGAAATTTTTTTTTGGACCTATGATAGCAATGGGATGGGTTATCATCTTTGGTCAAGGAGAGACAAGGGCAGGTAGAACAATCACCATCTTTGTCTCACTACCCGTATTTTGCCATTACTACAACCTGAATAATAACTTTCCAGGGTGAGATGATTCTATATTATACTAATGGTCAAGTCATTCCACCATGCAGGTAAGCCTTAGAGAAAGTGGAAAAGAGCACAACAAAGCCATATGTAAGACAGGTTTGTTACTGCCATACCAGCTTAAATTGGACGCTACATTTCTGAATTTATTATTACAAAAATAGTAATTTTTTCTAAAATATAGGCAGTCCCTGGGTTACGACGGGGGTTCCGTTCTTGAGACGCGTCGTAAGCTGAAAATCGTCATAAGCCGGAACATCGTCAAAAATCCTAAGAAAACCTTACTTTTAATGCTTTGGGTGCATTGAAAACTATGTAAACTGCATTCTTATTGCATTTTTCATCAAAAAAACCATTAAATATTGATTATTTTGCATTTTTGGTGCCATATTTCATCTGCCAGATCAGCGTTTGTAGGCGTCGTAAGTCTGGAACATGCGTCGTAACCCTGGAAATAATTTCTGATGAATATACAGTAGTACCTCGAGATACGGAATTAATCCGTTCCGAGGCGGCCTTCGTATCATGAGTTTTTCGTATCTTGGACCACATTTTATATGTAAAATGGCTAATCTGTTCCAAGCCCTCCAAAAACACCCCAGTAAATTATATTTCCAGGCCTAAAACACATGTTCTAGGGTTACCTTTAGCATATGTCCCTTAGCAATAAGCCTAGCCTATGTTAGTGGTTGCTACTGTAGCCTAGTCTATGATTCTGAAATCTAAACCTAAGAGCTAAAAGCTTAGAATATGCCAATAAAATGTATAAATAATCAGTATGTACTCATTTCTAATAATTATTAATTAATCATTAACTATAATACACAAACAAACAAAAAAAAACTTTCCAATCGATTGTTTACATTCAACTCTTACCCATCTTATGAGTACCAAACGAACGCCAAGCAATCATTTTTCCTAGCACACAGTAAGCCATAAATTTTCATTAGTATCTCTCTTCAACTAATGAAACTACCAAACAGTATAATAACCATTCATTTCTATTCTTTATTCTATTATTACCCAATGGAGATATGTACCGAGTTAGTGACAGCTATAATGAAGCATACGTATATGTAACGTGATGTTAAAACAGAAGAAGAATTCTAAAAAATACGTATTTGTTGGCATTCTGATTTATTTTATATTTTATGATATCTAATTCACAATTTTTTTACTAAATGTATTGCATGTACTCATCTCAAATAATTATTAAGTAACCATTAACTATAATAAATAAACAAAAAAAAAGCTTCCAAACTTCTGTTTACATCCAGCACTTACGAGTATCGAATGATCGCCAAGCAATCACTTTACACAGCAAGCCATAAATTTTCATTATCTCTCTTCAACTACTGAAACTACCAAACAGTATAATAACCATTCATTTCTATTCTTTATTCTATCTTTATCTAATGCTTTTTTTTTTATTAAATGTATTGCATGAATAAGTTTTTCAATTTACAGCATCCTTTTACCAATAGAATACTTAAAGCACAAGGGGTAGATGCTGACCAATAGGAGAGCAGGACCTTATGGGGTGACTAGCATCAGGAACCAATGGGAGAGCGGGAGGATGGTGGCGAGTTTACTCAGTTGGCGGCGCGGGAGTTTTAAAATATTTCTCGGTGGTCCGGGCGAATCTCGGGACTTTACAGCAACAACCTTTCACATCTTGAAAACTTTTCGCATGTAGAGCTGTAAAATTTTTCGTATTTGCTTTCGTATCTCGAGTTTTTTGTAAGTTGAGCCTTTCGTATGTCGAGGTACCACTGTAAGCCGAGACCGTCATAACCCGGGGACTGCCTGTATAGGGGAAATAATTTTTTACAAACCAATATTTCATGCATATAGTTAATCAGTAATCTGACATCATTAGGGCCAGTAGTGGTTATGTTAGAAATAGGTGAAATAAAGTTTTGTATATATTGGCATGTTGTGAAAGTTCTATTTTGTATAAGAGACTTACCCAGTAATTATATAGCTAAGAGCTTTCTAACTACGGCAGCCTAACAATTAAAAATTTACGCAGTGTTAGTTCTGGTTACAGTGTGGTTAGAATGCCCCGCCCTCTACCGGGGAGTATATGTAGGTAACAACCTGGCAGAGAGCTGCAATTCGTTTTCTGCCGGCTCCCGGTTAACATCGGTGGTTTTAGGCAGCCTTTTTCCCAACGGATTGTGTTGATGAGTTTGTAGTTTTCTGTGAAGTACTCTGAGTTGTTTTTTGCATTAGCACATTTTCAGTGTCAGATTCTAGCACAGCTAGTGTTAGGTTTTTGTAGATGGTTGTAAGACCAGGTTAACAATATCCTGTTAAGATTCACATACCAGATGTAGTAAGTGTAGAGGCCAAGAGCGCAAGAAAGAGCTTTCTTGTGCTGAATGTCGTTATTGGGATGACAAGAAATGGAAAATATTTAGGTTCCATCAGGATAAAATGGATAAGGATAGAAAGAGGAAAGCACCTGTTAGTGCAGAAAATAGATCTAGTTTAGAGAATGTTCATGCTGCTGAATTGGTAGAAGATAGCATGATTGTTTCACCTGTAATTCCTGTTGATTCTCCAATCATTTCTCCTCCTGCTCCTGTGCCACTAATTCCTATTCCAGGTTCGATCCCGATCCCAACTCCATGACTAACCTTGAATCAGAATTCGATAAGTTCAAAATTTTAGGAAGCGCAGTGATGGAACTTGGTGCTTTTGTTAAGGCCTTGATGGAATGAGGCAATCAAAGTGTTAGTGAAGTGCATTGTGATTGTGTAGAGGAGGTGGCTGACTGGCCTGCCGATGCTCCTAGACAAAGGTCACTGTCCCGCTCTCCCGCACCGAGGAGAAGACATACTAGAGGTCGAAGGGAGGCCGGTGGGGTTTGCCCATGGGCAGTCGCCCCCTCAGTCGAACCTGCTGGTGACTCCCAGGTGTCGACAGAGCACTGCTGGAAAGGCATTTCATTTGGTGTACATGATCTGTCATCAGAATTGGACAGCTCGACTACCAGCAAGAGTCATCGCAGACAATTTCAAGACATGTCACGCCCTCTCAAGAGGCAGTCGAAGGATGGAGATAAGTCTCCTGAAGAAGAAAGAGAGCGTCTTTAGTCCTCAACCTTCATGCAGCTATGCAGTATCACCACCTGCTTAATTAGCTCCCCGGTCCCAATCCACTTGGGATAGTCCTGAATCCTTCCCAGGTAAGGAGCGACTGTAAATTTTGGCCAAGCATTGTATGGATTCTTCGGAGGGAGTTTCGTCGGTCTCTAGATCCAAACCTATCCTGGATTTACCTTGGACTCCTGGTTGTGATTCCCCAGTTACAATGCAAAGCTCATGTTCAACTGAATGACCGACATCAGTTACGAGGCGCCTGCCATCCCTGCTGTCAGTCATATTCTTCAGCTTTGGATCCTTCGCTTGCTCCCCTGAAATGACAACTAGATGACATCATGTCTTTGTTGCAGAAAGCTCCTACACTTATGCAAGCAGAAGAAACGGGGTTATCACCTATCTCTTCAGACAAGGAAGAGGAGCAACAGGACTCAAATCCTTCGTCTGCCTATTTGACATTGTTGAAATACTTTCTGGACAACTTCCCGGATTTTTTCTCGCCTGCAACCCCAGCATCACGGGCTTCGACTTTCCTTATGAGGAAACCTGCTTCAGAAAGCTTGTCACTACCCAAGTTGGTACAGTAATACCTTGAGATTCCAGTATGATTCATTCCTGGACTGAGCTCATGAGTCAATTTGCTTGTATCTCAATTAAATTTTCCCCATATAAAATAACTGACAAAAATTTGATCCATTCTGCACACACACAAAATATAATAAATGATTACTGTGTTATAAAGTAAAATGTGGTTTTATTATGAGTTCTTACCTTCGAGACAGATGATAATGGCTAACAGTGGTGTGTACTCTGCACATAATCGCATGCCAACTCACTCATGCAGACGCCACATTCATGTTTCTCAATAATTTCATGCTTAATCTCCATCGTCATCATGCGTTTTTTCTTCTCGCTGCCAACCTTACTACTCGCTTTCTTATGACCCATCACTTATTACAAAGAATATTCACAGTACAGTGAAAATCACGTAAATAGCACAAACACAACACGGGAGATGCTCGGGAGATGTGTACTGAAGTCAATGACTAGTGAACTGAACGAGTGGAGCAGGCTTAGAGCACTCCCAAGTGCTCAGCCATCTAGCGTTATTATCTGTAAGTGTGCTTGTATCTCAATGCAAAATTTTGCTCGGAGGCTGCCTTGTATCTCAGAATGCTCGTATGTTGGAGCGCTCTTATGTCGAGGTATACTACTATACTCTCTTCATCAACAAAGAAAGTCTCGAGAGACGTGGACTCCTGGCTAGCATTAAAGAGAGAGATGGGTAAAGCTTCTTTTGCAGCACCTCCAGCCAAGTTGATTATGAAGAGTCACCTTTATTATGACACCGGAGAATCTCCTTCCCTGGGAACATATACCTCCTCCCAGGGAGATTTCTCTGGCCTCATCAACTCTGCTAGGTGATCGGCCTATGCTCTCGTCAGCAGAAGGGGATCACCTTACTAAGAGTATTTTTAAGGTTAATATTAGAAGTCTATAGCTTCTTAGACTGGACAATTGAGGCATTAGCCAGGAAGGTGGAAGATGGCCCGACGATGACGGAAGACATCGCAACGGACTTGCTAGGGGTGCGGACAAGGCCATTAAGAGACGGTTCAGTGGAATTAGCATCTCTTGTCTCGTTTTGCATCTTGAAGAAGAGGGATTTGTGGTACTCCTTTACTACTAAAGGGGTAACTGCGACACAGAAGTCGGCCTTGCTTTTTGTCCCATTGGACAAGTACCTTTTCCTGGAAGAGTTAGTACATCAAATTTTGTCTTCTCTTCAGAAGAAATCTACCAATGATCTGTTGGAATCGTTGAAGCGTGCTAAGGAGCGTCAAGTTAACACCAATAGGTCTTTCTCCCCACTTCAAAACCAAGAATTTCTTGGAGCAAAACAGAGGACAACAAAGACCCCGTACTAACCTACATCCTCCAACCAGGTCTATCAAGAAAATGACTTATAAGACAGCAAATAAGATGTGAGGAGCGTGTCCTTCACGTGCCTGTAGGGGCCAGGTTGGGCCTTTTTTGGAGGGAGTGGAGTTTGAGAGGAGTAGAACCTTGGGTAGTCAAGGTTTTACAGCAGGAGTATGTCATTCCCTTTAACGAAGGCCCACCTTTAGTCAGTTCGCCGATAACATTACCGGCCTACTCAGTGAAATCAGAAAAGTTTGCGGCTTTTTTTCAAGAGGTAGAGTCACTGCTTCGCAAGAGAGCAGTAGAAGTAGTGAAAGATAAAGAAGCAGAAAGGTTCTACAATAGACTCTTCATAGTCCCCAAAACATCAGGGGGCTGGAGACCAGTTGTAGATGTGAGCACTTGAATCAGTTGGTTCTCAAAACTAGATTCCACATGGAGACCAATCAGTTGATTATGTCCTCCATACATCAAAGGGACTGGATGGTGTCCCTGGACATGAAGGATGCGTATTTCCATGTCCCTATTCATCTGGATTCCAGAAAGTTTCTATGGTTTGTTTTTCAAGTTAAGGTTCTCCAATTTCGGGCACTATGCTTTGGTGTGTCGACTGCACTGCAGGTCTTTAATCACATTCTGGCTCCACTTGCGAAGTGGCTTCATTTGTTAGGAGTGAACATCTCTCTTTTTCTGGATGACTGACTGCTCAGAGCTCAGTCGAAGGACAAGTGCTTAGAAGATCTCTTTACAACTCTCCTACTGATAAAGAAACTAGGAATTGTGATGAACATACAGAAATCTCAGATCATTCCCAGTCAACGGATTCTGTATTTGGGAATGATTCTAGATGCTCAGAATTTTTTAGTTCCCCCCCCCCCCCCCCCCCCCCCCCCCCCCCCCCCCCCCCCCCAAACGGATGATAACCTCATATCTCCTTTGTGTCAGACGCTTTCTGTCCCTTCAGGAATGCTTGGCGGATCAATGGATGAGCCTCGTAGGAACACTAGCCTCAGTCGAAAAGTTTGTGAAACTAGGCAGATGCCACATGAGGTCATTTCAGTTTTTCTCAAAGCAAATTGGAGCAGAAAACTGCTGAAGACTTTTGTGTCCCCAACAACGGCAGAAATCAAGAAGGACATTCTTTGGTGGTCGTCAGAAGAAAGACTTCAAGAAGGGAAGTCTCTTCTTCCGTTGAACCCAGACCTAGACATGTATTCCGATGCCTCAAACCTAGGTTGGGAGCTCATCAGGGGAACAAGGAAGTATCGGGAACTTGGACGGAGGATTCAGAAGTGCACACATCAGTGTAAAGGAATTAAGAGCAATGTTTCTAGGTCTGCAAGCTTTTTCTCCACTAGTGAGAGGGAAAACGGTAACTGTAGATTACAACAATTCAGCGGCTCTTTCATATGTCAAGAAACCATGGGGATTCCATTCCTTTTCACTTTTTCAAGTGGCTCAGGAACTGCTTCTGTGGGCAGACAATAATCAAGTGTCGTTGCTGACTTGCTTCATTCAAGGGAAAATTAATGTTTGAGCGGACGGGTTGAGCTGACAGAATCAGGTCTTCCCAACAGAATGGACCTTGGATCAAAGAGTATGTGAGGACCTTTGGAAACTATGGTTTTGTCCTTTAGTAGACCTCTTTGCAACATCAAAGAAACACAGGCTTCCAAGGTCCTGTTCACTGGTCTCGGACCCTCTCACTTGGAAGATGGATGTGATGCTGCAAGATTGGACAGGTCTGGACGTCTATGCCTTTCCACCTTTCGGAATGATGCGGGAGGTCCTAAACAAATTAGTCTCACCAGAATGTAACAATGACTCTTGTGGCCCCCTTTTGGCCAGGGAAAGTGTGGTTCCCAGATTTGATATTGAGATCAATCGACTTCCCCAGGATATTACTTCAAAAACAGTGTCTTCTCAGACAACCCCACTTTCAGAAGTTTCATCTAGGATTGTCCGCACTGGCTCTGTCAGGACAGACTGTTGAGCACCTCATCAGATTGAAAGATTTTTTGAAAGCAGCTTCAAAGGCTATCTCCCAATGCAGACACCCTTCACCTGACAAATTATTTCATAATATAAGCGGTCAACCTTCAGAGAGTGGTGTAACAGAACAAAAGTGTCCTCTTCTTAAACCACTATAGGTCACATTGCGGACTTCCTTCTTTACTTGTGAAAATCTAGGAAGTTTTTGACATCTACAATCAAAGGCGATAGAGCTATGCTTCATTCAGTCTAAGCATAGAGCACTGGATGTGTCTTCAAACCAAGATTTAAGTGTCATTATTAAACCTATGGACGTCACAAAACAAATAAGATATGATAACATTTCGTGGAATTTAGACGTGGTATTTAAGAGGATTTCAGGACTACCTTTTGACCCGATCCAGGCATTCTCTCTCAGGGACCTAACAAGGAAAACTATATTCTTAGTGGCTCTAGCCACAGCAAAGTGGGTTAGCGAAATTCGAGCATTAGATAAAAGTTTCGGATTATCACAGGGAGACGCAGTATGTTCCTTCCCTTTGGGTTTTCTGGCAAATAATGAGGACATATCGAATCCGTGGCCACAAGCATTCACTATTAAGAATTTGAAGGATATTCTCGGACCTAAGGAAGAAAAAAGGTGGTTATGTCCAGTCAGGGCCTTAAAATATTACCTACAAAGAACAGATAAGGTTAGAGGGTCTTCGGATCTCTTTGGTGTTCGGTCAGGAATCCGTCTTGCCCGCTGTCCAAGAATGCATTATCATTTTTCCTGAGAGATGTGATTTCAGAAGCACATGCTAAAATTCAAGAAGACAATTTGGTCTCTTTGAAAGTCAAAGTTCATGAAGTGAGAGCGGTGATGATGTCCCTCGCATTTAGACATAACATATCATTGAACAAGATTTTGCAAGCAACATTCTGGAAGTGTAAATCAGTATTTGCCTCACACTACCTTAAGGATGTGGAAACTGTATTCGAGAACTTTATACTTTAGGACCGATCACAGCTTTGAATAAGGTTTGATGTTTGTTGGGAAGTCTGGAGGTGCATTTGTGCCTACCAGTTCCTTTTTAATGGTTGGGTTGTGACAGTTTTTTATGATTATGGTATGGTGTAATGTGGTGTTTTATTGGATTCTGGTCTTCACCCAGGGCAAGGGCAACCTTATTTAGCTTTGAGAGACATGGTTGTACTTCCTGACTCCAAAGCTCCCACTTATGTAGCGGCGACTCGGGTAGACAGCCACATACTCTACGGGTCAAGTGGAGCACTGACCAGAGGCAGTAATTATCTGCAGTGCTCACTTGCCAGGTAAGGAAAAACAAGCATATTATTTTATATTGGCTTTTTTTTCATTTTCATTACACTGTATGTAATGTATATTGAGATAGAGTTTGTTCATGGTTCCCACCCCCTATTAAATGTGTAATCAGCTATATAATTACTGGGTAATTCCCATATACAAAAATGATATTTTTATAATAAAATAAGGTTTTGTATATACATACTTACCCAGTAATTATAGGATCAGAGCCCACCCACCTCCCCTTGCATGGACTTTAGAGGGGAAAACGAATTGAAGCTCTCTGCCAGGTTGTTACCTACATACACTCCCCGGTAGTGGGCAGGACATTCTAACCACACCGTAACCGGAACTAGCACTAGCGTAAATTTTCAGTCGTTAGGCTGCCATAGGTAGAGAGCTCTTAGCTATATAATTACTGGGTAAGTACACAAAACTTTCACCAGTAATGCTTCACTTATGAAGCAGTTATTCATCCTCTTTTGTCAGCTGATGACTCCTCAACCCCTATAGAAACATCAATGTATGTACAGCTAGTAGAACAGAAGAAAATGCTTATGTATTAATCTAAAAATAGAGTAATTTTATTTTTATTACTGATTTTAGTGCATTTTATCAACCAACAGCTAAAAGTGTTATCAACATAGTTGTACAGCTGTTGATCTGGCTATTTACCATCATGTATCTTTTGTTTTTACAGTACTGCAATATCTTTTGTTTATACCTCAGACACATTTTTTATGTAAATTTGTAAGAATTTGGAAGAAAATGTTTTTAAAACGGTTATAATTTGTTAGTATTGATTTTTGCTCCATTTTAGCAAGCAACAACTAAGAGTTTTTCATTATCTTGGTTGTATGTCATCTGATCTTACTGTTTACAGCTTTTAAAAGAAGTGTTTGTTTTGCTATTGATTTCAGGTGCATTTTAGACTGATCTCACTTCTGTCATTGATGTAGTGGAGACATTCTATTGTGCACTAGTTAGAAATCAGAAGAAAATGCTTTTTAAAGTTATTTTAAGTTATTGATTTAAGAACATTTTCATAACCAACAATTAGGAATTATTTCTTTTTCTTTTATTTCCATTGCTGTCAGTCAGCTGATCTCACTGTTGGCTGGTATCAAGCTATCAAGAATATGTGTACATCACTGTCACCATGTAGCCTAAACTACTTCATCAAAACTTGATCTACTGTAGTTTGGAACTTTTTCCATCCTTTGTTGTTTTTCTTTTACACATCTGTTTCTTTGAATTGTTGATAACAAAGAAACTTAGTACAGTAATGTATCTTTCTGTTTCTTTATCACAAGGAGTTATAGAGTAAATACAGGCATTCCCCTGTTATCAGTGGGGGTTCTGTTCTGATTGCTTGATGATAAATGAAAATTGCCAATAACTGAAAATTGATGCTTATTGCCACTGATAACCAGATTTTGGTGTCAATGACCAGTTAATGGTTTCTCTGTTAGGTATGTATCCACAACAGTATTCTATTATCAGTGCTGATAACTGGAAATTGACACATCTCAGCACAGAAAATCACCTATTTTTGGCACAATAACCGAGGCCCCAATAACCGGGGGGCTGACTGTATTGTATAATTCTCATAAGTTTCTCGCAGAAACACAACTGTCAGTGTTTTGTAGAGAAGTTCAGCCTTATCTTAATAAGACAGTGTGTAATATTTGCACTTTACATGAGGAACCATGGCACTGATAAAAGTGAGTAGGTTATAATAAATGAAAACAAGTGGGAATGGTTTACTTGCATTTCCAATGTTACCAAAAGTTTTTGTGTGATGACCTTTGACGTTTAAAATTACGCAAGCTAAAATTTGTGGCAAATTAGTAATCGAACTGAATTAGTAATTAAGTAACTGTACGTAATTCCTCCACCCCTGACCACCTTCTGATAGTCAAAGGCATATGACATGAAAGAAAAAAGCTGGTTGACAGCTGAGACGTCAAAGAACTTGTGAAAGAAATTGGCATTCTTATTTCTCCTTAGGAGGTTGTCAGGAACAATAGGCTTAAGTTATAGGTTTTTGTATGAAAATGGATGTTATTTTATGTTTAGATATAGGCTTCCTGTATGAGCACAATACGTACTGTTATATTGTTATTCAGTCGCACAAGTCATTGGTTGCAATTTTTTTATTAATTGTGGTACTGTTAGATTGCTGTTCAACCAAGTTGTTCTTCACTCTGCTGCAGTGATCTCAGATTTGGGCTAGAAAACCTTCCCTAAGTATTTTGTCATTCTTGCTGTGTGGTTCACTTCTTTCACCTAAATTAGAAGATAAGTTAATGAAAATTTATTGTCTAAAGATAGTCTTCAAAGGATGAAATTTCAGTCCATTTTCAATTTATAGTTGAAGTTTTTATAAGTTTCACTAAAAAGAAAATGTGCACTTTAGTCTGAAGTAGATAGTAAAGTGTGTGGTTAGGCAGAGAAATTATTTACATTATTTTAGGTATTAAGTCATAAATTAATATTAATAAGCATGTGTAATTTTTTTTACAGATAAATATTACATTACTGCAAGCATCAGTTGTTGAAGAAGTAATATCCTTCTCTGCTCTCGATAACATCAGAGACTTAACTTGTGTTTCGCTCTTTTCTGTTTGCCTGGATAATGTCAGTCTGCAGTTTTATTCAGGTCATCAGTCAAAAAAATCTGTCCAGATGTATATGAGAAATCCACATGATCCTGTAATGCAAAAGAAGGTAAGATTGAAAATTCATTTGACCATGCTGCTTTATCTTTTAGTTATTAGTTAATAGATATATATTTGATATTTTTGTTTTCTTTTGTTTTTATCTGCTAAGTTTTATTGTACTTTTCCGGTTTAGTTCACAATCTCCAACTTAAATTGGTAGATATGGTGGTCTTTGCAGAGCAAATCAAAAGCAAGGCATACGGTTGACATCCTAGCAGAGCCTGTATATGTTGAAACCTCAGAACGACAGCAAGAAGAGAATATGGTGTCTGTAGATGTCAACAAGATGCATGTGCAGCTACGCCGTCTCAAGAATGAAAGTGTCCTTTTGAAAGATGCCAGTATAACTGCAATACCAAACCATAGATCCAAGGTACTGTATATTTATTTGTATGTTTATGTACGTATCTAATCCAAGTTATTGATTTTGTTTTTGTTTCACTGTTCTTCTTGTTGCTGTGTTGTTGTCTTCCTTTTCCCATATAGACATTGTAATCCATAAGAAATAGTGTAACAAGTTAGTTGAGTTTTTGTGCAAAGTCTCTTAGAATTTATGCTACATGATGAACATTTCCTTCTAAATACCAAAATAAATGCTACTTAATGAACATTTCCTTCTAAATACCAAACCATAGTTTTTTATGAGTCATAGTATATTTTTCATTGAAACATTTCTGTGTTGGTCAGATAGTATATATAAACCTCTGTACACAAGAACACTTCACAGTTGTAGTAGGGTATTGAATACTGTTCTGAAATGGTTAAATATAATGCATTTTATCTATCTTGTATTTGTATTGTGGATGACATTGCACTGAAGTTGACAAGAGATTAACAAGGTTAATATTTAATGTATTTAAATGTTTCATCCATTAAATTACCTGTTCCGTATTTTTTTTTCAATACTGCAAACTAGAACTTAATTTGTAAGTTACATTATTTTGGCTTTGTTTTATCACAAAGACATGGTTTAATATAGTATTTTCATGTGTTGCAATTAAATTTCAATTTTTTCATGATAAATTACTGTATTTGATGTCTTAAATAACCTCTGGATGTATATAAATTCAACCCCCCTCCATTTCTGTAGCAGGAAAAAACAAACGTAGACAAAACATGCAGCCGGGAAAAATGTTCATAACAGCTGAAATTTACAAGAGAAAACCAAAAGCAGCTTAGCTTTAGTAGAAAACATTTTATAAGAACAAATTTCTTGCAAAGGTGTTGATATTGGTGAATCAGGATATCATACAGGAAGAATCGTCTTTTATAATAAGAATACAGTGGTCCTCCTGATTTGCGGGGGATGCATACCAGACACCCCCCCCCCCCCCCCCCCCCCCCCCCATGAATAGTTAGGACCCACAAATAGTTGGAACCCCTATAAAAACGCTAAAAACAGCCTATTTTGTTAGGTAAAACTCAAGAAAAACCCACTTTTTCTGCGAAATGCAGGAAAATGTTCCCGAGAGAAATCTGCGAATATGTGAGTCCGCGAATCCAGTGAACGCGAATAAGGGGGGTCCACTGTATTCTTAAATTCAATAATACAACATGGGATGAACAAGGAAGCTTAGGTACAGTGCCCCCCCACTTTTACGTAGGGATAGGTTCCAGAACATATGTAGAAAATGCAAAAATCCTCTCTAAAAATCCTTATAACAGGCTTTTAATACAAATTGAATAAGTCTCTAATACAAATTAGATAATAATCTGTCTTACAGAATGTTTGACGACTAATCAAGTTACCCCTGTACATTGTTCCCCTCGTATTCGCGAGGTATGGTTACCAGATGCCCCAGCGAATAGCTACAATCCATGAATAGTTGGAACCTCTTTAAAAATGTTTAAAACTATGTACTATTTTGTTTGTTTAAATTCAAGAAAAACCCAGTAAAAATGTTTATATCTGGTTTTTTTAAGAGAATTATCACAAAATGTGCATTTTATGATAAAATTGCTAAAAAAAAAACCCAGGAACTTGTGGATATTTCTCATTGAAAAATACTGCAAAAAGGCGAATTTCTTGGGAATAATGGGTACGCATATATGTTCCAGGGAAACCCGCGATTCCAGAGTGCGCAAATACAGGAGATTCACTGTGCTATACTGTATACATACGCATAGCTGTTTTCTCTCATAGTATTTGTTAAAAACATTAAAAAAAAATTTTTTTCAAGCAATAGTGTTTATTCACCAATTACTTTATTTTCTCATATTGTGTTCTTGACTAAATACAGACTGGGAATAAGTAGATGTATGAGTCTCTCTCTCTCTCTCTCTCTCTCTCTCTCTCTCAGGTAATGTAAGAAGTATTTGAAATATTACTGTAAAGAGTTTTTGGATGATAGAGCATGTTGTAGAATATTTCACATTCACTAATTATTTTCATTTTCCAGTCTGTTTTTGCTGGAAAATATAATAATTAGAAAATATTTAAAATAATGTACAACATGCTTTATCACAGAATAAACTTACAGTAATGTCATTTCAAATACATCTTACATTACCCGTAGAGAGAAAGAGAGAGAGAGAGAGAGAGAGAGAGAGAGAGAGAGAGAGAGAGAGAGAGAGAGAGAGAGAGAGACTCATACATCTATTATTCCCAGTCTTGGGCCCAACCTGGAATGAGCTTAATAGATACGTAACTACATTATAAGTACATTGTAAATCATTTTTATCATATAAATCACTATTTAGTCACAAACACAATAGTATGAAAAAAGATACGGTCCAAATCTGCAAATTAGTGAAAGTTCCCCATGAAGTAGTGAATAATGTGTTCCACAAAAATCCACAACAAAGTGGGCCGCAGAAATGTGAAACTCGTAAAACCCAGGGGGAGGGAGACCACTGTATAGCAGAAAACACTTTACATAGGCTGTAGTTGGTGTTTTTGTATTCCTATGTTCTCATATCACTTTAGCTGTAAACATTACCCACAAAATCTCTTTCCGCTACTGTTCCTATGCTTCTTAGCATAATAGACCACTTAAAATTTTGTATCGAATATCACAACTTGAGCGCGTTCCTCCTTTATCCATCTTTAGGGCATGAACTTCCATTGCTATCTTCATGCATGTGTATTTCTGTTTTTGTTTTTATTATTACAAGACTCATTTATACTTGACAATATAGTATGTATTGCAATGATGCTAGTAAGACCCAAAGTATTGATGATCACAATCAGGGTAAATCATCATGATCACCCTTATTTAAGCATGCTTGAAAAACAAAAATATTTCCATGCAAAAATAATAAGATATATGTGGCAGATATAAATCAGTAGAAGTTATATATGGGCTCAGAAATGGTTGCTCTTTAACATTTTAGAATTAAAGTATCCTTAATGATGAAAGTAATAATGATATTTATGATGAGGATATTTGTGTAAATATTTCACTTATGAAGTTATGGTTTGTAAAAGCACTTAAAGTCTATGGTGTTTAGGAAAAAATTAGCATACCAGATATGTTAACTCTTTTAATAAACTCTGGGTGATAATTTTGTTCAACCATTGTTTGGGAAAAAAGGGGGTCATATATACTATCAAAAGCTGTCATGCATTTTTATTGAAAAAAAAAATTTAATTACATTTTCCTCAAGGTACTTTTTACATTTAAACGATGTCCAAGAGGAGGAGGTGATGATGGAGAGGGAAGTGGTGCAGCTGGAACTCCTGTCATGGAGGATGATCGAATGGGTTTCATTATGTTTGAAGCTGGTTTAGAAAACGTTGCACTAAGGTAAGTTTTGTACATTTCTCTTTGTTAAAAGGATAGTCATTTTGTGGTTTAACAAATAATTACTATTTTGTTTTTTGTTCTCGCTAGTTGATATAAAATAAAACAGTTGCAGTATATTGCTGCAAGCTATAGTTTAGAATGAAATAATATGAATACATCAAATATATGTTACATGCATAGTTTTGATGACATTCATATGGGTACCCAATTGTTTTTTTTTCTATTAAAGCAGGACTCTGAATGTGGTAGATTCATTACCATAGGTAAGCACAGGAGAAGTAATTGCCAAGCAGTGAAAGCAATAATAACCAAAATGAATTTGAGTTAGTTAATGTTATGAGATGTTTTTTTATTCTTGTATAATGGGATGTGTTGCATTTATTATTATCAGTGTGTAATTTATTGAAGTTGCCAAGGTACGTACATTGAAAACAGAACAAGGTAAGGTTAAAAAAGTTAGACTGCCAAAGGAGAAGAGACCATAAGGACCAGATGAGAAATACAGAGCAGAAAACACATCAGGTGGGACTGAAGGAGTATAACAGAATCTTTAATACATGTAATGTCTGTAGCTTACTGCAGATGATACACTGTAAGTGATACCACTTCTGTGGGATACTAAGTGTGCATTATTCATCATTGAATCTTAGGCTCTTAAAGCAGTGTCATCCTTTTTTTTTTTAGTTATTTAGTGACACTGCAGGCAGTGTATCACTTGTCCGTGTTTTTATGTGCTACAGTGTTACTCAAATCAACAGGGCTGTAAAACGAAAAGGCTTTGGTCAGCAAGGTGAAGGGACTGTTCGGCATGATGGAGTTGGAACTACTAGTGGTCCAGCACCTTCAGCAGGGAGTGGGCCAGTTCCAAGTAGTAGCTCAGCTCCAGGCACAGCCACTATTGATCCGACAAAGATTGGATCTGAATCACGAAGAGATCACTCAGAACGGATGTGTTCTGCATCAGTTTCACAAGTTTCTAACATGTCTAGTCACTCCGGTGCTCCTCATTCAAATTCTTCTGCTAATAATAGTATCAAGGACCTTCCTGTTATACAGGTAAGTTTTCAGCATTTATTGATTACATGGTTTTTAACTGTATTCAAATTTTTTGGCTTAATACTTGAAATAAAATTGTTTTATACTACCTATCACTTTATTATTGCCTTAAATGTTTAATAACTCATTTTGCGGCAGTGGTTCTGTTCCTGGCCGCCGATGCCGAGTTATTTTCGACACCAAACGATTTTAAAGTCTACGGTTGCCACACACCCTCTTTCGGAATACTAGACCAGTTAACAGCGCCTTAGACCAGTCAAATGGCGCCGTAATCCTGCAGTGGCGCAATAAGTAAAATTATATTTATGCAGTATAGTTCAGTGGTACCTCATTTGTCGAATGATTCTTATGTCGAACTTTCCGTTTTTTAACAAAATTTTCAAGAAAATTTTGCATCATTTGTCGAACAAATGCTCGTACTTCAAACTGACTGATTGTCTAGTTTATACTTGTATTCGACGGCCTATTGGGTACTTACAAGTTAAACTGTATTAATTTTTTTTCATTTACAATATATAGTTTAATGACAACAATATTCAACAAAATAAATGAAAGTATACGTAAAGCATTTAATATAAGATATAGCATTCAATATAACATTTAGCATAAAAGATGTATAAAATTGTACGTAACCGCGGTTACGCTACACCCAGCTGACTTGAGATTGAACGAGGGAGCGTTGATATGTTGAGGAGAGAAGAAGAGAGAGTTTAAAAATTACTGTATGTACGTAAAAGCAATAACAATGCTCATGAAAAGGGAATATCCCAATAAATTTAACATAATGATAAAATATGAAAATAAACAAATGCTATACAGAAAAAAGAAAAAAAGTCGCAATTGAACCAGTGTTCGGTTCGCCGAGTGAGACGGTGTAGTTCAACTATAGTAACCATATAGTAAATGAAAGAACAAAGCTTTTCACAATAGAATTTAGCACAAATGATTAACAAAATCATTCATCTTTGCGGTGATACACAGCTAACTTGAGGTAGAGGGAGGGAGTGTTTATATTTTTGAGGAATAATGAATGAATGATTTTAAGTTATCGTGCGTCGTGGTATTGTAGAGGAGAGAAGAGAGTAAAATCTTTACCTTGATATATATGTAAAAGCAGTACCAATTCACATAAATGATAAAATGTTATTTCACATATCGTATATATGATTTTAAGGGGGTCGTATCTTACATGAGATATAAAATTCGAGTATGTAATAATCATAATAGTATAGTATGATAAAATACAAACATAATGAGATTCATCTTTTCCATGGATCTTTTAAAAAGTTATGTTTTACTTCACTGCATTTAATAATATTTTATGTATTTTCATATTACTATTTGTTTGTATTATAAAATACAAACATAGCAATCATGTTTTGGTTTGAAAATCTGCTGATGGCAATTGAGAGTAAGTTTGTTTTGCTGTGTTGAACTCAAATCAGAGGGATTTTCTTGCTTCTAGTTAGTGCAAATGAATCTCCAGATACTCGATTTATATGAGATAAGGTTACTCTACGTTATACAGTGTTTTCAAGTGGAAATATCACTTAAAAACGTATTGTTTGTGAACGAAATTTAGTCATGTTTTCATTAGTAAATGGCGCTGAAGGCATGTTTATTGCGTAAACAAAAACCAACAGATTCCGTTCAATATTTTCGCTTTATCTCATCAGAATACATAGTATGATCTTTACGTACAGTGGTACCTCGAGATATGAAATTAATCCGTTCCGAGGCGGCCTTCGTATCATGAGTTTTTCGTATCTTGAACCGCATTTTACCTGTAAAATGCCTAATCCGTTTCAAGCCCTACAAAAACACCCCAGTAAATTATATTTCCAGGCCTACAACACATGTTCTAGGGTTACGACGCTGCTCCGACAGAAGAAATATGACTCCAAAAAGGCAAAATACTGTACATACTTGAGTAATATTCAACTGCATGTAATGTTCAACCCCATTTTAACCCCATTTTTACTGCATATATTAGGACTTTAGCATATGTCCCTTAGCAATAAGCCTAGCCTATGTTAGCAGTTGCTACTGTAGCCTAGTCTATGATTCTGACATCTAAACCTAAGAGCTAAAATCTTAGAATATGCCAATAAAATGTATAAATAATCAGTATGTACTCATTTCAAATAATTATTAATTAATCATCAACTATAATACACAAACAAGCAAAAGAAAAATCTTTCTATCGTTTGTTTACATTCAGCTCTTACGAGTACCGAACGATCGCCAAGCAATCACTTTTCTTAGGACACAGTAAGCCATAAATTTTCATTAGTATCTCTCTTCAACTAATGAAACTACCAAACAGTACAATAACCATTCATTTCTATTCTTTATTCTATCTTTACCTAATGGAGATACCAAGTTACTGACAGTTGTAATGAAACATATACGTAACATAATATTAAAACAGAAGAAGAATTCTAGGAAATATGTACAGTATTTGTTGGCTTCAATGATAGCAGTCTGATTTATTTTATATTTTATGATATCTAATTCACAAATTTTTTTACTAAATGTATTGCATGTACTCATTTCAAATAATTATTAAGTAACCATTAACTATAATAAACAAACAAAAAAAAAGCTTCCAAACTTCTGTTTACATCCAGCACTTACGAGTACCGAACGATCACCAAGCAATCACTTTTCCTAGTACACAGTAAGCCATAAATTTTTAGTATCTCTCTTCAACTACTGAAACTACCAAACGGTATATTAACCCTTTACTGCCGACTGGACGTATTTTACGTCAACATTTTTTGTCTCTCGTGTGCCGACTGGACGTATTTTACGTTGATTTACAAAAGTTTTTTTTTAAATTCGCGGAAAAATAGTTATAGGCCTACCAGCCTAAAACTTTTTGAATCACGCGCCTTGGGGGATGCTGGGAGTTCACGGATCAAGGTGTTGTTTTGTTTACAATCGTTACGCAGGCGCGCAAGCGCAAATTTCTTTCTTGCCGCACTAAAAAGTATCTGTGACACATCTCGCAAATTATTTCGTCACTTTGACATAATTTTTGTACCATTGTAAATTAGCCGTTACATGAAGTATTATATATGAAAATGTGCGCATATTTATGTAGAATACAACAATAAAATACTCATGATTGTAGTTTTTATCAGTTTTGAGATATTTTCATGTAAATAACGATAATTGCCAAAATTTCAATCTTCGGTCAACTTTGACTCTACCGAAATGGTCGAAAAATGCAATTGTAAGCTAAAACTCTTATATTTTAGTAATATTCAATCATTTACCTTAATTTTGCAACTAATTGGAAGTCTCTAGCACAATATTTCGATTTATGGTGAATGTTTATGAAAAAACTTTTTCCTTATGTCCACACGGTAACTCTTCCGAAAAAAATCATACATGCGATTGTGGTATGTTTGCACCATTTTAAAAATTAGCCGTTATATAAAGTTTTATATATGGAAATGTGCGCAATTTCATGCACAATACAACTAAAAAACAACCCAATGGTTGTAGCTTTTATCAGTTTTGAAATATTTTCATATAAATAACGATAATTGCCAAAATTTCAACCTTCGTTAAACTTTGACTCTACCGAAATGGTCGAAAAAAACGCAATTGTAAGCTAAAACTCTTTATATTTTAGTAATATTCAATCATTTTACCTTCATTTTGTCAACAAATTGGAAGTCTCTAGCTCAATATTTCGATTTATGGTGAAAATTTATGAAAAAATAACATTTTCCTTACGTCCCCACAGTAACTCTTCCGAAAAAATCATACGTGCGATTGTGGTAATGTTTGCACCATTTTAAATTAGCCGTTACATAAAGTTTTATTTATGAAAATGTGTGCAATTTCATGTAGAATACAACGAAAAAATAATTGAAGGTTGTAGCTTTTCTCATTTTCGAAATATTTGCATATAAATCACGATAAATAGAAAAAAAAACCATGTTTGGTCAACTTTGACTCTACCGAAATGGTAAAAAAACGCAATTGTAAGCTAAAAACTCTTATATTTTTGTAATATTCAATCATTTACCTTAATTTTGCAACAAATTCGAAGTCTCTAGCACAATATTTCGATTTATGGTGAATTTATGAAAAAAACTTTCCTTCCCTCCGCGCGCGGATTCTCCGCCATAAATCTCCGAAACTCGTACATCGCATTCTCAGAAAATTTGCTCCGTTTCATATTAGGCATTTCATAGGACTTTTTATATATGAAAATTTGCACATTTCATGTAGAATAAAGGAAAAAAAATATTTGAAGGTTGTAGCTTTCTAATTTCTGAAATAATTGCGTATAAAAAAAAATGTATAAAAAAAATTTTCGACATTTGGTCAACTTTAACTCGTCCGAAATGGTCGAAAACTGCAATTGTAAGCTAAAACTCTTACAGTATCGTAATATTCCATCATTTAACTTCAATCATGAAACAAATTCGAAGTCTCTATAACAATATTTAGATTTATGGTGAATTTAAAAAAATGCTTTTTTTACGTCCGCTCGTTACGAATTCATGCATCAGTTTTGTTGATAATATTTTTCTCTATGTGCTTTTATCGTTTTACAATGTGTTATATACCAAAATGATTGCAATTTAGTGTACATTACAACGGAAAAAAAGTAACTTGTTACCTTTAACAGTTTTGCGCACAGCGCGATTTGAATACAATTATGTATGAAATTTCGTTTTTGTGCTATCATATATTGCATTATTTATATATGATAATGATAATTTTTTTCATTTCTGATGGTTGCATACTAAACTTCAGCCAATGACAAAAAAATGAAGCCAAAAATGAACTCTTAATCTTGAAAACTAAGCGCGCTGTGGTTTTTTGAAAAAAATATTTTTTCCGCTTCTGCGCTCACTCTGAAACACCTCCGGCACACGGGAGACAATTTTTTTTTTACCGCTTCGGCGTTTAAGGGTTAATGTCATTTGTGACATAACTATGGTAATTTTTTTACAATCGTACGATGGTTGAAATGCAAGCAAAAAGGCTGTTGTTATTGGATTGGGTGTTCATAGCAAATCAGCTGTTTCTGGCTGTATGCATTTTCTAAACAAGTATATCATTACACTCATACTTTTTGCATTCTCTTTTACTTTTTTTAACTTAACTAGAAGATGGGATAGATTAAGAGGTGGAGGAAAAGGGGTTAGCCTAACTAAAAAATGGAATGGATAAAGAGGAGGAAAAGAGGTTAGCCTTTTGTTAAATTTTGGTCTCGTAAATTTAACTCCCATGATACGTGAGATACGTGATGAAATAATTTTTTGAGGGTGAAAATTTGGGGGTCGCATGATATGCGAGATTGCGTGTTATGCGAATGTATACAGTAAATTTGACATAATGATAAAATACGAAAACAATTAAATGCAATACAGAAAAAGTCTTAATTGTGCCTGTGTTTGGTGTGCTGAGTGAGACGGTCTAGTTGAACAATATTAACAAATTAGGGAATGAAAGAACAAAGCTTTTCACAATAAAATTTAGCACAAATGATTAACTAAATCATTCGTCATTGCGGTGATACACAGCTAACTTGAGGTAGAGGGAGGGAGCGTTTATATTTTTGAGGAATAATGAATGATGATTTTAAGTTATCGTGCATCGTGGTATTGTAGAGGAGAGAAGAGACGATAAAATCTTTACTATAATATTTATGTAAAAGCAGTACCAATTCACAAAAAATGAAATTATTTCACAATAAATTTACATAATGATAAAACATGAAAACAAATGCATACAGTAAAAAGAAAATAAAAAGCTTGCTCGAGTCAAGTGTTCGGTGCGCTGAGAGAGAGAGAGAGAGAGAGAGAGAGAGAGAGGCTCTGCTTTCCACTGACTTAGCTGATCTGGGATGATTGTTTGCCTATTTCCTTCACTTACACTTGATTTTCCCAAATCCTTTTTCTGGGCTCAGCTCGTGTCCGCTGCGCGAAATATCCTTTAATCTATTATTCTAGGGTAAATGTACTAACACATACCAGAGAATAAATAAAATAAAGAAAAAAGGTCAGTATAACTGACTCGCTCACCCTCCAAGAGGGTGTCGGTATGAACACTATGGCGAGTGAGACCACTACCACGAGCCAAATGCCAAAAGAATTCTCCCACCACAAAATCCCCCCAAGAGGAGAGCCGACCCACAGAGTGGGCAGCACAAACTACTACTACTCCATCCCATGCTGCCGACTGCTGCGCCTCTGGTGGCCATCCTTTCAAGTTAGCGCACCCAGGTCAGACGTGCCATTTTTTACTCTGTGTTTTTGTGTGCCCTTACTTTGGATTTATTCACTATGGAGCGTGCAGCCATCGCAGCAGCTAAGTTAAGTACTCAGTGTTTATTGCTAATTGGTTTTTTCCGGCCTGAGCCCGTATTTGCCGTTTTTTAGGTATAAATACGAACTCTAGGTCGGAAGCATCGGCGGCATGGTTCTGCTCTTGTGTTGGGTTCGTTCTTGGTCACCTATACCCAGAACATCCCCTTACTTAAGTACGCTCTAATTTTATTATTACCGATTGTTTAGGGTACGACCTACACGGTTTTTGTCATGCATGCATGTCTTTTACCTCCTGTAGGTCCTTCTATCCAGACCCCAGCCACGGCTCTTAGTATCGGCCTCGGCTGGCTTTGAGTGGTAGACTTCCCTTCGGGTTAGTCGTACACTCCTGGATTTTTTCTCCTACTATATTGTTTTCTTTCTTTCATTTTATTATTCATTTTATAATATGTATTTGTTAGGTTAGCTAGGCGTCTGGCTTGCTGAGCCTAGGTCATGGCCCATTGGGCCTATATACTACCGCTCTTCAGTTCGGCTGCTTCCCGAATAGCATCCCTCTGATCAGTTGGTTATGTTTCTTGGCTTAGTTTTGTGATATTATCGCCCCGTGGTCACTACGTGATCACGAGGCAGCCAGACGCTGTCCAGTCACCTTCCCCCCTCCGCTCTTCTATAGAGTCGGGGATGGGTCGGTCTGCCCATGCTCGCTCCGCATACCCGAGCCTGCCTCCTCCCTCTCCACCCCCCAGGCGGAGGGAGTAGAGGGACGGGACAGACCCAGACTGGACTCGACCTCTCCGGCTTCCCGGTCCCGGCCGGCCGGATGGTAATGTGGGGGGGGACTGGCCTTTCCCCCCTCCGTTGCTACCCCGTCGCTCCGTGGCTAGCCCGAGTCTGTATGCCCCTCTGCTCCTTTCCACCTTACTAGGGCTCCTTTCCACCAACCGGAGGCCTGGCATCCACGGAAAGGTGATAGTCCACCCAGCAGGGTGGACCGGAACATACAGTCGGTTCCCTTCTAACCACTCCGTCTCGCGGAGTTACACACTCCGTCACGCACTGGACTTAGTCGGAATACGGAGAGAATTTAGGTTTAAGATCTTTTTGTTAAACATTTAAGTTTATCTTAAGTACCTTACCACCCCCCCCCTCCCTTTCTGCACCGGATCCCTCCGGGGTTATAGCCTATTCAGGCGATTCAGGGAGGGGTTATGCCCAAATTTTTTCCGAGCTCCGGCATGCAACGGAGTTCTTTTGTCCTTTAGCCTGTAAGTGATAGTCTTAAGATACTCATGTGTCTTTTCACTTACAGACCCACCAACTGTGAGCATGCCGGGATGCGCCGCCACACGTTCAAGACCCTTGTGGACACGAAGTTTGCCGGTCCCATGCTCCATGCGCGACTCCGCACGGGGACATCCAGGTCTGGTACCACGAGACGTGTACCAATATGTTACGATCTGGTGAGAGCAGCTGTTGGACGGGGTAAGTATTCTAACTCCGTTAAATGGTTCAAAAATTTTTTATAGTGCTTAAGTTTTTACATTAATCACTCTAACTTAAGGTAAAATTCAGGGGACCTTATAGCCCCTATAATTTTAAGTTACGCTTTAAGTTAGTTTTAGTTTTAAGTTATTCTTAAATCTAACCAATACCCTCTCTTCCAGGCTCCGGCGTGAGGGATACCGCACTGGCAACCCAGCGGGCCTGGGTCGGCGGTTTCGGGAAGAACGCCGCCAAGGGTATGCCCTACATCCTAGAGAAGAGGTTAGCGGTGCTAATCTTCCCCGGAGGCAAGGCGACTGGATACGTCGACCCAGCAGATGCGGCCCCGACTATCGCCTTCATCCAGCAACAGCTGGCTGCCTCGTTGACAGACCAAGGCCAGGACATCTCCTCGGAAGTCGCGACACTGGATATTAATGTAGAACCCATGGTAGGTGTAGACGACCTGTTGGTCGAAGTCAGGTAAGTTGGACACCCAAGGGATACCCTTGGGTGCTACTGGTTCTTCTACTCCTGCAACCTCTCCATCCTTCCAAGGCTTTACAGGCAATGAGTTGTATACTTCTCCTGATGCTTCAGTTAGACCCAAGGTCAAGGGCTCAAACAGTCAAAACCTTGACGAAGACGTCGTCGTCGTCTAAGAAGACGGCTTCGGCGTCATCCTCTCGTAAGTCTCCGGCTGGGAATCCCGGAGCAGAGAGATCTAAAGCTTCTGGGTCCGGCTCTAAGTCCTCGAGGAGTAGATCCTCCAAAGAGAGATCTCACATTCCCAGCGGGCCAGCGGAGTCGTTAGTTCCGCTACCCCTGGTTCCAGTTCAGGGCCACCCTTCCACCTCCGCAGCAGCTCCGGCTCTGGACATGCCAATGCTGGCCTTTCACAACAGGTGGGCGATCTGGTTGGGTCCCTGAAAAGTAGCATGGAACAAATGTTCTCTCGGTTGTCGGATAGGATTACTTCTCAGGACACCATTATAGCCGGACTGAGCCAAGCTCCTGTAGCCTCTCCTCCACCTTTCACCACAGGTGGAGCCCAACTTCCCCCGTATGACTCTCTTCCTCCGTTCTCAATGAACAACCCTTGGAGAGTAGCGTCATACGCCCCCTTCCAAGACGGGCTCATCTCTATCCCGGAATGTGGAACTCGGAGGATTGAGGACTTCGAGTTCCACCCGGAAGGACTTTCAGCCTCCGTTCATCGGCTACGCCAGCTCACCGCGCAGCCATGACTCGGGATGACAAGTTCCAAAGGAGACAGTCCTCTATTCACGTGACCAGCTCAGAGAGAATGGCTCAGGTGTTTAGAGGACATGGATTGTACAAATACAAAATCCGACCTTTCAAGAGCCCGTTTACGATCTTTACGATGGAAGAGGAGTACCCCGCTCCCTTTCCTGACAAAGATCGCGAATACGACTATTCAAGCAGCCCAGAAGGGGGATTCCATGCCTCAAACTGAAGGAAGCAGATCCTACATCCTCTACTTCCTTCAGCCGGTGAATTGTGGGAAGACTTACCTAACACCTTCTCAGCGGGCAAACTCAAACCAGACTGTGCTATGGAGCAGTTGGTGAGAAGCTTCCTAGGCTTCCAGATAGCCTTATTCAGGCAGAATTCGAAGCCAAATCGCGGTTAGCCAGGGTCCATTAATTCCCATGGCTATGACGAAGTGCGTACCGTTGGCTACCGTTGCCTAGGGTCGGAACCGCTCTTCAAGCTTATCACCAAATCGTTGACTCAAACGGTGCAGTCAGATAGTTTGAGTTTTGCCACTGCTAGGACGAATTGTAGGAAACATGTCCTACAAGAAGCAACTATTCGGCACGAGCCGTAATAAGTTGCTTGCGTTCAAAACATCTGGGGAGGCAGACCTCTTCACCGGATGCGATGGTGGAGGAGGTGGTTCAGTCAGAGGCTACGAGATTGAACCAGAGCCTTAAAGACCGTTGGGGTCTTACGGCCAAGAGACGACAGGACCAAGTCGGTAAGGGTAAGGTTCAGGAGGAAACCTAGACGTTTCCAAACCCTACCAGAAAAAGCAACCACGCTTTTCTCAGCAAGTTCCGGGCTGTTCCCTTGGTGGCAAACAGCCCAACCTTCCACCTCAACAAAGGCTCAATCGCAGCCGATCTACGTGATCTCCCCTCAGCCTCAGCCCTCCACCTCTTACGCTCTCTCTCCAGCCTACAACCAGGTCTTCGAGGGTCAAGCTTCACAGAAGTATGACCGCTCGAGTAAGGGAGGCAGAGGTAAGCGATCCTTTCGTGTGGAGAGGATCGGGAGGTCCCTTCAATAGAGGAAAACATTTCAGGGAGGCCGAGAGGCTACCAGAACCAATGAGGAATTTCAGGTAGGAGGGAGGCTGTTTCACTTTCGCCATCGGTGGAACTTCAGCAAGTGGGCTCATAGCATTGTGTCAAAGGGCCTGGGTTGGAGCTGGTTAACGAATCCACCCCCATCCAGACCTTTCCTTTGCCAACTTCCTTCCAAAGAATTGACGGAGTATGCGGAGGATCTCCTTCAGAAAGGAGCTATAGCGACGAGTCAAAAGGTTAAAGTTTCAAGGACGCTTGTCAGCGTGCCAAAGAAAGGCTCACAAAAAAGAAGGGTAATCTTAGACTTGTCCCGCTTAAACTTAGCCATTCGCTGCGACAAGTTCAAGATGCTCACGATCTCGCAGGTGCGGACCTTACTTCCCCGTGGGGCCGTCACCACCTCTATCGATCTTACAGACGCCTACTATCATATCCCTATTGCAAGACACTCCGTCCGTATCTGGGCTTCAAGATAGGAGACCAGACATTCTCCTTCAAGGTAGTTCCTTTCGGGCTCAACGTAGCCCCCAGGGTGTTTACGAAGCTGGCGGAAGTAGTAGTTCAACAACTCAGATCGCAAGGGGTTATGGTAGTAGCGTATCTCGACGATTGGTTGATCTGGGCCTCAACAGTCGAAGAATGCAACAAAGCAACACTGAAAGTGATTCAGTTCCTGGAATATCTAGGCTTCAAGATAAACAGGACCAAATCAAGACTCACTCCCAGAGTCAAACTTTCAGTGGCTAGGCATTCAATGGAATCTATCCATCTCATACTCTGTCGATTCCATCACCAAAAGGAAGGAAATAGCGAAGTCAGTCAAGCAATTTCTGAGTCACAAACTGGCTTCAAGAAGATCTCAGAAAGGATCCTGGGTTCTCTCCAGTTTGCGTCAGTGGACGAACATCCTAATGAAAGCCAAACTGAAAGACCTAACCAGAATCTGGCGCTCACGAGCAAATGTCAGGTCCAGGGACAAAATGTCCTCAGTCCCTCTGATTCTAAAGAATCGACTCCGCCCGTTGGGCGAAGGTCAAGAACTTGTCGGTGTCAGTGCCCCGTTCAGTTTCCTCCACCAGGGATCACCATCCACACAGACGCTTCATTAAGCGGTTGGGGAGGATATTCCCAGTTCAAGAGGTTCAAGGAACATGGTCCACCTCAGTTCCATCAGTTCCATATAAAACGTACTGGAAGCAATGGCAGTGTTCTTGACCTTAAAAAGGTTACGTCCGCCAAAATACTCCCACATAAAGCTAGTCCTGGACAGCGCAGTGGTAGTACATTGTATAAACAGAGGAGGCTCCAAGTCACGTCATCTAAATCATGTCATGGTAGCCATTCTTCTCCCTGGCGGACAAAAGTTCAGTTGGCAATCTCTCCTCCACTCACATTGCTGGAGTGAGAAACGTCATAGCAGATGCTCTATCCCGATCAGTACCTCTAGAGTCGGACAATGGTCAATGGACAACAGTTCGTTCCAGTGGATCTTCAGAGAGTTCCAGGTCTACAGGTGGATCTCTTCGCATCCCAAGCGAACCACAAACTTCCGTGTTATGTAGCACCAAACCGGTGGACCTTCTGGCCTATGCCACGGACGCCCCTGGCTCTAGACTGGAACAACGGGAGAAGATTTATGTCTTTCTCAGTGAATCTCTCATGAAAGTGTTGAACAAACTCAGGACATTCAAGGGTCAAGTGGCTCTAGTAGCCCCAGACTGGCCAGGCCGAAGCAGCAATTGGTACCCTCTCATTCTGGAACTGGGTCTTCGCCCGCTCTTCGGATCCCCAAATCCCAGGCTCTCCAGGTCAGTACAAACGAAGACTGTGTTCGCTTCCTCAGGGATTCTCAAAACCCTAACTTTTATGGATTTCATGAAGTTTGCAGCGAAAAGGGATGCGAACATTGGACCCTCAGAATATTCTCTTCTTGGAATCCGATAAAAGAGATTCAACTTTGAGAACAAGTATGATGCTGCTGATCAAAAAGTTAGCAACCTTCCTGAAAGAATCAGATATTAAGATCATGACAATCAATTCAGCTATATCCTTTTTCAGATCCTTATTTGAAAAAGGATTAGCAGCTAGCACAATTACGACAAACAAATCAGCCTTGAAAAAGATTTTTCAATTTGGGTTCAACATAGACTTGACAGATTCCTACTTCTCGTCTATCCCCAAGGCGTTGTGCTAGACTTAGACCTTCTGTAGGCCTACGTCAGTATCATGGTTCTTAAACGATGTTCTAAAACTGGCTTCAGAAACCAATAATGACACATGCTCGTTATAATGCTCTTAAGAAAAACCCTCTTTTTATTAAGCTTGGCTCAGGAGCTAGAATTTCAGAACTGTCGGCTTTATCCAGAGATCCGGATCATATCAGTTCCTTCCCACAGGGGAAGTGCTACTTTCTCCGGAACGTAGTTTTATAGCTAAGAATGAAGATCCTTTGATGAGGTGGGAAACCATGGAAGGTAACTACCCCTTCCACAAGATATATCTCTTTGGCCCAGTTCATCCTTGCGAGGCCTTTCTATCTAGGACCTCCTCATCCTCATCGGGTCCTCTCTTTAGAGAGAAAAAAGGTGGCACTTTATCTATTAAAGGCATCAGGCAACAAATCCTGTACTTCATTAAACAAGCCATCCTGACTCTTTCCCTAAAGCACATGATGTCAGGAGGCAGTAGCCACCTCAATTAACTATTTCCAACATATGAACTTCGATGAGTTGAAAAAAAGTATACTGGATGGAAATCGCCGACAGTTTTCAAACGTCATTACTAAAGTCCTTGGAAGCTCTGAAAATTTTCAGCAGTTGTCGAGCGGGGAACATAGTTTCCCCTGACTCTAGCTAATCTTTAGTAGAAGATCCAGTCCTCCTTTCTACCTGCTTCACCCAAACAGTTTGTCTATTCCTACCTTGTTCATTTACGGTCACCTGTGGGTCTTAGCTGCTTGTGATAAGAGTGTGGGTGTCCTTATTTTTTTTGCTAGGGACACTCACAGTGATGATGAATATTGATATGTTGGATGTCATCCCTTATTTTTTTGATGCTAGGGGATACATCTTATTATAATGGTTACGGGTTTTGTATTATTAAGTTATATACATTCCTTTATATATGATTATGATTGAGTTTGTTGTTCAACTTGTTATGTTAATTGCTCTGTACATTTGATACATAAATTTTACACAGATACCATGTTTTTTGGTACATATATGCCAATTACCTCTGTATATATGTAAATTACCCTAAGTTAAGAAATATTATTAGAATTAAGTGTAATTTAAGCAATATTTCTAATAATTTGTACCACTGTGTATATGTATCCTTATTAGCAATTTATAGTCTTTTATTTTTTGATTTTATCTTTTATTTGAGACCTCTTTTTTTAATTTTATTGATTTCTCTACAATCTTGTGCTATTTCTCTGGTACGATTTCGCGCAGCGACACGAGCTGAGCCCAGAAAAGGGATTGACGTAAGGAAAAATCTATTTCTGGGCGATTGGCTCGTGTCGCCAGCGAAATCCCGCCCTACCCGTCCCAGCGCCAAGATTGTCTGCTAACTTCAGGATGGCCACCAGAGGCGCAGCAGTCGGCCAGCATGGGATGGAGTAGTAGTAGTTTGTGCTGCCCACTCTGTGGGTCGGCTCTCTCTTGGGGGGATTTTGTAGTGGGAGAATTATTTTGGCATTGGCTCGTGGTAGTGGTCTCACTCGCCATAGTGTTCATACCGATACCCTCTTGGAGGTGAGCGAGTCAGTTATAATGACCTTTTTCTTTATTTATTTTATTCAATCTGTATGTGTTAGTACATTTACCAGAAATAATAGATTAAAGGTTATATTTCGCTGGCGACACGAAGCCAATCGCCAGAAATAGATTTTTCCTTACGTCAAAAAATCCCGTTTTTTTTTTGTTACAGTTAAATACCAGCTTTAGTGACAACTGCTTGTTACAATATTTTACTACTGTAAAAGTAACTCAACTCTGTGATAAACAAACTGGCGCCGCTTTGAGCTTCTGCATGCCTTTGATTGTTTGTTGAAATGGCTTCCTTGTGAAAAGTTATTTTATCTCTCCTTTTCTTGCATTCTTGACTTATTACTTATTTGTTTACAAAATCCTCATTTTTGTTTTAAAAGTTTGCCGTTTGCCCAGTGTAAGGTTATGTATTGTGGCATAATTAATCTTTCATGCACTTAAGATCCAAGTGTAAACATGCATATTACCTTCTCTCTCTCTCTCTCTCTCTCTCTCTCTCTCTCTCTCTCTCTCTCTCTCTCTCTCTCTCTCTCTCTCTCTCTCTCTCTCTCTCACACACACACACTATTGATTCCTTTGATTGTCTTTGTACCTAATATGTGAATAAAATTGATTTTATCAACCTTTCCACATTGCAACTAATTCATTTTGCTCAATGGGTCCTGTCTCTCCTCCCCCCATCCCCCAGCCAGCCTGTCCCATTTTTACCAAACAGTTCGTAAATCGTACATAAAAAAAATAAACTTTAGCCAATTTTACTTCATATAATGTACTTTTTCATTACTGTACACTCTTAATTTAACTTTTTAACACATTAGTAATAGAAAAAATGTGAAAAGGGGGACTTTTTGGGTTGGCTGGAACGAATTATCCTGATTCCCTTTATTTCTTATGGGGATATTTGTTTCATATTTCGAACAAATCTTACTTCTAACACCCTTCGGGAATGGATTAAGTTCGAAGTCTGAGGTACTAATGTACTATAGAATTTATTGTACAGTATGTAGTACTGTACAGTATATTATAGTATTATAAATACTGTAAGGTGAAAAAAGCCTACCCTTACTCCTTTGGGTGTCTAGAGTATGTAAAGATATAAGAAGGTTTTATACAGTCTACAGGTAGCTGTAATGTTCAAGTTATGATAATTCGTCTTACTATAATCCAATTTTATGAGAGACCAAATTACAGTACCCTAACTTTATCCCATCTTCTAGTTACATAAGTTCAAAAATAGCAAAAGAGAATGATGAAAGTATGGTTTTAACGTTATACACGTTGCGTAAACGAGTACAGCCATGAACATCCGAGAAACAATTTTTTTTCTAAGTACAACCAAATTGGATAAAAACATCCATTTTTCTTGTATTTCAATCATTGTACTATAGTATACTATTACCGTAGTTGTTATAAATGACGTTATGTAGAATAGGACTGAGATATCTTAATGTAATAACTTTATTTGCTATAGATCAAAGATCAATGTAGATCAAAGATCAATAGGGAAATATACTGTTAAATTTAAACCTAGACATAGCTGAAGCTGAGAAAACTGTTCAAGCTGCTAATGTCCATTATTGTGGATCAGCAACAAGGATATAACTAGTAAACATATGACATCAAACACAACCGTAGATAAAATTGAGATAAAATCATTTTAATCAAAACTACTGTGCTTGGAAGAACACATTTTACTGTTAGTTTCACGCCAATAAAAGATAAATAACGTAAAGTTCGTATTACGATGATATAAAGGAAATTTGCGAACGGAATCATGTATTGTTTTACTCAATAAACATGCCGCCAACGTAATCTGTTAAAAAAAAAATTACTTTACTATCCCAACGAGACATATTCAAGTCATATTTCCACCTAAACACATGTCTTATAAGGAAAAATAACCTTGTCTCATATAAGTCAAGTATCTAGATAATTGTTTATGCTAACTAGAAGCAAGAAAATACGCTCAGAATTTTGTTAAATATTACAAAACAAAGTTTTTCCCATCAGCTGATTTCCAAATCAAAACATTGGCCGCACCGCGGAATACTGGCTTAGATCTACCATAGTATTTTATGATACAATAATATGAGAATACATACAATATTATTGGATACAGTCCCCCTGATCCCAACTCCTTGATGAGGTGGGGGCCTTAGGGATCCACTGCAGAGAGAGTATGCCCCTTTATGCCTGCGCTCTCTCATGTGGATTCAACTGAACATTGGGGCCTTTAACTCCTTTACTCCTCCTCTTACAAATTTTCCCCCTTCCCTCCTTCTTCTTTCGTTGACGACCTTGGCATGGTTTTGGACTATTGAATTGACTACTCTTTTAACTTGATGGAGGGTGGAGTTGGATGGCATGCCTCTCCACTCATAAAACTAGAGTACCTGACGTGGTCGAGCGAGGAGAAATTTTTAAGTCAATCCAAGCCCACAGTGCTGGGTCCGATCTCTACTTACTGACGACCCTTAAGGCACTATGGGTATGGCGTATATCCAGGTGAGGGACCCAGGGCAGTTACCAGTGTGTATAACGGTATTGCCCCTCCCCCAGTTGGGCCTCCTTGGTGAGAGGGACCTCATCGTGGATGAAATTGATCATTTATATGGAGAAAAAATAAACTTCCCAACGACTTCTGGCATGGCAATGGACTGTTCACAGGATAACTCAAATAATGAAAATCAGAGTGGTATTAAAACATTATTACCATACAATAAACCCAAAAGAAGTAGATATCGCCAGGACCCAACCTTGATTCACTTTGATTCTCTCTTTGAGGAGTCAAATTGGTCAAGGTTTTTGAACTTAGAAGCAGACAAAGACATATCTTTATTAAATTTAGAAAATTACTTATTGAATTGATGCCCATTGCAGGAGATGAGCATAAGGCAAATTAAAAGAAGGAATGGTTGGTTGAAACAACAACCAAAAACCAATCAGAAAATTATCAGTGTATAAAAAATATAGATAACATAAATATAAATGTCACAAGGCATGATACTATGAATAGTGTGACAAAGGCACAGTTGTAGTACCAAATCTGAGGATGAAACTTAGGTAAATTAATACTTTTAGATTCATTAAAGGAAAAGATACAAGATAATGTTTGAAGACTGTGAAAAATATATGAGGTCCAAGCACGAAAGACAAAAGTAAAACTATCAAATAGCCAAGATAAAATTCAGTGGCCAAACCTTGCCCTTGAAAATTTAAAATACTGGGATTAAATATGGGAACTAAGACCTTATGTTTCCTAAACCTGTGCAATGTAAGATCTGTTGCAAATATGGTCATACAGTCTTAAGTGCAAAATATTTATAGATGTGCCTTTTGCAGCTTGCAGGACCATAAAACATGTGGAAAACTGTGGCCAAACCCAAATGCATAAATTGTGGATTAGAAACATCATGCTAGATCTAAATTGTGTGCATTCTATATCTACAATACAGAACTTAAATTACTACAAGAACGAACTGGAATGTCGATAAGAGAAGCAAAGTTAGAACTGAAAGTGAGAGGATTTTAAATGACCCTGCTAAGAAATTTAGGTATGCAGAACCTCAAAGTCAAGCAATACCAAAGAACTGAACAAATGATAATATAGATTATAAAGAATACCACCACAAAAAATACAAGATGAAAAGACTCTTCAAACATGTAGACATTACCACTGTGGAAAATCGATTTTCCTCATTAAAGGAAATTTAAATAGTAATGATATAGAGGAAGACTTAAGAAGAATTAAAATTACAAAAATGTGATAAAATAGATAACACTACTCGGAAGAGGCAACTGGATAGACCCCACCTAATTCCACCAAACAAATCTGTTAAAAAAGGATTTTTGACGTAGCAAAAAATCTATTTCTGGGCGATTGGGTTAGTGCGCCCAGCGAAATAATCCTTTAAATCATTTATTTCTAGGGTAAATGATCTAACAAATACCAGAGAATAAACAAAAATGAGAAAGGTCAGTATAACTGACTCGCTCACCACAAGGAGGGCGTCGTATGAACACTAGGGTCGAGTGAGACCACTACCACGAAACTTCTTGTCATTAGAAATTTTCCCTACAGCAAAAATCCCACAGGAAGAGAGCCGACCACAGAACGGGCAGCAACTACTACTACTACAACCCACGCTTAGGTGACTGCCGCGCCTCTGGTGGCCATCCTGAAGTTTTTAGCAATCAATCTGATGAAGGGTTTGGGAAGAGGTGGGATTTTCGCTGGGGCGACACGAACCAATCGCCCAGAAATAGATTTTTCCTACGTCAAAATCCTTTTCTTGGGGCTCAGTTCGTGTCGCTGCACGAAAATTGTACCAGAGAATTTTAGCACAAGATTGAAACAAAGAAGGTCTCAATAAACTTAAAATTCAACTATATACTATAATTTATAAGAAAATAAAATAATATATTACAATGTTCGTACAATCTGGATAAAGAACAATACTTAAGAGGTAACTTATAGAATATATATTTATACAAAGGCTTACATCAGTTATATGTTGAATTGAAATAAACATATGTGTTACATCATAGTTCAAAACACATTAAATAATTATTAAATAAACATTAGCAATAATTGGTAGAATTAAAGGATGTGTGTGAACAAACTTAAGCTAAAGAACACACCAAATAAGTTTTCATAAATCTTAATAACAATACCATAACCATTATTAATGGGGGATGTGGCATCCTAGCATAAAAAAAAGAAAAAAAGGGGACCACATCTAAAGATCAGTATGTACAATCAATTGGTGGTGACCCTAGCAAAAAAAAAATAAGGGACCCACTAAACCATCAACAAGAGCAGCTAAGACTCGAGGACAAACATGGTGAACATGGTAGGCTAGGACAAACTGTTGGCTGAGATAGGGTGGAAAAGGAGATCTGGATCTTCAACTGAACTACTGTGCAGAGTCAGGGGAAACTATGTTACCCGCTGCAACTGCTGAAAATTTTTAGAGATTCCAAAGACTTTAAGTAAATGACGCTTAAAAAAAATACGTCGCGATTTCATCCAAGTATACTTCTTCAAATCATCAAAATTCATGATTTGAAAGTAGTTGATTGAGGTGGCTACTGCCCTACATCGTGAACCTTGGGGAAGGATTCAGGTTAGCTTGCTTAATAAAGTATAGGATCTGTTTGCTTATACCTTTAATTGATAAAGTACCACCTTTTTCTCTTCTAAAGAGGACCGAAGAGGGATGAGGATGTCCTGGACAGAAAGGCTCGTAAGGTCGTTACTGGACAAAGAGAAAGATCTTGAGGAAGGGGTATAAACCTTCCAAATTCCCACCACCTCAACAAAGGACCTCATTCTTTGCTAAAAAAGCTGCGATGCATTGGAGAAAGCAGAACTTCTCCTGAAGGAAGAAATTCTTACATGATTTGCATCTGTGGATAACGCCGACAGTTTTTCTGAAATTCTAGCTCCTGAAAGCCAAGCTTAATAAAAATAATGTTTTTCTTAAGAGCATTATAAAGAACATGTCGTATTATTTGTATCTGAAGCCAGTTTTAGAACATCATTTAAAAACCATGACACTGACGGTAGGCCTTACTGAAGGTCTAGTCTAGCACAAGCCTTGGGGACAAATAGAGAAAAGTAAGAATCTTTTAAGTCTATGTTAAAACCCAGTTGAAAAAATCTTCTTCAAGGCTGACTTGTTTGTCGTAATGGTTACTAGCTGCTAAACCCTTTTTCAAATAAGGATCTGAAAAAGGATATAGCTGAATTGGAGTTTGTCATGATTTTAATGTACCGCTTTCTCTCAGGAAGGATGCCAACTTTTTAAACTGCAGCATCCATACTGCTTAAAGTTGATCTATTTTATCTGATTCAGGAAAAGAATATTTTGTGGATCGATATTTGCATCTCCTCTTGGCCGCAAAACTTCATGAACCGCCATAAAGTTAGGGTTTTTTGAGTTCCTGAGGAAGCGGAACACAGTCTTCATTTGTACCTGACTGGGAGAGCCTGGGATTATGGGCAATTCGAAGAGGACGAAGACCCATTCCAGAAATCTAAGGGGTACCAGTTGTGGCTCTTCGGCCAGTCTTGGGAGCTACTAGAGCTACTTGACCCTTGAACGCCCTGAGTTTGCTCAGTACTTTCAGGGAAGAGCACCAGAGGAAAGACATAAAATCTTCTCCCCGTGTTTTTCCAAAGCTATGGACAGGGCGTCCGTGGCATAAGGCCAGAGGGTCCAGTTGGGAGCCACATAACAGGGAGGGAAGTTTTGTGGTTCGTTTGAGATGCAAACAGATCTGACTTGCAGGCCTGGTACCTTCCAGAGAATCCATTGGAACGAACCTGTTTGTCCAGTGACTATTCCGATTCCAGAGGAACTGAACGGGATAGAGCATCTGCTATGACGTTTCTCACTCCGGCCAGATGGGTTGGAGGAGAGGTGCCAACTGAACTTGTCCGCCAGGGGAAAAGATGGCTACCATGACATGATTCAGGTGTCTACTTGGAGCCTCCCCTGTTTATACAATGGACTACCACTGCGCTGTCCAGAAACTAACTTTATGTGAGAGTTCTTTCTTGGCGGACGTAACCTTCTTCAGAGTCAGGAACACTGCCATTGCTTCCAATACATTTATTGTGGAAGGCTGGCGGAACTTGAGGTGACCATGTTCCCTGAACTTTCTTGAACTGAGAATATCCTCGCCAGCCGCTTAGTGAAGCGTCTGTGTGGAGAGTGATTCCCGGAGGAGGAAACTGAAGGGGTACTGATATGGACAGGTTTTTAACTTTGTCCAAGGGCGCAGACGATTCCGTAGAATCTGTGGTATTGATGATACCTTGTCCCTGGATCTGACATTTGCTCGTGAGCGCCAGATCCTGGTTAAGTCTTTCAGTTTGGCTTTCATCAAGATGTTTGTCACTGAGGCAAATTGGAGGGAACCCAGGATTCTTTCCTGGTTTCTCCTTGAAGCATATTTGTACTTTAGAAATTGTTTCACTGACTTCGCTATTTCTTTCCTTTTGGCTGATGGAATCGACAGAGTATGGGAGGATAGATTCCATTGAATGCCAGCCATTGAAGTTGGACTCCGGAGTGAGTCTTGACTTTGTCTGTTTATCTGGAACCCCCAGATATTCCAGGAATTGAATGACTTTTCATTGTGGCTTTGACGACATTCCTCGACTGTTGGAGCCCAAATCAACCAATCGTCGAGGTACGCTACTACCATTATCCCTTGAGACCTCAGTTGTTGAACGACTACTTCTGCTAATTTCGTGAACACTCTGGGTGCTACATTCAGACCGAAAGGAAACTACCTTGAAGGAGAATGCCTGATCTCCTAGTCTGAAGCCCAGGTAAGGGCGAAAGTGTCTTGCAATAGGGATATAATCGTATGGATCTGTAAGATCGATAGAGGTGGTGACGGCCCCACGGGGAAGTAAGGTCCGCACCTGCAAGATGGTCAGCATTTTGAACTTGTCGCAGCGAATGGCCAATTTTAAGCGGACAATCTAAGATTACCCTTCTTTTAATGAGCCTTTCTTGGTACGCTGAATAAGCGACCCTGAAAACTTTAATCTGTTGACTCTCGCTATTGCTCCTTTCTGGAGGAGCTCCTCCGCATACTCCGTCAGTTCTTTCGATGGAAGTTGAAGGAAAGGTCTGGGTGGAGGAGGGTCTCCAATCCAACTCCAACCCAGGCCCTTCGACACAATGCTTCTGTGCCCATTTGCTGAATCCCCACCGATGCCGGGGAAGAGAAACAGCCTCCCATCCTACCTATGAGATCTCACTGCTGCTGGGTCAGAGTGACCTCCGCGGCCTCCACGGAAGAAGTGTTTTCCCCTGTTGAGCGACCTTCCTGATCCTCTGACGAAAGGATCCCTAGTTCTACCTCCCCTGGCGAACCGGTCATAGTGCTGGAAGGCTTGACCTTCGAACACCTGGTTAAAGGCGGGGGAGACAGCGTAGGAGGTGGAAGGCTGAGCCTGAGGAGAAATCACGTAAATGGGCTGAGCCGGACTCTTCGAGGTAGAAGGCTGGCCTGATTGTACAATCGGCACAGCTGACACAGCTTGATTGAATCTTTGAGGCTTCTTCTGATAAGGCTGGTAACGCTTTGCCTTTTTTTTGTTTTTAGCTTCTTGCCTGCTGCAGCCTGATCTTGGCGCCTCTTTGCAGTGAGGCAGCAACGATCTTTGAGGCTCTGATTGAGCCTTGTCGCCTCATTTTGGACCTCTTTGACCATAGCTTCTGGGAAGAGGTCTGCCCCCCAGATGTTCGAGGAAACAAAGCAACTTATTAGGCTCATGCCGAATAGTTGCTTCTGGAGGAGGACATTGCTTTCGGCAATTGACCCTAGCAGTCACAAACTCACACAGGTCCGATTGGACCGTATAAGTCTGTGACTTGGTCAACAACTTGAAGAGCGGCTCTGGAGCATATGAAATAGCCGCTACCTCTGTCATTGCCATGGTATTCATTGACCTGGCAAGCCTAGACTTGGCCTCAAACTCAGCTTGAATGAGGCTATCAGGAAGTCTAGGCAGCTTCTCGCCGAACTGGTCCATGGCACAGTCCAGTTTGAGCTTACCTGCCGAGAAGGTGTTAGGCAGATCCTCCCACAAGTCTCCAAGCGAAGGGAGCAACGGAGAAGTGGGATCTGCTTCCCTTAGCTGAGGTAAGGGTTCTCCCTTCAAGCCAGCTGGGATGGTAACAGTGGCAATCTTTGTTAAGAAGGGGAAAGGAGCCTCTTCTTAAATCGTAAAGATGGTAAAGGGACTCTTGAACGCCTGAATCCTGGTGTTCGAGCAGTCCATCTCCTCTAGACACCTAAGCCACTCCCTTTGAGCCTGGTCCCGGGAGTACAACACTGTCTCCCTCGGGACCTTATCTTCCCTAGTCATGGCTGCCTCCGTCAGCCTGGCGTAGCCAATGAACGGCGGTTGAAGGTTCTCCGGATAGAACTCGAAGTCTTCAATCCTTCGAGTATCGCACTCTGGAATGGAGATTGAGTCCGTCCTGGAAAAAGGGGCGTATGAAGCCACTCTCCAGGAATTGTTCATGAGAACGGAGGCAGAGAATCATGGGGGAGGAAGCTGCATCAGACCAACACCAGGTGCCGGAGGAGTAGCTTGAGGGGCCTGGTTGAACCCAGATATAATGTTCTCCTGAGTTGTGATCCTTTCGGATAACTGGGAGAACATCTGCTCCATGCTGGTCCTCAAAGAGCCTCCACCAAGTCCCCCATCTGCTGCATCATCCCAACGGAGAAGGCGTTGGGATCAAAGGCCGGAGCCGGTGCAGAGGTGGAAGGGTAACTTGGCAGAGGTACCTCAGGAGGAGGAGGAGAGGCCGTGGACTCCGCCGGAGTACGGGGCCTCTCCTTTGAGGACTTGCTCTTAGAGGACCTAGAGCCAGAAGCAGACGATTTACCCTTCTCTGCTCCGGGGTTCAAAGCCGAAGACTTACGAGACGATGACGTCGACGAAGTCTTTTTGGACGACGACGACGCCTTCGTAAGGGTTTTCTGCGCTCTGTGTCCCTTCACTTTGGGTTCACAGAGCGCTAGGCGACGAGGTACTGGAGCTCAGCTCCAGTAAAGCTTGGAAGGAAGCAGTCGATATAGCGGGAGAAGAAGATCCAGAAGCGCCCAAGGGAAGCCCTTGGGCGTCCAACGTACCTACCTCGACCAACAGGTCGTCCACACCTACCATAGATTCCACGTTCAGGTCCAATGTCGCGACTTCCGCCGAGATATCCTGGCCTGGTTCCTTCATGCAAGCGGCGACCTGCCGCTGGATAGCCGTCATCGTCGGGGCTGCCTCCGCTGGGTCGACGTACCCCGTCGACTTGCCGCCGGGGAACAGAAGGACAGCCATCCTCTTCTCAAGGATGTAGGGCTGTTCCCTTGGCGGCGTTCTTGCCGAAGCCGCCGACCCCAAGCCCTCAGGGGTTGCAAGGGCAGTCTCTCTAACAGCGGCAGCCTGTAAGAGAGGGTGTTATTGAGTTTTAGTTTAAAGTTGAGGTTCAACCTAGACTAAAAAAGAACCTTAAGCCTACAAATTTGTCCATATATTTCACAAAATATGGAGAACTTAAGCTTAAAAGATATTCTGAACTTAAAATTACTTACTCCGTCCAAAAACTGACTCACAAGATCATAGCAGATCGTACACGTTTCGTGGAACCAGACCTGCAGATTCCCGTGAGGAGTCGCGCACGGAGCGTGGAACCTGCAGACTTCGTGTCCACAGGGGTCCTGGCGCACGGCGTTGCACCCTGGGTGCTCACAGTTGGTAATCTGTAAGTGGAAGGATACATGAGTCATTATAACACTTACAGGGCTACTCTAGAACTCCGTTGCATGCCGGGACAGCGCGAACATTTTTGGGCATCAACCCCTCCCCTACCGCCTTAATAGGCAATAATATAGCTCCGGTGTGAGCTGGAATAGAAAGCAGATGGCAAGGGTAGGGACCCAGCTTAAGATAACTTATCAATAACTTATGATTAGCTTAAGCTATAAAATAGCACAAAATTCCGGAAGACGATTCCGAAATCGTGGTGGTGTCCGTCTCCGCCGGTTGCGCCGGAGAGACGGGATGGTTAAGGCAAAGGAGACCGACTGTACGCCTGGGGTCCGCCCGTAGGCGGGATACTAGCTCCCTCCCTCGCAATCGACGGAGCTCCGGAAAAGAAAACAGCCACCGCTAACACGGGGAGGGGCGAGAGGGCGAAACAGAACTCGAGCCTACAGCGGAGCAACGGAGCAACAAAGGAGGGGGGAGGCCAACCCCCCTACTTCGTCCCAACGGAGCACCGTGAAGCAGAGATACAAGGTCATACCCAGTCCAGCGTCTGTCCAGCCTCCCCTACTCCCTCCGCGTAGGGAGAGAGGGAGACAGGCCCGGATGGAGCGAGCAAGGACAGACCTCCCTCCCCCCAGCTCTATGGGAGAGCGGGAGGAGGGCAGGGTGACTGGGACGGGCGTCTGGCTGTACCGCGATCACAGGGTGACCACGTATGATAACACGATAAAAAACAACGAAATCTATAGCCTAGGTTAATGCAACCAAACTGATCAGCGAGATGCAACTGTAGATGCAACAAAACTGATAATAAGGAGGCAACAAAACTGATGGGGACCATGAAATAATAAACCTAGGCTAAGATAACGTACCAGACGCCCTAGGCTAACCAAAACCAAATAAAACCATTAGAATAAATAAAATAACACTAAAGTAGGGGAAATAAATATAGTAGGAGAAAAAATCCAGGAGTGTACGACTAACCCGAAGGAAAGTCTACCACTCAAAGCTAGCCTGGGCCAATACTAAGAGCTATGGCTAGGGTCTGGATGGAAGAGAAAATGCCTACGCAAGGTATAGAAAGACATGCATGCATGACATAAAACCCATGCAGGCTAGATCCCCTAACTAATAATAATCATAAAAAGGTCTAGAGACGCATAAAATAAAGGGAAGGTTCCAGGTATGGGAGACCGAGAACGAACCCGCCACGAGGCAGAACAATGCCGCCATGCTTCCGACCGAGAATCCGTATTTATACCTAAAAAATGGCAAATACTGACTCCAGGAAGGAAAAAACTAAATAGGAACCTTTCGGAATACTTAACTTAGCTGATGCGATGGCTGATCGTTCCATGGTGGCAGAAAATCCTCAAAAAAGAGCACAAAACACAGAGCACGAAAAAATGCGGCGTCTTGTAGACCTCTAACTTTAAAGGATGACCACCAGAGCGGCGGCAGTCACCTAAGCGTGGGTTTTTAGTAGTAGTAGTTGCTGCCCGTTCTGTGGGGTCGGCTCTCTTCCTGTGTGTGGGATTTTGCTGTAGGAAATTTCTAATTGACAAGAAGTTCGTGGTAGTGGTCTCACTCGCCCTAGTGTTCATACCAACGCCCTCCTTGTGGTGAGCGAGTCAGTTATACTGACCTTTTCTTTATTTTGTTTATTCTCTGGTATTTGTTAGATCATTTACCCTAGAAATAATGATTTAAAGGATTATTTCGCGCAGCGACACGAACTGAGCCCAGAAAAGATAAATAACCCACCAATCTTGTCAAAAACTAAAGTTCAGAAACAACACTAAATCAAATATTCCATTGTCTCCCATAGTAACAATAGTACCTCTAGGAGCAGAATCAGAAAATTCAGAAGAAATTGAAAACCAAAATATAGATCACTATAGTAAAAATGAAGAAATTCACCCATCACCAATTATAGGGACCACAGGAAAAACCAAGGAAAAACAACAAACTGATAAACATGAAGATACATGTGGTTGCAGTAAATGCTTTATAGCAATGTGCAACAAAAATAAGACTTTAACCAAAAACAGGCTAACCAAAACCATAAGAAATTTCTTGAGGAATATGAATAAGGAAAAAACAAACATCAAATCTCATGAAAAAGGTTGTATGTGTATTGAACACTTAGAAAATTACAAAGAGAAACACATCAGTTGTAGATAATATTCTAAAGAAATTCAAAATGGAAAAATTAAAATCAAGATAGTAAAAAAAAGTAACAGTTAACGAAAGTAAGATTCTAACTACAACAAAAAATGAATCAAGACCTACAAAAATACAAATTAACTTATAAAAATTTTTAAGAAAATATCAGCTTTATTAATCTAGGGTCATTTGACCACTCATATTGTACAACACAAACAGAGTTTAACTAGTGTCAGTACACTTTCATGCAACATAGAATGGTCAACACGACACCTGGTAAAACTTTTTAGATGTCAGGACAGTGGAAAGACATCAGGATGCTTAGGAGGTTTATTCCCACTCAGAAACAAAATCTTTGGGGAAGTTGGCTGCTGTTTGAGTGAAATGAACAACATATTTGTTTGATCATTGATTCTGTGGAAGGAAAGTGTTTTAGCAACTGGGGATTCAGGAAGAACAAACTGTCTATAAGGGCCTTTACATCTGTAAGTTCGGCACTTGTTGTGGGATATAAGGAGCTCTCATTTAGACTTACTAGCATGTAGATAAACAGGGACATCCGAATGATTACTACTTCTTTGATGGCCCTTAGGCTTGAGCAGTGGATGTTTCATTAAATTTGGCCTAATTCAGACTCAGGCCTGCCCTCTTATCTACTCTGGATTCTATTGAGCATTTTCAAGTTCAAGAATTGCTTAGTGTCTCCTGTAGAGCCCTTGTAGCCTTAGGGCAAATGATTTTCAAAATTTCAAATCATCTCAGTAGATGTCTCATTCTTCCGTTAAGAGGAAATCAACTCTACTACACAATTCCATACACTTCCATTAACTTAGGCATCTCCTTAACTGCTTGGAGATGTTAGAATGTCCCCTCCCAATAATAAGATTTTCAAGTTATCATAGGATCTGTCCTTAATTGAAGACTGCCGTGGCCTGGGGTCAGAAGCAGTGGTCTGTGTATTGCTGAGGGTGCCATTCTAGAGGAATTTTCAGCACCTAGATCCTTATAGACATCAATGTTTTCTGTTTAGATAATAAGACTTTTTACTCTACTTCCAAATTTATCATTCCATACGTACTTTCCTTGGTATTACTTCATTTTAGATCTTGCTGAGGACCAGCACTGTAAGGTGTTGAGATTAAAGGTCCTTCATCTCTATATCAGTCTCTCTGGAGTTTAGATGCCGGTCTAATCTTTATCTGAATTTAATATGAAATGCTATTTTAGCTTTCTGCCTTAGACTATGCTTTACAGTGCCCTGTAAGAATTCCAATGTAACCTCTTAGTGGGAAGAAGAGAAAACTTCTCTATCCTGTTGTCAAAGGTTAATCCTGGACGAGGCAAAGTTAACCTTTGGTTTTGTGGTTTTAGGAAACGTAGATTTCGTGGTCAAAGGTTAAGCCTAAAAGAGGCAAAATCAACCTTTTGTTTTGTGGTTTTAGAAAACCTAGCTGTCTTTGCCAGTGGTTCAGCTTGAAGGATAATTTGACTTTTTGTTTTGTGGTTTTAGAAAACCTAGATGCCTCTACCAGTGGTTAAGCTTGAAGGCAAAGTTAACTTTTTGTTTTGTGGTACATAATAGAAAACCTAAAATGTATTTGGGAAGGTTTTAAAAAACATAGATGCCTTTGCCAATGGTTAAGCTTGAAGGCAAAGTTAACTTTTTGTTTTGTGGTTTTAGAAAACCTAGAATGTATTTATGAAGGTTAAGCCTGGAAGAGGCAAAGTTTACATTTTGTGTTGTGATTTTTTTAAACTCATAACGTCTTTGTCAAGGAACACAAGGTCCTCTGTGACTTATTGAATAGGCTAGTGCTTGAGAATTAGCTCCTATATCTTCTAGCTTTATTGAAGGTAAACATTCATAATGTGAGCAACAATTGTAACTTCATTTAGTGTTAAGTCAATTTGTTGCACCAGAATAGGATTGATGTTGCGCAGTAGAAGTACGATTCGGTATTTACCCGTTCACTACCTCAAGTATACAGAATTGTGTTTGAAAACAGCAAAGCCCTTAATCCACTACTAGTAGTGGGTAGTCTTTCCCTGAACCAAAAAAAGAACAATTCTTTAGATTCTTTTGTTTAAATCCTGGGTTTTAATATTTTGGGGAGTGTGAAGGTACAAATTTTGTACAGGATGTACCTTTATATTGTAAAGTGACTCGTTTTATAGGGCTTTTGGACCCAGGCACAGGGGTTCCCCATACCACTTGCATTTCTTTCTGGCTTGATGCAGTTTTCTCTGCAAGGCTGCTTTTTGCTGCTCTCTGAATAGAATCCAACTTCTGGTGGTAGTTTATACTAAAATCCACAAGGATTCCAGATCAGGTGAGAATGTTTTGGGTTTAATGCAAGAAACCTTTAGCTTGAATGGCTGAGCAGATTTTTGTCTAGCTGCACTACCCACCATCCTCTTCTTAATGCGGGAATCAGCTAATTTTAACAGTAGGTAAGATTCATCTCAAATAATATAAATTTGCATAATAAAATTTATTATTTGGATACTTACCTACTGTTAAAGTAGACCCACCCAGCCTCCCCACTACCTAGTTGGCTGTCAAGGAGAATTCTGATGAGCTAAAACATTTGAAACACACCTGGTGGAGAACAGATAAACTATACAGTCATCTGGGCAGCCATTCAATATTTTGTTTGAATGTCGACTCTCCTAATCAGAGCAGAGATATAGCTAACTTTAACAGTTGGTATCCAAATAATAACTTTTATTATGAAAATTTATATTATTAAATTTACTGCCATCTGTGAAACAAGAAAGCATGGTTATGTATATGATGTTAACTTTATTGCTTTTCATCTCTTGATAGATGTGTTATTCCTGTTTCTGCATAGTGTTTTAACAAGCATAAAAAATTTCAGCGTTTGAATAAGGCCTTGATTATGACATACATTATTAATCATGTCAAGTATTAATTATAAATCATTCTCCGCTTTGCATTTCACTCAAGGATATTTTTCACCACAAATAGAAAGGAATAAGAATTTAAAATAGTGTAAAGGATAGCTGTAGGAAGAAGTCCAGAGTATTATATTGTGTTATGGTACATTTTATAGGTGGGATACAGATATCTGTAACTTTTCTTTCAGACAAAGAGTGACAAAAGGGATATTACATCTTTTATGGTGGAACTGAGAACAGTGTGGTTTAACTTTGCAGCACCTCCCCATGCACCTTTCACAAGAAAAATTGATTATACTCGGTAAGTGCTATTTCCTTACACTATAGAAATTGTGATTTTTTTGGCCAAAGTTAGTGAAAGTACTGTGTACTTAACAATTAGTTCTTAAATGTTAGAATGGAAATATGGTTGGGGAACTACATTGTTGGTGGTCTTTTGTTTGTCAATTTTTCATAAGTTGTAATTTAAGGGGGCCGGCCGGCTAATGCCATTTTTTAAGGACAGGACTTTGACATTCATACCACTTAATAAGGTGACTTGGGACATCTCCAAACCGCATATGATTGTCGCCTCTGACCTTCAGTTTGTGACGCCAGGGTGATTTATCCCGAAATTAACCATTTTTCAAATTCTATCTCCCTTGATATTTAATATTAAGACCTGGGATTACTACCATATATAGACCTGATGTAGACCTCCAGTCAAATGAGTTTTTTTTCTAAAAGTAATTTTTTTGCTAGATATGAATTTTTTCATTATGGTAAAAAAATAAATCCTATAAATCCGGAAAAAAAAATTTAGAAAAAAGAAAGAAAAATTGGAAAAAAGGGCTTCATTTGAATGTTCTATTATCTCTTTCTAAGTTATATACCGCTATAGTTTTAAAACTGAGGGAGAAGATAGAATTTGAAGGTCAACAAGTATAGTTTTGAGATATGGGTGTTCAAAGTTTTCATTTGTATTTTTACAAAGACAATGTTAATAAATAATGATTAGTATGAATTTTATATTTTTTGGGGGGTATTTAATAAACCAAAACTATGTTATTTATCATAATTTATTCATAAACGAAGATCCCTTTGCTCATATATCATAGCCTGGGGCACTGCGTCAGGCAAGATGGTGCACTCCTTCCTATGCAACACTCTCTCTCTCCTTTGCTAACTCAGCTTATTAGAGCGAATTTTCTTGCTGATGTTAGCGAGATGTTTTCTTGTCTTTTCCTCTTTGGCATGATGAAATTCTTGCTGAACCAAAGATAAACACGTAAAGCTAGCGAATGTAGGAGGTGAAACTCGAACATGTACCCTTTATCATGTTTCTGCTTGTGCTGAATGGTGGTAAACTGAGAACAGTGAGAACCTTCCCTCCTGCAACTCATGGAATCTCAACAGATGCCATTGCTCACAATTTCTTTGACAATAATTATCAAAATTTATGATAAAAGAAGAAATATTGCATTTTCTTTTATGATCAATGTTTTTGGCTTATTGAGTTATGTTTACTAATTACCCTGTAACTACGAAAATAAGGGGAATTTTGACAAAATATTTCGTATACACATTCTCCATTGCCATATTAAGCACACCCATAGACCAGGCTGAATTTAAGAATGGCTAGTTTAAAAAAAAAAATATGTCACTGGAAGAAGTAATAACATCAATGAAAAAAGGAAGCTTTGCATATGCAAACATTATAAAAAGAATATTAAAAAATTTTCTGTACGTTCCAAGGGAAGTTGAAAGTGAAAACGTATTTCCAACCCTGTGCAGCGGGCCCTTTTCCAAAAGACAGTCGTAAAATCCACTAATTTTACTCAGTCATAAGTGTTTTTCTAATATTTTTAGATTTTTTATTTTTTGTAAAAATTATAATTACAGCTCACACACTATCATATCAGGTAAGGACTAAAATCAATAACAGATTTTTATTGTATTTATTATAAAATATTTATGAAATGCCCTGGGATGGGGAAGTGCAGTACTTTCCCCCATTGACATCTCAAGTCAAGCAGTTCTTACTCTATAATTTATTGACCTACTAGAGTTGCCATGTTAGAGTTGCTAAAAAGTCCATTTATGGCCCATTAAAGTGATCTGAACACTTTTCCCATAAATTCATTCAAACTGTATGGTGCGTGTTATGATCCCTCTCAAAGGGCTAACAGCAAAATAGAAAACAAAAACTAAACACTTTCTTTCTAACAGGTGTTCTCCAAGTTAGTCACAGAAGGTGAAATAACAATCAGCATGCCAATTTTAACAGTGAGCGATAAATACCAGAGATAAAATACTAAAGTTTATAAAAAAAAATTTAAAGTTAGAAATGATTAACAGAACCTCTGAAAATACAATGAAAAGTAAATGCCACTCACACAATGAAAACAAAATTCAAGCAAATCACCTACATTGTTAATGATAGAATAAATAAAACATACATACCAAATAAGGAGGGGGTTCTGAAAGGGAATGGAAATTTCAGTCAGATAGAACCCTAACAATTTACAATACTAATAAAAATTCCCTGTACTAAACATGGTGGCCTCCAAAAGTCTAAACCTCCACGGGAATCCTCCTGGAGTAAGCAGACACTACTGGACCATAGGGCGTGACAGCAGCGGACAAACAAGGCAGGGATGGCTTGTTCCACAAGACTTCAGGGTCCGCAGACAAAGGCTACAAGGCAGGAATAGCTTTTCCCGCAATACTTCAGGGTCCGCAAATAGGCCTGACCACAACACAACAGACTCAAGTCCCTCAGCATTAATAGAATTGCAATGACTTATACCTGCAGTCAGCGAGGTCCCCCGGGCAAATACTGGCCCAAGGCTACAGGAAGTAGAGATGAAGTAGTGTTGTGGACAACTCCAGCTCAAACATGGAAAACTCTTCCAGAAATGTGGAGTCAACTTGCTAGTCCCAGAGAGGTTGTATAATCACGAAGGCCAGAATCAGACTGCTGTACCTGGGCACAAGGACTTTCAAAGTCACCTCTGAATACTCCAAGGAAACTGAAAACAGGACTCTGGGAATAAACAGGCCAAGGATAAAAAACAGGAATGAAAACTCAAAATAACATAGAGGAAGAAAACTTAATACCCTGATGGGGATACTATAGAAAATGGCAAATTAGAGTAAACTAAAGATAATGAATCTAAACCAAAACAAAAAGGAAAGGCAAGGTTCTAACACCACACCTACCAAAAAAAAATAAATCTTTTTATTTAATTCAACAGTAACATTATTGAGAGAAACATAGCATAAAGAGTTGGCTTACAATATTTTTTTTTCTTTTAATACCTGAAAGAAAAACTTATATACATATACACATACACAACATATATAACACAGGTTACTGCTCAACTCCTCACTTCCCATCTAAACAACCATAATTGTCCTGTTTTTTTTTTCATGGAATAATCTTATATTAACATAATAGGGCCACATTGCCCTAACACATTTGGGTAATGAGGACCCAAACCTCCAGCATCACTTGCATCCGTAGCAGGTGAAAAGGTGATGCTGAAATTGGGGGCTCTCAATACTGGAAAGCTTAATAAACACTTCTGAGGGACTCAAAAGCCTTTTGAGACTTCAGTCCAAACAAAAGCCACCTGTTTATTAAGAGGGTTAGTAAGGGGATCTGCAATGTCTGGAAAATTCTTCACAAAATCGCCTATAGTAACCCAACCAGGCCAAGGAATCTTCTAACACCCCTCTGGCAGGAAGGGACTGGCATCCTCTCTACTACCTCCACATTAGCTCTCTTTGACGCCACCTTTCTACTACTAACTATATACCCTAAATACACCACTTCTGCCTTAGGAAAATTGCATTACCCAAATTCACAACTAAACGAGCTCTTGTCAACGCCTTAAATATAGTTTCCATGCATTTCAAATGAGGTTTTCCAATCGTCACTATAAATTACAATGTCGTCGATATAAACCATGCAACCTTCCAAACCATAGACCACAGAATTCATTAACTTCTGAAAGGTTGCAGCTGCATTCTTCAACCCAAACTGACATTGAAATAAACCCTGGGGAGTAACAAAAGCAGATAAAGCCCTGGCACATTTAGATAGTGGCACCTGCCAGTAACCTTTAAGATCAAACTTACTAATATACTTTGCTTGCCCCAACCGATTAATACAGTCCTCCACTCAAGGCAGGGGGAAACTATTGGAACGGGTCACCTCGTCCAATTTCCGATAGACTATGCACATCCTGTACCCTCCATCAGACTTTTTTACCAATACCACAGGTGAGGACCAAGGACTATCACTTTGCTCTATGAGACCGTGTTGTAACACATACTCCACTTCCATGGCCACCACCTAACTTTTCATAGGATTCAAACAATAAGGGTACTGCCCGACTGGAAGGGCATTACCTACGTCTACGTCAGGCTCCAAAATTGATGTATGACCAGGGATGTCAGAAAATAGATCCTTATAACTATACATTAACTTTTTCAACACTTCATTTCTCTATATCCAAATGCATGACTACTAGATTATCAAAATTTTCCAAGGAATTCTGATTGTCAGAAGGACAACTCCTTGTCAGCTAATTTACTCTCATCAAAAATTATTACCTGAAAAAGAATTGTAATCATCATTATTACATTTTCTGACAAAAGCCATAGAATGCATTTTCCCTATCACGAAAGTTTCTTTAACATGTTTATCCCTTAAACGCCTAGCCAGCATTTCAGAAATCGTCTCCTGTATGTTGGCGGGGTTCGGGAGTGAGCGCTGAAGCAGAAAAAAGTTTTAACAAAAAATCACAGCGCACTTAGTTTTCAAGATTAAGAGTTCATTTTTGGCTTCTTTTTTTTGTCATTGCCTGAAGTTTAGTATGCAACCATCATATATAAATCATTATCATATATAAATATTGTAATATATGACCATGAAAAAAAAAATTTCAAAAAAAAAATATACGTATAATTGTATACAAATCGCTCTGTTAGCAAAACAATTAAAGCTAATGATTAATTATTTTTCTTTGTATTGTACACTAAATTGCAATGATTTTGATATCTAACAAATTGTAAAACGATCAAAGCAACACAGAGAAAATATTATCACAAAATGATGCCTGAATTCGTAACGTGCGGATGTAAAAAAAATTTTTATTCTAAAATTCACCATAAATCAAAATATTGTGCTAGAGACTTCCTGTTTGTTGCAAAATGAAGGTAAGTGATTGAATATTACTAGACTGTAAGAGTTTTAGCTTACAATTGCGTTTTTTTACCATTTCAGTCGAGTCAAATTTGACTAAATGTCAAATTTTTTCTATTTATCGTGATTTATATGCAAATTTTTCAAAAGTGATAAAAGCTACGCCATGAGATATTTTTTGTTGTATTTTACATGAAGTTGCGCACATTTTCACTTATAAAACTCTATATAACGGTTAATATAAATGGTGCAAATATTATGACAGAGCATTTTGGAGATTTGCGGCCAAGATACCACGCGTGGAGGGAAGAAAAAAGTTTTTCAAAAATTCACCTTAAAATCGAAATATTGTGCTAGAGATTTCCAGTTTTTTGCAAAATGAAGGTAAATGATTGAATATTACTAGACTGTAAGAGTTTGAGCTTACAAGTGTGTTTTTCGACCATTTTGGTTGAGTCAAAGTTGACTGAATGATGAATTTTTTCTATTTATTGTGATTTATATGCAAATTTTTCAAAAATGAATAGAAGCTTCAACCATGAGTTATTTTTTTGTTGAATTCTACATGAAATTGCATACATTTTCATATACAGGCAGTACCCCCGGGTTACGGACGGGGGTTTCCGTTCTTGAGGAGGCGCGTCTAAGCCGAAAATCGTCGTAAGCCGGGAAACGACCACAGAAAAAAAAAAAAAAAAAAAAAAATATGCCCTTTACAAACTAAGACAAAAGTTAGGAGGACCTTTACCTGTGTGGACATGCCAAGTTAAGATTGCATGGATGGTTTGTTAGTGTGGTTTATTCCAATGGCAAAGGATGGTTTCTTGAAGGTATAATTCTTTATTAAACTCTTGTGACACTAAAAATCACCAATGTTACACTACACTTAATCCTTTAGGGTATACCACTAACACTGTCACTAATACGTATTAACAACATGCATTGCCAACACTTTGTTAGATCCATGGAGGGTACACACTAAAATCCAGCTCCCTGGTAGCTCTGGAAGGCAAAAGGTAGAACACAATTAAGTATTTGTACAAAATACTACAAAAACCCAAAACGTCCTGAATACAATATGTAATTATAGATATTCAAGAGTAACAAAAGAAGTTCAATGTATGTTAATTAATTTCCCTTACTTTTAGTTTATAATTCCGTAACTTTGAGTTACATTCAAGAGGTTAAAAAAGTTTAATGTTATGTGAATTAAATTCCGTTCCACCTTTTAGTTTACAAAGTTGTCCTGCTTATGTAACCCTGGATGGACAAGTCTTATGTGGCCCCCATAGCCTACATCAATTCAGGGGGTTCTGGAATGTACAAAAATAATTAGTATGTCAGTAAGGTACTACTATGGCATAGTAAGTTACATACAGTAATATGCACTCCAATACAGTGGTTTAATTCATCATATAATAACATGTCTAAGAAAACTTAGTTAATGGTTAGGTTCAGTCATTCATTCCATTACCTTAGTTTTTATATTTGACATTCAATCGTAACCCTGGGACATGGTACAAAGTTCCTTATGTGGGCCCCATAGGCCTACATCATTCAGGGGGTTCTGAATGTACAAAAAAATAATTAGTATGTTGCCAGTAAGTCACGCTCTATGCCACAAGTAAGTTACATGACAGTAATAATGCACCATACAGTGGTTTAATATCACATATAATAACATGTAATAAAAACTTAGTTTAATGTATGTTAATTAAGTTTCCTTACCTTAGGTTTATATTTGACATTCATCGTAACCCTGGATGGGACAAAGTATTATGGTGGCCCCCATAGCCCATTATCATCATTCAGGGGGGTTCCTGGGAATGTTACAAAAGATAATTTTGTCCAGTAAGTAACTCTATGCATAGTAAGTTCACAACAGTAATAAATGCACCAATACAGTGGGTTTAATATTGTAAATGATTGGTCTTACACCCCCGGGGGGGGGGGGGGGGGGGGGGGGGGGGGAGGGGGGGGTTTTCAGCAGGGAGTGTACAGTATGTATTGTCAATTCCATGAGGGACCTATTGATCACTTATCCCATGTTTGAGAGATCTTGGTCACCTTAAGTTTCATGTTTTACTATATTGTACCTATGTATAAGTTCCTTACCTTTAGTAACAGTTAGTTACAATAGGTTTACAGTTGTCGTGCTGATGTTTATGTAGTAACCACCCTGGACAAAGTTTTAATGTTGGCCCCATAGCCTGCCATCATGGAGGTGGGGGGTCCTGGTTTTTTCTGGAATGTACCGATAAAAAAGTTATCAAAGTTAAGTTCATGTTATGGTATGTTTAGTAAGTTACATACAGTAACCCATCAACTTACAGTGGTTTATAACATGTAACTACCATAATGTACATAATCAAAACTTGGTTGGAAATTCCTGTTAAAAAAAAGTTATGTACGTATGTAATCGATGGTACTACTGTATGTAAAAACCCTTAACTGTTCATACTTTGTTACACTACATGTTGACATGGGATACGTATACTTTCCTGAAGGGTTTTTTTCCATTCCAAAAATGGTTGCTTCTACTTGTAGTACGTTATCCCTTGATGACACTTGTAGTAACAACCTGGAGGTTGTGTGAAAAATGTTGGTTCTGGAAGGAAAAAGTAACAAACTTAGTGTACAAAAAAATACATATACACTAAGAAAGTTGTGAATGCAATATGTTAATTAAACTTGTAGATAATATTCAAGAAGTGTACTACTTAAAAGAAAAGTTAATCTATGGTTAATTAATTTCTTACCTTTAGTTTATATTTTGACATTCATCGTAACCCCTGGATGGACAAAGTCTTATGTGGCCCCATCAGCCTACATCCATTAACAGGGGGTTCTGGAATGCACAAAAATAAATTCAATTAGTATTTTAGGTAAGTACTCTATGGCATAGTAGAAGTTAACATACAAGTAATATGCACCATTACAGTGGTTTAATATCACCATATTAACATGTTACTATAAAACTTAATTTTAGAAAATTTCCTTACATAACTTACCAACTATTTTAGTGAGTCTTTCAAAAGCTGTTACCTAGGTTGTGGGAGATGGGAGGTGGAGGGGTGTAGAGCATTCATGATAAGGCATGCATTCCAAACTCTAACTTCAGTGTGCTTTTATCACAGATAAACAGGCCTAGGGATTGATGGGCAGTCTGGAATAAGGAATTAATATTAAAGGACAGTATGGTAACCAACTTAGGTGTACAAAATTTAAAATTTTTGTACGTATGCAAACATTAAACACAAAAACTGAGAATTTCCTTACCCTCCAGCAAAATGAAGACATGTAGGCTATGTAGATCTTGGTTTATGTAAGTCACAGGTGTCATGCCAGTCTCGGAATGATAATGTTAATAGTGACATCATGATTATATAGTATGTAAATGTTACATAACAAACAAATGGTTAATTACATATTGTAATGATTAAAACATTAATAAAAAAAAACTTGTCCCTTAAAACCAAATTCTAGTGGTTGGCTTTGCTTACTTGGGATGGTTCAATATGGTTACAGAGAAAAGTTGGGTAGGCTGGGCTTGGAGTGGGAGTGGGATGGGCAGGTGGGGCTTGGGAGGTCCTGGAATGATAAAAAATATATAAAATGGATAGTTACTACGACTGTAACTACTGCACATGTTTATTAACTGTTTGAACAGTATGTAGGTTGTGTAACTAACGTTTATGTTCAATATAAAAAATGAAGAATTCTTTTACCTGAAGGGAAATGGGAGAGGTGATACTACCTCGTATCAACTGATTTGGGCTCTGGGGAGGTGATACTTGTATCAAACTGATGAGGGGCAAACATCTACCATCTGGAAAAGAATGATAGGGTAAACATATTATAAGGTGGATGTAATTGTAGACAATGTACACTTTTTAACTAAAATTTCTATTAGGCAATTTATTAAAAACATTTTATACAAATTTGTTAATGGATTCCTTACCTGATGTATAAGGGCGAGGCATCAAAACCATGGGAAAGGCTCAGGGTCCATCTGGGTCACTGTCCAACTTATCAAAGGGGTCTGAAATGGAAAAAAAAAAAAAAATAATAATAAGGTTATTTTGCAACATCAAACACATTGTACACACTATGTAAGTGATTGTTAACTATAAGTATATATAGGGTGTAAACAACCTCTTTCCAACATGGAAAATGAGAAAAATGAAATTGCTTACCTGATTGTACACTGTTGCCAGGTGGGCGGGCTGATACAAGAGGGTCCAGGTACAGGGGAGGGGATCTGGAAACGCTGTCACAGGTAGGTACACGGGAGATCTGGAAACTGTCACAGGTAGTACAGGGAGGAATCTGGAACTGTCCACCGGTAGTACCAGGGGGATCTGGAACTGTCACCACTTCCTGCCAATAAAATTACAAATGATGAAAATTACAATGAAGTTTAACAATTTACTCTTACAAATTTAGGTAGTTGTTTACCATAACAAAAAATCAACCATTTTAATATGGGTACACTATGTAAAACACATAAATTAGTTAAAACAGTTCAG
>NC_061108.1:43283326-43343409 GCF_015104395.2 Macrobrachium nipponense
AGGGCTACCGAAGGGCGGCCCTCTGCACCCTCCGTTGTCCCTTGGGCAGGCGCACTCCAATATATGACCGCAGTGTGGTACTTGCGGTCACACTCCCCGATCCTGCAAAGTGCTTGCTATATTGCAGGTGCGACAGAAGAACTAGGTGTCTCTCCTTCTGTCATTCATATGGCACACCCAGCACCATTTCTGCCTGCGCCCTTGTAGGGGGTCTAGTGTGTGATCTCCTGGCTGCAGCCGACATACAGGGTCCACTATCTGACGGGAAGTCAGAATCTGAGCGTTGACAGGATCATCAAGGGTGGCGGCAGCAGTGGCGGCAGGAGCAGGACAACCGAGGTTGGCCCTCCTAACATCTGCACTTTCCTCTATTGGCAGATCTGGAGCTCGGGGCAGGGGGGCGGTGATGGAAGGCCACTCATCTGGATTAAAGTTGATGAGGGCATTCCCGGCCACCTCGAGAAACTGGATGTTGGACGACCTCCGGAGGTCCGAATTGTAACCACAGTAGAGAATGTAGGCATTCTGGAGGGCCAACTGAAGTATGTATTTGAGGAGCTCCTGTGTCCACCTCCTGGTTCTGCTGGCGGAGGGATAATACTGGATGAGTTGATCAAAGAGTTGAACTCCTCCCATTTGCCTATTGTAGTGCCCAATGACGGTAGGCCGCTCGACAAGAAACTCCTCATACATAACTCGGCCCTGCTGACGTGTCTTCTTCCGCTGAATGAACTCTTCTTGAATGGTCTCATGACTCGTCATAATCATGGGGACAAGTTGGACCCTCTTCCAACAGATGACGAAGACATCTCCCTTCCGCCGCCACTCTGTCTCTCCTCTTGCCAGATGTTGCGTCTGGCTAACGAACCTCTTGAGGACATTGTGGCCCCACACACCAACCGAAGGGTACCACTAACGTGCACACCTGCTTCATACAGTTCCTGGGCCAGGGATACTGAGTTATAATAATTATCCGTAAACAGGTGGTATCCCTGGTTACGGAAACGTTCCACAAGACTGAAGACCCCGGAATACACAGAGAAGTCCACGACGTATCCAGTGTTGGACTCCGTAATAAAAAATGATTTTACACCATATTTCTTTGGCTTCTTGGGGTTGTACACTTTTATACTAAGACGTCCTTTCTAAGGCATCATCCCCTCATCCAAAGAAAGGTTCTTGGCAGGAACCACGAGAAACTGGCACCATTCACGAATGTAATCCAACACTGGGCGGACTAAGATGAGGCGGTCGGGGTTATTCATATCCATTATAGGATATGAAAGGATGATGGTTATAATGATAGTGATGATAATGAAGTCTTAATATTCTTTTTCCCCCATAAGACTTCTTCTATCAAGGTGTCGTGATCAAGATGATGACATCATCGAGCGATCATGTGAGTAACCCCGACTACACGAAGATAAGAGAGAGAGAGATTAATATTCTTAATCTTTTGCTTGTTATTTTCATATTGATAATCCTACCTATAGTTTTTTTGTTAGCACTGTCTTCCATTGCATTTAAGCTACGAAACTGTATGAAACACAAGATGATAAATGATGAATGCACTGGGATTTCATGTAGGGAATGAAAGAATATATTTTATATTATGAATTTCACGTTTATTTCACTATAAATATTTTAGCATTAAGTTTACTGAAGTACATAATTCTAATATGATTATAATCCTTAAATATTTGGCTTGAAGATGTTTAGTGATGAAATTCGGAAACACCCTTTTTCAGCAGGTAAAACTGAGGTGTAATGAAAATTGTAATTTTTGAAAGAGTCGGAATATACAACCTCCCTATGTGAACTCTCGAGCAAGGCTGAGTTTCCAGTCCTGTGATTGGCTCATCAACAGCCAATCAGGAGTGTCATAAGGGACAGGCCTAGATCAGATGCACGGCTCATGTGAATTCACTTTAGCTGGAGTGTGACTTATCTCTGAATTTTAACATTCCTGTATCACCTGATGTATTCAGTAGACTTTTATTTTACTGTTTCTAAACTGAAAGATATTGTAAAGGTGAGAATTTATGGCATTAAGGAATATTTGTAGACAGTTGTCGTAAATACAAAAAAAAAAGTTGCATTTTTTTTTAAAAGGAGAGCAAAAGTTTTGGTATACCACTTGTTGATCCACATCCTTGAAGTTTTAATGCATTTTTGCACCTTTACTGTTTTAAGTGTGAAATGATCTTATGGATTTTTTTTACCCTTTTATGGTGTCAAAGATTTTTCCAATTTATCTTCCTTTTTCACTTATGCCATGATGTTGGAAACTTCTTTGAAAAAGGCACAGATATATTCCCAATAGTATAAATGAAACAAGGGTTTCAGTAGGTAAGGCTCCGTCTTTCTATGCATAAAAAATATCTTATTTGGAGACTGAGTTGTAATTGTTAGTATCATTTGAAACCTTTTTAATTTTCTACAAAAAAATGTTTATCATGAATTCTGAAATTAGTGTCATGTGAAGCCTTTTCAATTTTCTGCAAAGAAAAAAATCTTTTATTATGAATTCTGAAATACCATTGGGCAAACATCTTTTTATTACAAATTGTAATTTCATAGCAAAATAACATCTTTTATTTGAGCATGATGGTTTATATTTTAGGTTGGACTGGAACTTGCTTAGCACAGCATCTCCCTCCATCAATGCATGGATGAATCCAAGTGATCGATTAACTGTAGCAGTCATTCAGTTCCTTCATGCATCTGAAAGTCGACGGCTTGGAGTGATGGCATCACTTATGGCAGAGGCTTTGGATGTGCAAAGTATCCATGTGCCTGTTAAGGTAATTCTTTTTAATTAAGGAATCATACAATTTTTTTTTAATTTTGTCATTAAGTAGTGGTATGTTGTATTTAAAAAAAATTGGAAAACGATAGTTATAATAAAATAATTGTCATTTGCAGCTAGAGGAAAGATTAAATCAAAGGCATATTAATTTTCTGTTTTTCATGAAGGAAACAAGATACCTCAACACTGTACTTTAGTAATTGCTAAACAAGCTATCCCATTTTCTTAGGAATAGATCTTGAGTTAATTATTTTACTTTCAACTAATATAATCAAATTGTAAACATTGCATACATATGTACAATTGATGACCAACCAAGAACCTACCAGGAAGACTACCATAGCTAGTTATCACAGGGATGAGATCCTCTTTTGGTGTTAGTTACAACTGTACAGTGTAGCAAATGTGGCATGCTTTTGACCGTACTAATGTTCTTGAAGTGTTACTGTTTGCCTTTTACTTTTTGTCTGTTACCTCAAGTTTACTTCCATTTGGACTGTAGTTCAGATACACCAACTCTACATCTTTTACCATATCTTCTTTCAACCTTTCAAACACTTTCACCATTCTTTCATTCCACTGCAATACAATGTTTTTCTTACACCAAGTCCATTCAGTCAATGGTTTAGATATGCCTGAACAACCCTTCACAAATTTCCTTCCAAGCTCAACCAACCCAAGAAACCCATGCAACTCACACTGTCCTGTCCTGGGTCTAGGTCAAATGTCTGTTTCCTCACAAACTATTCTGACTTTCATAAACCAGAAGCACTCATTGTGTGTCCCAAAAACTCTACTTCTTTCACAAACCATGCACACTTCGGAACTCTCACTTTCACACCCACTTCCTCCTACTTTTACAATACTGCATTCACCAATCTCTTATACTCTAACACTGTCTTACTCACCACCAAATTATCACCTAGAAACACAATCACACTCTCAAGAGGAAACTTGCTAACACCACATTCATAGCCTTCTGAAATGCAGCAAGTGCATATACTAAACCAAATGATAGATTATGGAACTGATAGTGGTTTTTCAATGTAGACAAGGTGGTTAGTAGCTGGGAATCTTTGGCCACCGCCATCTGGTAATATACCCCCTTACCAGATCCATCTTAGTAAATACTTTCATTCCATGCATGCTGTACACAATAACACTACACACATGAGGAATCAATCTTTTACTGTCACCTCATTCACTTTCTGGTAACTATACGCATTCTTAACTTCCCATCTAGTTTTCTTATAGGTACTATAAGGCTATTGCATGCACTCTCACTCGGCTCTATCACTCCCTCACTCTAGCTGCTCACACTGTTGCTCAATTTTTTTCATTGCTGGGGCTGGGAAATATCTAGGTCTTTAGTAGATCAGGGTCTCATCAGTCAGTTGGATCTTGAACTCTGGTAATCTCACTGTCCCAAAATCTTCAGCGCAACTGACTTGACAATCCTCTCCTTTCCCACAACATCTCGTACACCTATTGCTTCTCTTCGTCACTCCACTTCTCACTCCACTTCACTCTCTCCTTCAACTTTTCCCTCGTCCATCCTCCCAACTTTTCATCACTGACCATCACGTCATACCAGTGACATACCTACTATCACCTAAGTCAACAAGACTGCTCAAGGTTCCCAACCTATCTCTGAGATGTATTCCCCTCCATTTCTTCTTACTAGTATTTCCACACACCTGCACACAAACCTTTTGGATCTTTGACATCCAGTATTCTATCAAATACATGGGCTGTTCTTTTCATCTTGTAGCAGGCATCTCCTCCATCTACTATAATAGTTGCCATTAAGTCATCTATCTCGATGGCAAGATTCTTTCTCCATCCTACTTATACATTGGTCATGTTGCCCCACTTCTTTTGGCAGCTTCATGTCCTCCATGGCGTATAACTTCACTCTCAAAATTACCTATCCATCTACTTTACTGCCTTCCCTAGCATGCAATTAATTTTATGTACGCTGGTTTCTGTCTCCATTCTTATTTTGATAATTGCCTTGTCTGGACTTATCTTTATTCTATTCTTTTTCAAAAAGCCATACCCCAACAACATGTCATACTCCTTGCTGGCCCCATCGACAATACAAGAGTCATCCTCCAACATCTTTATGCCAGCAGTTCTAACAAACTCTCTAAACCTAACATCTGCTGACATCTCTGACCCTTCAATACCCTTAGTACAACCATTGCAGCCTTCTTTTCTTATCAAACCATCCTTCAAGCTCTCATGCGCTTCCTTATACAGCATGTTTCCTTCACTACCAGTATCCATTAGCAACCTCAAAACCACTCCACCACATTCTACCAACACACACAAACAACAGTTTCAATTTTCTCAAGATTTTCCACTTACTTTAAATATATCTATCCCTTTCACACCAGAGGATTCACCACAGTAAACCTTCTTCACACCTAGTTTCCCTGACCCACACTACATTTACACAGCTTCCATGGATGCCCGTCCTCTCTGCAGCTGTTACAGTGACTCCTTGGGCTCTTACACATCCTCGTTTTTATAAACTTCTTTATTCTGTCTCGTTCTCTGTGTTCTGAAATTCCTTTTTGTGAATGAACATTGATTTTTATTTGGACTAATACAACTCTTAATTATGTGTCAAAGTTATAGAACGGTGCATTTACAGTATGTTGACAGTACAGTGGACCCCCTGTATTTGCATGAATACTTAGAATCCATATAAAAATGCTAAGAACTGCCTATTTTGTTAGTTCAAACTCAAGAAAATCCTACTAAAAATGCTTATACAGGCAGTCCCCGGTTAATGGCAATCCATTTTTATGGTGCTTGTCTCTAGTGCCATAAAATTGGCGATTTATGGTGCCACAACGGGCCAAGTTTAGGTTATTGGTGCCATTGGGTACCAATAGCAGTTATGGCGCCGCACAACCTAATAGAGGCGCCATTAACTGAAACTTGGCGCCATAAGCACCATAAATCACCAAGTTTCGGTTAATGGCGGTTTTCGCTTATGAGCACCCCACCAAGAATGGAACCCCCGCTGATGTCTGGGGACTGCCTGTACCTGGTTTTTTAATAGTATCACAAAAAGGGATTTTGACGAAGGAAAAATCTATTTCTGGGCAAGGGCCCGTATTGCTACGTGAAATGTCCCTTAGCACACATTTCTAAGGTAAATTAATGCTAACATACCAGAGAAAAAAGCTAAAATGGAAATGCCAGAATATTCTGGTTCGCTCACCTTATATAAAAGGTGTTGGTATGGTTTCTGGGGCGAGTGAAACCACTACCACGGGTCTCTTACCATTAGATTCATCCCTCTTCGAAATCCCTCTACCAGAGAGGGGCTGATACAAGGCCCACCCACTCCCAGCTACTACTACTACTACTAGCGCCTCCAACGCTACCACCAGCGCCTCTACCGGTCATCCTTGGAGTTAGCCTGTCAAGCTTGGGCCCAAGGGTGGGGTTATAAAAGAAGGGTGGGATTACACTGGGCGACACGGGCCCTTGCCCAGAAATAGATTTTTCCTTCATCAAACTCCCTTTTCTGGGCTCAGCCCGTGTCGCCCAGTGAAATAGTACCAGAGAATTGGCCACAAGCTTGAAATAAATGAGCAAAAATAGATATTGTAAGGAACAAATGAAAAACAATTAAGGTTAATTAGTATAATCTAAAATAAACTTATGAACTAGAAATAATTATAATAAAGACTTAAGAGTAAACATAGTAACTTAATATTAACCTTAAGGTTAGATACAATATCATATAATATAAATCCTGTGCGAGTAATCCTAAAATAAAAATAAGGAAACATCTCAACTATGTACTATATGTGGCATCCAAGGCATAAGAAAAGGCCACATGGTGGCAGAGCCACAGGAAGAATGTCAGCAGTGTCAGGAGAAACTGTTTCCCGCTGCAACTGCTGGAAATTTAAGAGCTTCCAAGGACTTGAGGTAGTGACGTTTGAACACTGTCAGAGATTTCCAGCCTGTATAATTTTTCAGATCGTCAAAATTCATATGCTGAAAGTAGTTGACTGAGGTAGCTACTGCCCTAATGCCATGTACCCGGGGGAAAGATTCTGGGTTGGCTTGTTTAATGAAATATAACATTTGCTGTCTAATTCCTTTTAAGGAAATAGTGCCACCTTTTTCCCTCGTGAATAGAGGGCCTGAAGATCTTATGACCATTCGAGCAAGGTATGCTCTTAGGGCAGTAACTGGACATAAGGAAGGGTCCTGAGGAAGTGGGAGAATTTTCCATGGGGCCCACCTCGCCAGTGGGTCCTCATTTTTAGCTAGAAATTGACGATCTGGAGAAAGTAAGACTTCTCCTGAAGGGAGAAACTCTATATGACCTGAGTCTCTAGATAGAGCCGACAGTTCAGATACCCTGGCTCCTGAGGCTAGACTTAAAAGGAATAATGTTTTCCTCAGGAGGGGTAAAAAGTCACATGAATCGTTATCAGTGTCTGAGGCCAGTTTGAGAACATCATTTAAGAACCATGACACAGACTTAGGCCTCTCTGATGGTCTGAGCCTAAGCACAGGCTCTAGGGATAGATGAAAAATAAGAGTCTGTTAGATCTATTTTGAAACCAAACTGGAAGATTTTCTTTAGTGCCGATTTAGTAGTAGTGATAGTACTAGCTGCTAAACCTTTTTCAAATAATGATCTAAAAAAGGAAATGGCCAGGTTGGTTGTCATGGTTTGAGATTCAGACTTCCTCAGAAAAATAGCTAGTTTTTTAACTGCTGAGTCATATTGACGAAGGGTTGACTCTCGTTTATCCAGTTCCAAGAATAGGATGTTTTGAGGGTCAATGTTGGCATCCCTTTTTGCCGCAAACTTCATGAAGTCCATAAAGTTAGGGTTTTCTGAATTCCTGAGGAAGCATACACAGTCCTCATTTGTACTAGTTGGGATAATCTGGGATTGGGAATCCGTTGAGGTCGGAGTCCCAACTCCAATAGAAGTGGAAACCAATTGCTCTTGGGCCAATTGGGGGCTACTAGAGCAACGCGTCCCTTGAAAGTCCTGAGTTTGTTCAGAACCTTCAAAAGAAGATTCACTGGAGGAAAGATGTAAATCTTCTTCCATTGATTGCAGTCTATAGCCATGGCGTCCGTGGCATAAACCAGAGGGTCCAGGTCGGGAGCCACGTAGCAAGGGAGTTTGTGATTCGACTCCGTGGCGAAAAGATCCATCTGAAGCCCCGGGACTTGCTGACAGATCCAATTGAATGACTGCTTGTCCAGGGACCACTCCGACTGTAGAGGGACTGAGCGAGATAGCGCATCTGCTATCATGTTTCTTACTCCGCTAGGTGTGTGGCGGACAGGTTCTTGGCTGCCAGTGAGAATATGGCTATCATGACGGTTCACATGGCTTGACTTGGAGCCTCCCCTGTTGATGCAGTGTACTACCACTGCACTGTCTAACACCAGCTTGATGTGAGATTTCTTGGCTGGTTGAAGTCTTTTCAGGGTGAGGAACACTGCCATAGCTTCCAATACATTGATATGGAGCTGGCGGAATGGAAGGGACCAAGTTCCTTGTACTTTCTTGTACTGAGAATACCCTCCCCAGCCACTTAGTGATGCATCTGTATGGATAACTAGTGCCGGCGGAGGGAACTGAAGAGGAATCGACTTCGACAAATTCTTGACCTCCGCCCAGGGGCGGAGGCGCTTGCGTAAGATCGCCGGGATAGCGGACAGCTGGTCCTGGGACTTGTTGTTTGCCCTTGAGCGCCAGACTCTATTTATATCTTTGAGCTTTGCTTTTAGCAGAACGTCTGTTACCGAGGCAAATTGTAGAGAGCCCAGGATCCTTTCCTGGCTTCTCCGAGACGTTTGCTTGCACTTGAGAAATTGTCTGGTTGCTTTGGCTATTTCTCTCCTCTTCAACGACGGAATTGATAGTGTGTGTGAGTTCAAGTCCCACTGAATGCCCAGCCACTGAAAGCAAGAGTCCGGTGTCAACTGGGACTTGGTCTTGTTTATCTGGAACCCTGAGTGTTCCAGAAACTGGATTACTTTGACCGTCGCTTTGTGGCATTCTTCGATGCTTGTGGCCCAAACGAGCCAATCGTCCAGATATGCAACTAACATTATTCCCTGAGACCTTAGTTCTTGAACCACTGTCTCCGCCAATTTTGTGAAAATTCTGGGGGCTACATTGAGCCCGAAAGGCATTACCTTGAAGGAGAATGCCTGGTTCCCTAGTCTGAAACCTAGGAACAGGCAGAAGTGTCTTGCTACTGGAATATGATAGTATGCGTCTGTAAGATCGATAGAGGTGGTGACGGCCCCACGGGGTAGTAAGGTCCGCACCTGCAAGATAGTCAGCATCCTGAACTTGTTGCAACGAATGAATAAGTTTAGACAGGACAAATCTAGAATTATTCTTCGTTTGTTTGTGCCTTTCTTTGGCATGCTGAACAAGCAACCTTGAAACTTTAAGTGCATGACTCTTGACACTACACCTTTCTAAAGGAGTTCTTGGGCATACTCTATCAATTCCGCAAACTCTTATCAATTCCGCTGTTGGTTGTTGATAGAAGATTTTGGATGGAGGAGGGCCTTTGGTCCAGCTCCATCCTAGGCCTTTGGACACAATGCTCTGTGCCCAGCTGCTGAACCTCCATCTGTGACGACTGAGAGACCGGAACCGCCTGAACCATTGTCTGTTGCTGGGGAGCCTGGAAAGGCTGGAATTTCCTAGGCTTCTTTGACTTCTTGGCTGAAGAAGTCGACTTAGATTTCCTTTTACTGGATAATCCCCAGCGAACTTTCAGACTCTGGTTGAGTCTTGTAGCCTCACATTGCACCGAATTTACTACTGACTCTGGGAACAGCTCAGCACCCCAGATCAAAGTGGCCAGTAATTTGTTGGGCTCGTGACGGATGGTGGCCTCTTGCAGGACATGCTATGGAGGAGTAATTTTAGTTTATATTTGACAACATCTACAAAGGTTGTGTGAGAGAGAGAGAGAGAGAGAGAGAGAGAGATTGGTGGAAGAATGAATGGGAGTGGTTAGATGGCGGTCGGAAGCATGTCTGTTTGTGGGACTCTGTAGGTAGTCAATGGAAGTCTGTTACGAGAGTTGTAACAGTGAGGTGTCTGGTCAAGTCAGTGTTGGTTTTGGCAGCAGTTTTCCTTTGGTGTTTCGTTGTTTGTGTGTTATTTGATAGATTTTGGGGTTGTGAAGTTGTTGTGCATGTGTCTGTCTGGTTGTGGTGAGGTTAAGAAGGTTGGTGGTGCATTTTCGGTGTCTGTTAGTGGTGGTTGGGGCAGGGTTGGTTTTGGCGGTTGTTGTACTGCTGTAAGTCGTGTGGTTGTCGTGTTTTTTCAGGCGGTTGGTGTTCATCTGCATTTAGTCGTTGGGTTATTTAGTTTTTGTGGGGTTGTGGGTCCCGGGTGGTTGATTTGTGTTTGGTTGTCGGCGGTGGTTGTGTGTTGGCTAGCCTATAGCCTATATCCAGTGGACGACAGCACAGCCTAGTCCTAGGTATCAGAAGCCAGCGAGTACCTGTTTGTGTTTTTTTCTGTATGTAGGTATTGGGGTGGGGCAATTTGTCCTGCTGTGTTTTTTAGTGTTAAGTGGAAAGTGTGATTGAGGGTGGGTTTGATAGCCAGACAGGTTAAGTTTATGTGGGGAGGTTACTTGTTTTTGTGATCCCGCCACATTATTTTTTGGCGCCCGAACAGGGACTGTTGGTGTGGCAGCTGCAGGACAATTGGTCTAGGCTAGTGTGTATGATTGGTGAGAAAGTTTGAGATGGGGATTGAGTGAGGTGGAGAGGCTGAAGGAGGAGTTAAGGTTGGAGAGGGAAGTAAGAGGACAATTGGAAGTGGATAATGAGAGGTTGAGGGTAGAGTGTGAGGAGCTGAAGAGCGAGTTAGAGGAAATGAGAGGAATGCTAAGGAGTGCAAAAGTGGAAATGAAAGAAGAAGTGAAAGGAGCAGAAGAGAGAATGGTTGAGAAAATGGATGAAAAATTCTTAGGGATGATGAATGCAGTGCAGGAGATGATGAAAGGGTTCATGGGAGAGGGAGCTGTAGGGGGTAGGCCTACTGGGTCTTGTAATAGGCCAGAAGTGGTAAAGACAGTGGAAGAGCGAGGGGATGAAACTACGAGTGACGAAGGTGACTTGTTTGTGGTAGGTAAAGGGAAGAAGGGAAAGAGACAGGATAAGGATAAACCTGAGGACAAGAATAAGAAGGGGGCTGAGGAAAAGAAGACGATTAAGGGAAAGAAGGTTAGGAGGATGACGGACAGGATGAGACTAGGACTGAATACATTGGGGAAAGGGCTGAGAGTGATTTGGATAGCGGTGAGTGGAAACAGGTGGGTAGAAAGAAGGGTAAGAAGAGCGTAATGAGGAGCATGGATGTTAGTATGGAAGTTGATTCACTGTATTCGGACGAGGTTAAGAGGGATCAGAATGGTGGTAGCGAAAGTGAGAGTGAGCGGGAAGTACGAAAGGCTGTATATATGAGAGAGATACCTAGATGTGCACAATACAAGGAATATGGTGGTAGGGACATAGGGGATTTTTTTAAGGAATATGAGAGGTATTGTGAGGCAAAGTATGGGGATAATAGAGAGTCTGGGCAAGAGAGTTGGGTGGCTTTTTGACGGGATTTTTGTTGAACATGTATGGGTAATGATGAGTGTAGGGAATGTGCCGTATGAGAGTGTGAAAGCCTGGATTGTGGACAGGCGAAGAGGATAAGGAGTAGTGTTAGATATAGGAGAAAACATGGTTTTGATGAGGTAAGAATGAATGTTGGTGAGTCGTTGTCGATGTATGTGTGCAGGTTGGAAAAACATTGGCCAGGAAAAAGTTTGGGGACGAAGGGATAAATGAGTGTAAAGAGTTAGTGAGGAAGTTGTTGGCGACTATGCCTGAGAGTGTGTATGAGTTTGTAAATCTGAAAACGTAAGGAGAAAAATGCGATGGACGAATGAAAGGTTGTCGTGGAACGACATTTTGGAAATAGTAGAGGATTATGAGTTGGATAGGTGTATGAAAGAGAGTAGAAGTGTTAGTATTAGGACAGAAGTGGCTGATGTTATACCAGAGTTTAAGAGCTATAGGGAGGCAGTTTTGGAAGGGCCAGGCGAATGGCAGAGCGAGTGGTTGATAGGAGCGTTAGAGCCAGTAACGTAAGTATGGTTAGCCCTAAGAAGAGATCGGAGTGCAAGCGTTGGAAGATTAGGGTCGGTTAGTCGTGAACGAGAGCAGCAATGTTACAGATGTGGAAAGCTAGGGCACAGGAAGAATGAATGTCGGTGGGCGTTGGGAGCTTGCTTCGGGTGTGGGCAAACAGGGCATTTGGTGAGCGAGTGTAAAGAAAGATAGGGAGGTTAAGTGTTACAGGTGTGGGCAAGTAGGGCATATAGCAAGTGGATGTCGAGGTACTCGTGTGACTGAGGTTTGCGGTAATTGCGGGAAGAATGGGCATTATGCTAGGATGTGTAAGGAACAGCGGGCAAAATGTGTTGAATGTGGAATGGAAGGTCATGTGGCGAGTGTGTGTAGGCGAAAGAGTATGAGTCAGGTTGGGAGTTCGGGAAAACTAGGTACAAAGGGGATTCAGTTGGGTGGGTCCTCTGGTGTGCGGTCAGTAAGAGTGATGCATGTGCGTGAAGGATTGTTGCATGAAAAAGGGTTTGGAGGAAGAGCTCATGAATGTATGAGTGTAAAAGTGAGGTGCAAAGGGGTGTGTTTGGTTGCTTTGATTGATACTGGGTGCAGTGTCAGTGTTCTTTTTAAGAATGGATGTGACAAGTTGCGGAGTGAGTGTGAAATTAGGAAATGTAAAGGGGAGGTACGAGGAATAGGAAATTTTGGGTATGCCTGTGGTGGGAATGTTGCGTGAAAATGTAGAAATCGAAAGGGTAGTGATGGAGGAAGGTGACTTTTATGTTGATCGAGGGAATGAGTGATAAGTATGATATGTTGTTAGGATACAGGTTCTTGAAGAAGTGTGGGATGGTGGTCCATCCGAGCAGGAATATGATTGAGTTGCATAGGAAGGGGAATGTACATGGAGAGTTGTACTTGGATGGGAATGGAGGAGTAAGCAGTAAAATATGGAAGGGAGTGCCGTTGGTTGCGAAAGAGAGTGTAAAAAAAGTGCCGCGAGAAGTTGGAGAAGTTGTTAGTGTGAAAGTTGCGTGGCCCGATAGTCTTGGGATTGTCAAAGGTGACAAGTGTGCATATGTGGTTGAGGGTGTGGATGCGAACAAGTTGGTAAGAGCGAGTGTGCATGTGTACGATGGGATTTTGGATATGGAGAATCCTCGGGTTTTTGTGGCCTCATTGCCGAGTGTTAGGAAAAAGCGAGTGCGGGGTATACGTGAGGGTGATTGTGTGGGGGGGTTGTATACGTTGGTGGATGTGGATGACGAAAGATATGTTAGGGTGCGGCGGGTGATGACAGGTAGCATGAAAAAAAGTGATGAGTGGAAGTATGATGAGCTGAGAGAAAGAATTGAGGTGGATGAAAATGTTGGTGATGACGAGAGAGCGGTTGATGCAGATGTTGTGGGATAGGCGGGGTGCGTTGAGTTGGGGTGACGAGGATTTCAGGGGATCTAAGCTTCCAGAATCAAGATAGTTTTGAATGACGATACCCCCATATATCAGCGTCCCCGACACTTTATTTCTGCGCCTATAGTTGCCCGAGATATTGAGGAACAGTGTGAGGAACTTGAGAGAGTGGGAGTGATCAAGAGGAGTGAGAGTGCTTGGAATAGTCCCATAGTCCCAGTACGCAGACAGATGGGAGTTTGAGGATGTGTGTGGATTACAGGAAGGTGAATGAAGTGACTGTGAAGGAGCGATTCCTGATGAATGTGGTGTCTGATTGTGTATATAAGATGCATGGGATGAGAGTGTTCACAAAATTGGATTTGGTAAGGGGCTATTACCAGATGCCTCTTGAGGAAGGGAGCAGGCATGTTACGGCTTTTTCGAGTGGTAGCTGCCACTATCAATTCAAGAGGTTAAGTTTTGGATTGGCTAATGCGCCTGCTGCCTTCCAGAGGGCGATGAATGTAGTTTTGGCTGGTTTTGATAGAAGGAAGGTGACTGTGTTTATAGATGACGTTTGATTGCAAGTGAGACTGTTGAGGAGAATGTGGAACTGCTTGAGAAGGTGTTGGAACGGTTGAAGAGGTTGGAGTGAAAGTGAAGTTGGAGAAGTGTACGTGGTTGGCTGGGGAAGTGAATTTCTTGGTCATAAGGTGAGTGCGAGTGGTGTAAGGAAGAGTGAAAAGTTTGTGGAAAAAGTAAAGGAGTTTCCACGTCCCCGGACTGTGCGGAGGTTAAAGGTTTTTTTTGTGTTTGATTGAGTTCGGGAGGAAGTTCGTTAGGGATTGTTCGGGTATAGGGAAGCCGTTGACTGAATGGACCGGGAAGAAAAATTGTACTAAACTGAGGTGGGATGAGCGAATGGTGGGAGCATTTGAGAGATTGAAAGAGGAGGCTGCTAGGGACGTCACCTTGGCTTTTCCGGACTACAGTGAGGATGCCAGTAAGCTTGAGTTGTATGCTGATGCTAGTAAGTTTAGTATGGGAGGATGCTTGGTGCAGATGCAAGAGGTGAATGGGGAGGGACAATTGAGAGTGATTGCGTATGTGAGTAAAGCTTTTAATAAAGCAGAGCTTAAGTATTCGGTGGTTGAGAAGGAGCTTGCGGCAATAAGGTTTTGTGTGAAAGCGTTGAAAGTGTTTTTGTATGGGGTAAAATTTGTCATAAGGACAGATCATCGGCCGTTAGTTTATATGATCAAGAAGGAAAGTGTGAATGCTAGGATTGCGAGGACAATTGAGGATTTGAGTGAGTTTGATTTTGGCTTAGAATATGTGCCGGGGAGTAAAAAACAATTGATTGCTGATACGATGTCTAGGATGCATGGTAAGGACAGTGGTGTTGTGAAAAGTGACTGGGATCCGAATATGGTACCTGAGGGGTTGGTTGTAAAAGAGAGGTTTGAAGGGAATGACAGAATGTGTGAATGTTTGTTTTCAGCATTGAAAAACTTGGAAGGTAAGCGTCTGGTTGAAGAGGTACCCGGTAGTGTGAATGAGTGCGAGAGAAGTTGATGAGTGATGTGCAGAAGGAAGTGGCATGTGCGGAGGAACAAGGTGGGCAAGGAGAAGTGTTGCATGAATTGTTGTCAGCAGTAGCTGAGTTGTTTGGAATAAAAGTGTTGTTGTATTTTGGATGGGACAGACCGGTTGAATATCGAGGAAGGGTGAGTACAGGTAATGAACGTGGGGTTTTGATGATTCAGTGCGGGGAACGTGGTTGTAATTGGTTGGTTACAAAAAGGGACTGTGAAGGGGATCTGAGTCAGAATTGTGGAAATGGGGAGTTAGCTGAGGATGAATGTGATGAGGAGGATTGTGATGTGGATAACCAGGTGGACGTGGTAGTGAATGTGTGTATGCATGGGACTCGAGGGAAAATGGTGACGTTTGTCCAAGTAAATGATAGTGAGTATTGTAGTTTGGTTGACACAGGGGCACAAGTTTCCTTGGTGAGTGGGTCAGTGGTGAGTGAACTTGAGAGATGTGATTGGGAAGTGAAAAGGCAGTCTACAAGTGTGAGAATACATGGGTTGGGACAAGGAAGTGTTTTAGTATGGGAAGAGGTACGGTTGTTTAAAAGGTTAGGTTGGGGGATCTTGAAGTAATGCATAACTTTATAGTCATAGGAGAAAATGATATGCCATCTTGTTTTTTAATAGGCATAGATTTTTTGAGGATCCACGATATAGACGTAGATGTAGGAAATGGAATTCTTAGAAAGGGGGGCAGGCAAGTAGCTAGGATTCAAGATGGTAATGTGTTTGTAGCAAACTTTGTGGGTATGATTGATATTGCTAGGAGTGAGAATGATCTGTTGAGTGAGAAGAGATTGAGGAAATGCAAAAATAAGTGCCTGGTAGATAAGTGTGTTGCGACAATGTGTTTTGGGAGGAGTGCGTGTGGAAGACTGGCCATGTGAGTTGGATGTATATAAGAGGGTTGCTAAAGTTTTGTGTGCTGCAAAAACATAGTGTACTTTTTGCATCAGGAAGGGGTGTATGACAAGGAAGTGTATGTGCCAGTGTTTTCTGTTGAGTCAGCTGTGAGTATGTGTTTGTTGGTGCATGATCGGTTTGGGCATATGGGAAAAAATAAGTGTGGGAATGCATGAGAGAGAGATTGTATGCTCCTGGGTTGAGTAAGATTTGTGTGGATGTGGCTGTCACGTGTGAAGACTGTCAGAGGGGAAAAGTATCAGTGTGTACATGCAAGTCCACCTGTGTTGCGATTGCAGATGAAAGAGCCGTTTGAAATGCTTGTGATTGATTGTGTTTCTTTGCCCAGGACTGCGAGAGGACACGTGGGGATGATTGTGATGGTGGATCACATGAGTAAATTTGCTTATGTGGTTCCCATCAAAGATAAGAAGAGTGAAACTGTTGCACGAATGGTGGGTCAGTGATGTTGCCAATGTGTGTGTGTAAGCCGGCAAAAATGTTGAGTGATAATGGACCTGAGTTTGTGGGATGGGAATTTGAAGAAATGTTGAAGGAATGGGGTATTGTGCATGTGTATTCTACTCCGTATATGCCCAGTGCGAATGGGTTGGCTGAAAGGACTGTTAGGACGATGACTGAGATTTTGCGAATGATGAGTAAGAGCGACAAGGATTGGGATATGTATGTAGGACGTGCAGTTTGGGTATATAACGCCACACTGCAGAAGAGTATAGGTATGTCTCCTTGTAAATATGTGTTGAATTTTGAAAGGATTGTCAGACCGCGGTTGGGTCTGTCAGAAGGTGATCGGGATTTGTGGAAGAAAGCGAGTGAAAGGTTTGAGAGTTTTAAGATTGGGGATAAGGTGTTGAAAGAGGTGGTTGAGATGGGAAGAATGAATGTGAATAAAGTAAGGGAGAAATTTGAAGGGCCTTTTGAGATTTTGGAAGTGGGACCGAGTGGATTGAGTTATGTTTTGGGGAAATTGCGAGTAGGTGGGGGACTGGATGAGGTTAGGGCACACCATAACCAGCTCCGTAAGTGGAGGGAAGTACCACACTATGTTCGGGAGAATGCGATGAGTGAGTGGTTGAGGGTGAATAAGTATGAGCCGACTGTTGGTGAACAAATTGGTCTGGGAGATCGACAGTTGGTGTTGGTGAGTATGGAAGAAAACAGAAGAGTGTGGAGAGAGGAAGTGGAAGGGAAAAGCGTGAACGGCATGGTAAAGGGGTTGGTGGTAGGGTGCATACGGTTGATAAAGCGTGTGCTACGGATGACTTTGGGGGAATGAATGATACTTGTGGTGTATGTGGGTTTGAGTTGACAGGGACAAGTAAGACTTCAGTGAGAAGGAAACTGAATAGTGAGGAGGTGGTTGATAGGATGGATAAGTCTTTGCAGGAGTTTGACAGAAGTATGGATGAACTGAGTGGTTTGGTGGCCGAAATAGGGGAGATGTTGGAACCAGAGTTGGAAGACATCGGTGAAGTAGTGAATGGAATTTGGGAGGATGGTAGTGAGGGAGATAATGGGAGTTTGAAAGAAAGTGGTTTGGAAGAAGTGAATGGCGATGTAACTGAAAGAGTGTATGATGGTCCTCAAACAAGATCCAGGGGAACCTGCATCTGAGCATCCTTGGGTGTTGCGAAAGGCAATTTAGTGTGGATGTTGTGAGTGTAAGGAGATGTTGTCAAATGTAATGGGGGAGGTAATATGGAGGAGTAATTTTAGTTTATATTTGACAACATCTACAAAGGTTGTGTGAGAGAGAGAGAGAGAGAGAGAGAGAGGTGGAAGAATGAATGGGAGTGGTTAGATGGCGGTCGGAAGCATGTCTGTTGTGGCACTCTGTAGGTAGTCAATGGAAGTCTGTTACGAGAGTTGTAAACAGTGAGGTGTCTGGTCAAGTCAGTGTTGGTTTTGGCAGCAGTTTTCCTTTGGTGTTTCGTTGTTTGTGTGTTATTTGATAGATTTTGGGGTTGTGAAGTTGTTGTGCATGTGTCTGTCTGGTTGTGGTGAGGTTAAGAAGGTTGGTGGTGCATTTTCGGTGTCTGTTAGTGGTGGTTGGGGCAGGGTTGGTTTTGGCGGGTTGTTGTACTGCTGTAAGTCGTGTGGTTGTTGTGTTTTTTCAGGCGGTTGGTGTTCATCTGCATTTAGTCGTTGGGTTATTTAGTTTTTGTGGGGTTGTGGGTCCCGGGTGGTTGATTTGTGTTTGGTTGTCGGCGGTGGTTGTGTGTTCGCTAGCCTATAGCCTATATCCAGTGGACGACAGCACAGCCTAGTCCTAGGTATCAGAAGCCAGCGGTGAGTACCTGTTTTGTGTTTTTGTTCTGTATGTAGGTATTGGGGCAATTGTCCTGCTGTGTTTTTTAGTGTTAAGTGGAAAGTGTGATTGAGGGTGGGTTTGATAGCCAGACAGGTTAAGTTTATGTGGGGAGGTTACTTGTTTTTGTGATCCCGCCACAATGCTTCCAACAATTACGCCTTGCCACGATGAAGTCATACAAATCACATTGCACTGTATGCAAATGTGATTTGGCTGTGAGCTTAAACAGAGGTTCGTCGCCGTATGTAACAGCTGAAACCTCTGTCATGACCAGTGTGTTGAGGGATCTGGAAAGTCTCGTTCGGGCATCAAATTCGGCCTGAATGAGACTGTCTGGAAGTCTAGGTAGCCGCTCACTAAATTGTGTGATGGTGCAGTCTGGTTTCAGTTTCCCGACCGAAAAGATGGCCGGGAGATCTGCCCATAGATCTTCCATACCAGGGAGGAGGAGTGATGTAGGCTCTGTTTCCCGGAGCTGCGGCATCGGCTCGTCTCTCATAGCGGCCTGCATAGTCAGCTCAGTCACCTTCGTAGTGAACGGGATGGGTGTTTCTCAGTCCACTACGAACATTGTGAAAGCGCTCTTAAACGCTTGGACCCTGGTATTTATAGTCCCAATCCTCTAGGCTTCTTAGCCAGTCTCTTTGGGCTTGATCCCGGCCGAAGATGACTGTCTCTTTAGGGATCTTATCTTCTCTCCTCATGGCAGCCTCCGTAAGGCGGGCATAATCGATGAAGGGGGGTTGCAAATTTGCTTGGTGAAACTCGAAGTCCAGCCTTCGAGGTCCACAGTCCGCCAATGTCAGCATCCTGTCCTTGAAGGGGGCGTATGACGAGATCCTCCAGGGATTACTCGCCGTGTAAGGAGGGAAAGTATTGTAGTCCGGCGGCTTGGACTGCCATGCCAGGCTGTGCAAGACCTGTCACAGGGTTTTCACGGAGACCTGCTATGAGGTTCTCCTGAGTGACCAGCCTATCTGAGATAGCCCGGATTGACTGGCCTGACTCCTCCAAGGAAGAAGAGATGTGGGAAAGCATTTCTTGGAACTTGTCCTGAACCAAGTTCCCTACTAGACTACCCATTTGCTGCATAATATTTGCAGTAAATGAGTCCGTGTCAAAGGGAGTAGGTTCCTGCTTCTCCCTGGGAGTCTTAGGATGGGCTCCTGTTGAGGTTGAAGGCTCAGTGTCGGGTAGGAGCTGAGCCTTGTCCTTAGAAGACTTTCCTCTGGAGCCCTTTGAATGCGAAGAAGTCCTGGGTTTTTCTCCTTCGGGATGGTGAGCCGGAGATTTCTGAGAGCCACCCGAACTAGACTTCTTAGAGTCTTGTGAAGCGTTTTTATATCACGCTTCCCTTTAACTTTAGTGATCACCTGGGTGGACTTTGGTCTGACCGATTGCCCATCCCCGAAGAATCCCTGGAAGGAAGGAGAAGAAGGAACAGGGGGAGAAGATCTAGAATGGCTCAAGGGTAAACCTTGAGCCCCTACCAAACCTTCCTCACTTACCCTCCTACCTGTGCCGTCTACCGTCATGGGCTCGAGGTCTAAGTTGAGAGCCGCTACTTCTTCCATCACTTCTTGGCTACCCGGCTCCTCCACAGCTAATGCCACCTGCTCCTGAATGGTGGCGATGTTGGGGGCCGCCGCTTCTGGGTCAACGTACGAAGTCGGTTTGCAGCCGGGAAGATAAGAGCAGCCATCTTCTTATCCAAAATGCAAGGCTGCCCCTTCTTTACATTCCGAATGAACCCGCCAACCCAATCCTTCAGGGTGGTTTGGGTGCGTCCTTGACCGCTTGAGCATTCTGAAAGAGAGGGTCAGGATTAATACTTAAGGCTACTTAAGACTAACTTACACTAATAACAGTAAATGATACATCACTCAAAAGGTATTGTATATAGGCCAATAAATCATATGTGAGAAGGCTTGGTATCCGGCGATGTACTTACTCCGGAGGAGACCTGGTCCACCAACTCATAACAGATGGTGCAGCTCTCATGGTGCCAGACAGCCAGCTCACCAAAGCAGATGGCGCAAGTAGCGTGGGTCCGGCAGACCTCGTGCCCACAAGGGTCCTGGAGGACGGCGTTGCAGCCCGACTCCTGGCAGTGGGTGGCCTGTAAGTGAAATGATACATGAGTATCAACACTAACTAGTTGGACTAAGTCCATGAAATGATATATCATAACACCGGACTGCACCGGAGTTACTAGATATTTTAAGGCTTGGTCTCTACAAACTTAGGGCCTGGTGGTGCCGGATCCCCTATCCGCCGGAGCGGGAAGGATGGTGACTCAGGGTGAGAGAGAGCTCGGCTCGAGAACTGAGGAGATCCGAGCAAGGCCGAGCAGGGAAACCCCTCGGTACAGGGAGATGAGAGTGGTGTGAGCCGAGCCAGCGTCGCGTGTCCCCCTACTAACTCCCACATCCCCCCCGTGGAGAGGGGTGGGGAAGAAGGGAGGGAGCTTGAATCGGTTGCAAGGGACAACGTGAACGAGCAGATCTCACCCCCCTTAGAGGGGAGAGGAAGCGTGAGGGACTGACGCTGGGTGGCTCACGGTGATCGTCTGGCCTCGTTGGGGACGTGGTGTGAGCCACGCGGTGAGACAGACCAGGCGGTCTGAGGTGGCCTAGGCCACCTCGAACCGTCTCTAAAGGCATGAACACAAAAACATCCTGTCCAAAACACTGGGGGAAAGGAGAAAATCGAGGATAAGAGAAAGAATAGTCCTGGAGAAGCTAGGTTGGGCCACCCAAGAAGGGAGGACGACTAGCAACTCAAAGCAGCTGGCCTATGCTGATACGTAGGAACGTAGGGTGGTGGCCAGGGTGGCTCAGGACCAAAAGAAAGGACGTACGTATGTCCTAAGGGAGCCTATCATAGACCTAAATACAAAGGAACATTCATGCATGAACTCTGAGCTAATAGGAGCGATGTAGGCTACGAGCTCGTGAGAACTCAAGGAAACCCCCGTGTAAAGATATGTATATAAAAATAACACGTCAAAACTGCAAACCATAATGATAAACATGTACTGCCAAAATATTCGAGCACAATCGGTATAGGGGACCGAAAGAAGCACGAAATAATGAAACGCGGGAGCGAGCCGTGCAGGGCGCCTCGGTAACAAAGCCGTCGGGACGCCGTCTTCATAACTGAAATAAAATTGGTTAAACGGGCCCGTGCCCGGCTGAAAAATACATGAAACACTTCTAGCAGTACTTAACTTGGATGCAGTGATAGCTTGACGTTCCATGGTGATATAAAATCCAAAAAGCGAGCACAAAACACAGAGCGAGAAAAACGTGCGATCTGGGTGGTGCTAACGAAAAGGATGACCGGTAGAGGCGCTGGTGGTAGCGTTGGAGGCGCTAGTAGTAGTAGTAGCTGGGAGTGGGCCTTGTATCGGCCCCTCTCTGGTAGAGGGATTTCGAAGAGGGATGAATCTAAATGGTAAGAGACCCGTGGTAGTGGTTTCACTTGCCCCAGAAACCATACCGACACCTTTTATACAAAGTGAGCGAGCCAGAATATTCTGGCATTTCCATTTTAGCTTTTTTCTCTGGTATGTTAGCATTAATTTACCTTAGAAATGTGTGCTAAGGGACATTTCACGTAGCGAAAGTGCATTTAATCATGAACTTCATATGAAAATACATACAAGTCTTATTGAAAGTTATTGCGGCTTCAGCACTGTTGATTTTATTTTCTTATCAAAGTCTTCTCATGGTTGCTTAAACTGGCAAGCAACATGCCAAAAGGGGTTGTCAAAATCTGTGAATATGTCATAATCTTGTTTATCTCTCTCTCTCTCTCTCTCTCTCTCTCTCTCTCTCTCTCTCTCTCTCTCTCTCTCTCTCTCTCTCTCTCTAGAAGGGTAATGTAAGATGTGTTATAAATGATATTACAGTTTTTTGTGATAAAGCATTTTGTACAATATTTAGAATATTTGCTAATTACTTTAATTCTATTTTCCAGTTTGCTTTTACTGGAAAATGAAACAATGAAAAAATAAAGCTCTGAATGTATTTTACAAATATGTACAATATTATCCAGATCCAATTAAAAAAAAATCTATATATATATATATATATATATATATATATATCTATATATATTATATATATATTAATATATACATACATACATACATACATACATACTACATACATAATTCATACATACATACATACATACATAACATATACAGTAATACTTTGGGTTACGAACCGATTAGTATACGAATTTTTTAACTTACGAAGTGACGCCCTCATTCTGGAATACGAATTTCACTTGGAATACGAATGCGCGAATTTCCATCATGGGAGGCCGCCTGCTTTGTTTACATCGGACATCGGATGAGTGTGGGATCTGCAAGTTTTTTTCGGCCAAAACTTAACGCCTACGCTGCTTTGTTTACATCGGATGAGCGTGGGATCTGCGAACGCATTTTTTTCGGCCAAAACTTAACGAGGGTCACGTGACTTCCTCCCACGCATCCCTTGACCCTTTTTAAACCATAACTCTTTCACTATCTCGCTGGCGGTAAGATTGAACGCATCTGTCCGTGATACGCTCTCAAATTTGCTTAGTGATTTGCGCACGTGTTGTGTTTCCGTGATAGTGCTTATACATTACTATTACCCAAATACTAAAGACAATGGCTCCCAAGATGACGAAGGCAAGCAGCAAGAAGGAAAGCATAAGAAAGGAGGAGATGATTACAGTCGAAATGAAGAAGGAAATTATCCAAATGCATGATAAAGGCGAGCGCGTGAAAGACATTGCAGCATTCTTCAAGCCGTCGCAATCAGCGATCTGCACTATTTTGAAGAAAAAGGAAGAAATTAAAGCCAGTAAAGCATCAAAAGGTGTCACAGTATTGACGAAACAACGGCCTTATATTCTCGACGATGTAGAAAATTTGCTCATGGTTTGGATAAACGAGAAGCAGCTGGCAGGAGATTCCGTAAGTGAGAGCATCATTTGCGAAAAGGCTCGTAAGAGTGCATCAAATTTGTTTATTGATAATGGGGTGGGTCATTTCTATAAAATTTTAAAGAACAGGCAAAAGCAAGCCTCCATAGAAAAATATTTTTTCAAAATTGTGAAAGACGACACAGTGTCGCGTAAGTGTAAAATTAGTGATCGTAGTGAACGGTGCTCTCTAGAGAAAGAACCAGAAAGTCTTCCAGAAGTGTTCACGGAGGGAGATTTCCCCCCCAAGCCCTAACCCTCTCCTCCTCACCCTTCCCCTCCTCCCGTCTCCGTCAAGCCAGCAGCCACACTCGCCAAAGGTAAAGTTCAGGTTTTACTGTGCATGCATATTAAATCTAATGTTTATATTTAATTTCATTCTTCAATTTTATAATTTTATGTAATTCCTACACGAATTTTCAACCTTAGTGAACAAAAATAAATGGAAAAATATGAATTGAAATGGTCATTATTGGTCGGGTGGAACGCATTATTTGCTTTTTATAACATTCTTATGGGAAAATCCATTTAGGTTACGAATTTTTTAGGTTACGAAGCAGGTTCTGGAACGGATTAAATTCGTAACCCAAGGTATTACTGTGTGTATATATATATATATATATATAATATATATAATATATATATATATCATATATATGTATATTATATATATAATATATATATATATATATATTATAATATTAAATATAATATAATATAATAAATATATAATATATATAAATATATATATAATATATAATATAATATATATATATATTATAATATATATATATATTATATATATATATATATATATATATATATAATTATATATAATAGAAGAGAGAGAGAGGATGAGAGAGACGAGGATGAGAGAGAGAGAGAGAGAGAGAGAGAGAGAGAGAGAGAGAGAATATCCCAGTAAGTATCATGGTTGGAGAGAGAGAGAGAGAGCGAGACATGTATTATGCTCAGTATGGGGCTCAACTTGGAATGAACTAATTAAATGCTGTAAATAATTTTTATAATAAAAATCAGTATTTCTGGGCTCAGCCCATGTCGCTACGTGAAATGTCCCTTTAGCACACATTTCTAAGGTAAAATATTGCTATAATACTAGAGAAAAAGGCTAATATGGAATTGCCAAAATATTCTGGCTCGCCTACCTTAATTTAAGGTGTTGGTATGGTTTCTGGGGCGAGTGAAACCACTACCAGAGGTCCTTTGCCATTTAGATTCATCCTTCTTCAAAATCCCTCAACTAATGAGGAGCCGACCTAAGGCCCACTCCTCGCTACCGTTACGGCTAGCGCCTGTGACATCATTCCTTTCGATAGCACGATCCACACCGCATGTGTTCCATGCGGCTTTGTCCCCGAGCCGCCATGTGCAGCTCGCTTCCGCGTGTTCATTGTTTCGTGCCCTATTCGGTCCTCTATACCGTTTGTGCTCTAATATTTCTATGCAGTACATAATAATATTTACGATGATGCATTATTGACATTATATTTACGTTATTTATTTCTACATGGGGGTTGTTTTCCGAGCTCATCCTAGGCCTGTAGCCTACGCCGTTTCCTCTCAGCTTATAGTTCATGCATGCATGTTCATTTCAATTGTCAGGTTACTCTTAGTTAGGCACCTTTCGAAGGACTATGGTCCTTTTTCTCATGTCCTAGAGCCACCCTGGCCACCCGCCCTGCGTATCTACGTCTTGGCATTGGCTAGCTGTTCAGAGTCGCCAGGTTCTTCCTTCCTTCTCGGTTGGACCGATCCAGCTTCTCCAGGTCATCTCTTTCTCTCTCCCATCATATTTTCTTCTTATCCCCCGTGTTTTATTAAGATGTTATTTTATCATTCATGCTTATCGAGACGGCTTTGGTTGGCCTAGGCCTCCTCGGATCACGTGGCCTTTCTCACCGCGTGGCGCATCACACGGTCGAGAAAGGTTCCAGGCGACCGCATATGAGCCACCCAGCGTCGGTCCTCCCAGCTCTCTCCCCCCTCCTTGGGGGGAGATACGCTCGCTCACGTTATCTCAGGCAACCGATCCGAGCACCCTCCCTTCCCTCCCTCCCACGCGGGGGGATACGGGAGATGGCTAGAGGACACTCGACGTCGGCTCGGCTCCATGCCCCGCTCCCCAGTAGAGTACCAGGGGGGACCCCTGCTTTGCCGAGTCTCGGTTGGCCACCAGACTCGAATGCGCTCGGCTCTCCTCGGCTCTCGGGACACGTTCTCCTAACCCTAGTCACCACCCTTCCGCTCCGGCGGATCAGGACCCCGGCACAGCCAGGTACTAGGGTCCAGTGACACCATGCTGGCTCCGGCCTCATACAAGGATACGCTTTTACATGCATGTTTACGTTTATATTTAACACCCATTTATCTTAGTTTAATCGGCGGAGACCCCGCTACCCATCCGGGATCCCCCACCTACTTATTCTAAATTTAAGTATTGACGACGGAGTTATCAACCCCGCCATCCCCGCCATATTTATTGGTTACCTCCTACTCCTCACCCGCCGTTCCAGCTACTCCTCGCTCCGGCGTAGAGATTAGGTGGTCTCCCTGATTCAGTGACCTTTTTGGCCTTCGGCAACGCCGGAGACACACTGATTCAAGCGGTTCTACTGATCCTGTCGGACGGCTCACCACATTACATGGTCGAAGAGCAGGTAGAGACTAACACTTGTTATCTTTTAACTCCAGAACACTCCGGCGTTATGATATATCACATCACAGACTTAGTCCAGGATGTTAGCAATGATACTCATGTGTCATTCCACTTACAGGTCACCCATTGTATGGAGTCGGGCTGTAATGCCGTGCTGCAGGACCCCTGTGGGCATGAGGTCTACCGGACCCACGCCACCTGTGCGATCCGGTTCAACGAGTCTCTGGTTTGGCACCACGAGAGTTGCACGATCTGCTACGAGTTCGTTGACCAGGTCTCCTCCAGGGTGAGTAATGTTCCAAATACTACACTTTATTACAATGATTTCAGTGACCAATATGATCCATGATATATCACTCATTTACATTATGATTTAATCTTAAGTAACCTTAAGTATTAATATTAACCCTCTCTTTCAGGGTGCCCAAGCGATCCGAGAGTCCGCCCTTTCCACTCTGAAGGCCTGGGTTGGTGCGTTTGGTCGCAACGTAACCAAGGGCCAACCCTACATCTTGTACAAGGAGATGGCCACCCTCATCTTCCCCGGCGGGAAGACTGCTTCGTATGTGGACCCGGAGGCGGCGGCTCCCTTCATTACTGCCATCCATGAGCAAGTAGCGCTGACCTCGGAGGAACCGACGACACAGGAGGTCATTCAAGAAGTAGCAGCACTGGACCTAGACCTTGAGCCCATGACTGTTGATACCAGAGGTAAGGATGTAAGTGAGGCAGGTTTGTTGGGGGCTCAAGGGCTTTCCTTGAGCTGGTCTAGAGCTTCTTCTCCCTCTACTTCTACTTCTTTCCAGGGATTCACCGGGGGTGTTCAGTCGGTCAGACCGAAGTCCGCCCTGGTGATCCCTAAAGTCAAAGGTAAGCGTGACTTTAAATCGCTCCAGAAGTCGCTGTCAAAGAAGTAGATTCTAGCCTTGCTCATAAGTCTTCGGCTCACCATCCCGGAGCAGACAAGGCAAAAACGTCTTCTTACTCAAAAGGTTCCAAGTCCAAGTCTTCTAAGGACAAGGCTCAGCTCTTCTCCTTCGACCCTGAGCCTTCAACTTCCAAGGGAACCAGACCCAGGACTCCTAAGGAGAAGGTAGAACCTTCCCCCTTCGACCCAGACACCTTCTCTGCTAATATCTCCGCCAATATTATGGAGCAGATGGGCAGTTTGGTTGGAAACTTGGTGCAAACCAAGTTCCAGGAGATGTTCGTTCAGATTTCATCTTCTTTAGAGGAGTCTGGGCACTCTATCCGAAACATCTCCGATAGACTAGTTACTCAGGAGAACCTCATCGCAGGTCTCCGCGAGAACACAGTGGCAGGACTTCCACAGCACGGCATGGCAGCTCAAGTCATGCCGGACTCGTCTACCCTTCCAACATTTACTGCAAGCAACCCCTGGAGGATCGCTTCCCACGCTCCCTATGTAGACAGCATGCTGACGATTGAGGGCTGCGGAACTCGAAGGATTGAGGACTTCGAGTTCCATCCGCAAGGATTGCAGCCCCCTTTCATTGGCTATGCCCGCCTCACAGAAGTGGCCATGAGAAGGGAAGACAAGGTCCCGAAGGAGACCGTAATTCTCTCTTGGGATCACGCCTTCACGATCTTCACTGTGGACGAGGAGACTCCCATCCCGTTCACATCGAAGGTAGCGGAACTCACTCTGCAAGCCGCAATGAAGGACGAACCGATGCCACAGCTCCGAGAGACAGAACCAACATCCCTCCTGCTCCCCAGAACGGACGACCTCTGGGTAGATCCTCCGGCCACCTTTTCAGTGGGTAAACTGAAACCAGACTGCGCCATCTCTCAGTTCAGCGAGAGATTACCCAGGCTGTCAGACAACCTCATCCAGGCTGAGTTTGACGCCAGAATGAGGCTGTGCAGATCCCTCAATTCCCTAGTTATGACGGAAGTATCGGCTCTAATCTACGGAGAAGAGCCGCTATTCAAGATCATTGCAAAGTCACTATTGTACTCGATGCAATGTGACCTGTATGATTTCGTCATAGCTAGGTGGAATTGTAGAAAACATGTATTGGCGGAGGCCACTATCCGAAATGAGCCTAACAAGCTCTTAGCCTCATTCATTTGGGGTGCTGACCTCTTCCCAGCCTCTGTAGTGAACGAAGTTCACTGCGAGGCAGTTAGGTTCAACCAGAGCTTAAGAGTTTGCTGGGGTTTGGTCAGCAAACGTAAATCGGAGTCGGCAGCATCAAACCCAAAATCAAAGAAGAAGCCTAGGAAATTCCAGCGTTTCCAGGCTTCACAACAACAGACTGTAGTACAGGCGGTTCCAAGTCGCAACTACAACAGTTTGTGCTACTAACGCAACCGCCTCAACAAGCACAGGCTTCGACCTCCTACGCTGTCTCCTCTGCTTTCAACCCAATCTTCGAAGGTCAGTCCTTTCACCCCTTCAACAGGTTTGGTAGGGGTAGCAGGGCAAGAGGTGCCTTCCGCCAGCGGGGCAGAGGAAGAGCCTCTAACCGAGGTAAAGGTTCCCGAGGAGGACGTGGAGCACGCCCTTCCTCGAACCAGTGGAGGTTCAGCAAATGGGCCCAAAGTATTGTGTCCAAAGGTCTAGGGTGGAGCTGGCTCAAAGGTCCTCCTCCATCCAAAACCTTTCATACTCTCAAGAACTCCTTCAAAAAGGAGTAGTGTCAAGAGCCAAGTATTTAAAATTTCAAGGTCGCTTGTTCAGCGTGCCAAAGAAAGGCTCAAACAAACGAAGAATAATTCTAGACTTGTCCCGTCAGAACTTATTCATTCGTTGCGACAAGTTCAGGATGCTGACCATTTCGCAGGTGCAGACCTTACTTCCCCGTGGGGCCGTCACCACCTCTATAGATCTTACAGACGCCTACTATCATGTTCCAGTAGCAAGACACTTCCGCCCGTTTCTAGGTTTCAGGCTAGGAAACGAGGCATTCTCTTTCAAAGTAATGCCGTTTGGGCTCAACGTAGCCCCCAGGATATTTACAAAACTGGTGGAGACAGTCGTTCAAGAACTGAGGTCACAAGGAATAATGCTAGTAGCTTATCTGGATGATTGGCTCGTTTGGGCCACAAGCATCGGAGAATGCCACAAAGTAACTGTCAAAGTAATCCAGTTTCTGGAACATCTGGGGTTCCAGATAAACAAAACGAAGTCCTGGCTAACACCGGAATCTCGCTTTCAGTGGTTGGGCATTCAATAGGACTTGAACTCTCACACTCTATCAATTCTGCCGTTGAAGAGAAGAGAAATAGCTAAGGCGACCAGGCAATTTCTCAAGTGCAAGCAGACGTCCCGAAGGAACCAGGAAAGAATCTTAGGCTCTCTCCAGTTTGCTTCTGTAACGGATGTTCTTCTAAAAGCCAAACTGAAAGACATAAACCGCGTTTGGCGCTCAAGAGCAAACAACAGATCCCGGGACAAACTAGCCACTATCCCGGTGATCTTACGAAAGAGACTCCGCCCATGGACGGAGATCAAGAATTTGTCAAAGACAATTCCGCTCCAGTTCCTTCCGCCGGCACTAGTGATCCACACATGCATCACTAAGCGGCTGGGGAGGATACTCACAGTACAAAAAGGTACAGGGAACCTGGTCCCTACCATTCCACCAACTTCATATTAATGTACTGGAAGCTATGGCAGTGTTCCTCACCCTGAAGAAGCTTCATCCAGCCTAGAAATCTCATATCAAACTAGTGCTGGACAGTGCAGTTGTAGTACACTGCATCAACAGGGGAGGCTCCAAGTCGAGCCATGTGAACCATGTCATGATAGCCATATTTCCACTGGCAGGCAAAAACAAATGGAACCTGTCAGCCACCTATCTAGCAGGTGTAAGGAACGTAGTAGCGGACGCGCTATCACGTTCAGTTCCACTGGAGTCAGAGTGGTCCCTGGACAGGCAGTCATTCAGATGGGTCTGGCAACAAGTCCCAGGGCTTCAGGTAGATCTCTTCGCCACTGAGTCGAATCACAAACTCCCTTGTTACGTGGCCCCCAACCTGGACCCTCTGGCCTATGCCACGGACGCCATGGCTATAGATTGGAACCAGTAGATGAGGATTTACATCTTTCCTCCAGTGAATCTTCTCTTGAAGGTTCTGAACAAACTCAGGACGTTCAAGGGAGACACTGCTCTAATAGCCCCCAATTGGCCCAAGAGCAACTGGTTTCCACTTCTACTGGAATTGGGACGCCGACCTCAACGGATTCCCAATCCCAGACTATCACAATTAGTACAAAAGAGGACTGTGTTCGCTTCCTCAGGAATTCAGAAAGCCCTAACTTTATGGACTTCATGAAGTTTGCGGCACAGATGCCAATATCGACCCTAAGAATATCTTATTCTTAGTCTGATAAACGGGAATCGACCCTACGTCAATACGACTCAGCAGTTAAAAAACTGGCTATATTCCTGAGGAACTCTGATACACAAACCATGAGAACCAATCTGGCCATATCATTTTTCAGGACACTGTTTGAAAAAGGTTTAGCAGCTAGTACTATTACTACTACTAAGTCTGCACCTAAGAAAATCTTCCAGTTTGGATTCAAGATAGATCTGACAGACTCTTATTTTTCATCTATCCCTAAGGCCTGCGCTAGAGTCAGACCATCAGAGAGGCCCAAGTCTGTGTCATGGTTCTTGAATGATGTCCTTAAATTGGCCTCGGACACTAATAATGACTCATGTGACTTTTTACCCCTCCTGAGGAAAACATTATTCCTATTAAGTCTGGCCTCAGGAGCCAGGGTATCTGAACTGTCGGCTCTGTCTAGGGACTCTGGTCATATAGAGTTTCTCCCTTCAGGAGAAGTGTTACTTTCTCCAAATCGTCAATTTCTAGCTAAGAATGAAGACCCACTGGATAGGTGAGCCCCATGGAAAATTATCCCACTTCCACAGGACCCGTCCTTATGTCCAGTTGCTACTCTAAGAGCATACCTAAATAGAACTGCCCTAAGATCTTCAGGCCCTCTATTTATCAGGGAAAAGGGAGGTACCATTTCCTTAAAAGGAATCAGGCAACAAATCCTATACTTAATTAAGCAAGCCAACCCGGAGTCCTTCCCTCGGGTACATGATATTAGGGCAGTAGCTACCTCTATCAATTACTTCCAACACATGAATTTTGATGATCTGAAGAAGTACACAGGCTGGAAATCTTTGACAGTATTTAAACGCCACTATCTCAAGTCCTTAGAAGCCCTTAAATTTCCAGCAGTGGCAGCGGGAAACACAGTTTCCCCTGACACTGCCTGACTAGTAGTAAGTAGTTTAACATAGATCTCTCCTTTCTACCTGCCTCGCTGACATTCTTGCCGTGGCTTAGCCACCATGTAGCCTTTTTGTACCTTGGATGCCACATGTTGTATATATTGTGATAGTATTTCCTCTCGTTTTGTTCTTTGGGTTAGTCACAATTTAAGTTTACATTACTGTTTAGTATTAAGTGTGAATCATTTTGTATTGTCTTTACTGTTAAGGTGTCAATTGCCATTTTGTTACCCATCTTGTAACTTTATCCTTAGATTATAGCAATTAACCTTAATTGTTTTTGATTACCCTGTATTTTACTTGTGTGCTTCCTTACGCCAAGCTTGTGTGACTATTTCTTTGGTACTATTTCACGTAGCAACACCGGCTGAGCCCAGAAAAGGGATTTTGACGAAGGAAAAATCTATTTCTGGGCAAGGGCCCGTGTCGCCCAGTGAAATCCCACCCTTTTGTGTTACCCCGCCCCTCTTTGGCCCAAGCTTGGGTGCTATCTGCAGGAATGACGTCACAGTCGCTAGCCGTAACGGTAGCGAGGAGTGGCCCTTAGGTCGGCTCCTCAATAGTTGAGGGATTTTGAAGAAGGATGAATCTAAATGGCAAAGGACCTCTGGTAGTGGTTTCACTCGCCCCAGAAACCATACCGACACCTTAAATTAAGGTGAGCGAGCCAGAATATTCTGGCAATTCCATATTAGCTTTTTTCTCTGGTATTATAGCAATATTTTACCTTAGAAATGTGTGCTAAAGGGACATTTCACGTAGCGACACGGGCCCTTGCCCAGAAATAGATTTTTCCTTTGTCAAAATCCCTTTTAGTCACACACAATATGAAACACATTTCACATTTCCACCGTCCACTTTGTCACGGATATTTGTGGTACACATTATTCACTTTTCCACGGGGAACTTTCACTAATTTGCAGTTGTTCATATACGGAACAAACCTTTGGTCTTAACATTAGGATAATACTAGCGCCAAGCTGGAAACCAGTCGAATTAAAATTAAACTTGTGAGATCCAGGAACTATTGGCATCTATACCAGGTCACGGGGCATATAGTACCCAGAATGCCCTCGGCGTCCCGTGACCAGCCAGTTACTTTCCTGCCGCCTTTAAGATAGGATGTGATTACTTTCTATCTTGTTTTTAAAGCCGGTTTTAGTTTGCCCGATTTTATTCATTTTTTCACTTTTTAATTTTTCTTTCTTTGGGTGTTAGTTTTCTTTCTTTGGGTGTTCTCAGTGTGGGTGTGATCTGATAGGTGTGTGTACGTTGTGAGATGGAGAATTTTGCTTCACCAACGGAAATTACTTTGGGTTCTTGGAAGAGACAAAGGAAATGCCCTGGAGTGAGTGGGTTTCCTTGTTCAAGATTTTTAACTTCGGTGTCTACAGATCCACATCAAATGTGTAGTAGGTGCAGAGAAAATGTATTTACTATTACTAATCCTTGTTCAGTTTGTTGTGGTTGGTCGGTGGAACAGTGGAGGAAGTTTTATGAGAAAGGCCAGTACAAGAGAAAGGAGACAACGCCATCTTTGGATGACCAAGCGTCGTTGGCTTCTTTTGTATTGGCAATACACCAGACTGCTCCATATGTTTTGTCTCCTGCTTTTGATTTTTCCCATGCTCCTTCAGTTTCTTCTAGCGATTCGCTATTGGAAACGCCAGGAGGGGTTTTGGCCAATTTTATGCATAATTACGCTTCGTCATTCCCGGTAGGGAGAGTGGGAGCTTCGCCATCTTTGTTCCAGATGTTGGCTCCCGATGCCCAGAGAATGGAAGGAACATGGCCGGCGTTAGGCCTACCAGGCATACCAAACTTGGAGGGGTTGCTGTCTCATTATATGGCGTTGTGATTCCAGCAGGGCCCGACAACTTTGAATGTTCCGCTTCTCCCTGGCCTGCACTTTTTGGGAGCTAATGCCACGACAACAACAACAACATCAATGTTTCCGGCGATGCAGAACGTTAGAGGTAGTTTTGCAGCACATGCAGGGCTGCCATCAGGAGCCGCTCAGTCTCTTCCTACAAGATTGGTGATGTCACAACCTGTGTCACACACTGACATGGCAGATGCGATGATGTCACAGCCTACTGCTTCTCTATCTACTTCGTTGCCTCCTGAGCCAAATACACTTTCTGACTCGTTGGTACACACAGTCATGAAGAAATTACAAGATCTAGAGGAGAAGATAGTTAAGAAAGACAAAAAGAAAAGATGTGAATCTTCTTCTTCTTCATCTTCTTCCTCTAACTCAGCGTCATCGCAAAGTTTGATGATGTCACTGCGCATACCAGTCAAGCGTTGGAGGACACAGGACTTAGGCCAAGAGGAGAAGAGTGAATTCTTCTTCATCTTCGAGCCAGGACTGTCACATCCCGGTCAGCAACAGTAAAGAAGACAGTGGCTGGTAAGCTTAACGCTAACGGACGAAGCGGTTTACCAGTTTCGCCTGTAAGACCTTTTAAAATATGGAGAAAGGATGAGAGAACTCCCATTAAAAGGTCGAATAATCAAGAGTTGGTAACCTCTTCTGGTACGTTTGTGGAAGGCGTTGTTCGACTCGATGAGAGATCAAGGCCAAATTCCCCGACGGTCGTTGGAGATGATATTAATAGAGATAGAGAGGAAATTAGCTCGGTTTCGAGAGAGCCTTCATCTTGGAGATATAGGCAGGATTCTCGCTCTAGACCTGTGAGCAGAGAAGGAGTTAGGCTGTCTCATGCTCCTACTGACTGTTTGAGATTGAGCCGTCGGCGGCCATCAGAGATCAAAGATGCCACAGTCGTAGGGTTGGACGGCCATGACACACCTGGACGTTTGTCACCGGATAGGAGTGAGCTAGCTTCTCCTGTGGCTGAACACAGTAAATTTAGAACTGGAGGAAGGAGAAAACCAAGAGTTTCTGGCTTCGTATGCAGAGGTGATTGATTTGATTTGTAAATTCAACAACCTTTCGGGGAACACGGAGACACCTGCCAGTATGCTTCCTCCGGGGATTGATATGGTGTTTGGATTGAAAAAGGATACGAAGGTGTCATATGAATTATCTTGTTCAAGTCATCTGGAGTCCGTTTTACAACACGTAAATGCACGGATTGCTGGAAGGGATAATTCCTTCAGATCAAATAGATCATTCAAGTTTATTTCCCCCCCCCCCCATGATGAAACAGGAAATATTATAAGACACCAATGGTTCCTTTGCTTTCTAGACAAATTAACCCAAATGTGGTAAGGTTAAGACCTTCATTAACCTTGGATCAAGTTAAGATGGAATGCCCTTCGATGACTTGTCAGGAGGCTGCTACTTTGGAAGCAACAGCTTCTTCTGTCTTTCAGACTGCTTCTTGCCGTTAGACCTTTGGTCAACAGCAGTGGCAAAAATTGCATCCTCAGAAGTAACAAGAAATGTAGTGGATGAGTCAATGTTTATCAGATTGCTACAATCAGGTTCCCAAGCAATTGCGTACTTGACAAATTAAGTGCCAATGTTTGGGCAAATATCCTGTTGATGAGGAGAGATGCAGCTTTGGCTAGATTAAGCCGCACTGTTGATTTGGATTCCCTGCTAGCAATGCAGAATGGGGATATCATAGAGTTGCAATTGCTGTTGCCAGAGGGCATACTGGAAGAGGCTATAGATAGAAGAAGGATGGACACTAACGACAGATTAGTACAGCAGGCAGTTAGGAAAACATCTGGAAGTCAAGCTAATCCTATTGAGGTAAGGCAGCAGCAAATACCTCGTAAGAAGCCAGGTTCCCAAGCAATTGCGTACTTGACAAATTTAAGTGCCAGTGTTTGGGCATATATCCTGTTGATGAGGAGAGATGCAGCTTTGGCTAGATTAAGCCGCACTGTTGATTTGGATTCCCTGCTAGCAATGCAGAATAGGGATATCCTAGAGTCGCAATTGCTGTTGCCAGAGGGCATACTGGAAGAGGCTATAGATAGAAGAAGGATGGACACTAACGACAGATTAGTACAGCAGGCAGTTAGGAAAACATCTGGAAGTCAAGCTAATCCCATTGAGGTAAGGCAGCAGCAAATACCTTGTAAGAAGCCAGTGAGACATATCATCTCTAATAGAGCAACAAAGAAGTTAGCTCATCGGCCCTTTCACAATAGAAACAACAGAGGAAGGGGTATTAAGGGAAGAGGGGTAGGTTCAAGACAATAGGATGGGCGCCTCTCATCACTCAGCCACACCAGTGGGGGGTTGCCTGGCAAATCAGTGGAAGGTGTGGCAGGAATTTGGAGCAGAGCAGTGGGTGGTGGATGTCCTCAGAGTCGGTTATTTGATTCCGTTCGAAGTAACCCCACCCCTGACAGAACAACCATTACCGCACCTCGCTTATATAAGCTCAGGAACCTCAGAAGGCTTTTATTCTGTAAGAGGAAGAGAAAAAGATGATGGGAAAAGGGGCTGTGGAACAAGTATCAATTCCGTCAAAGGGGTTTTACAGTTGCATTTTCCTTGTCCCCAAAGCCAACAGGGATTGGAAGACAATAATAGATTTGTCAACATTGAATCTGTTTATAAGAAAAACCAGATTCAGGATGGAGACCCCAAAGACGGTTCTACAAGCAGTCAGGGTCAAGGACTTTATGCTGACAATCGACTTGAAGGACGCATACTTTCAGATCCCAGTTCTTCAGTCTTCCAGGAAATTTCTCCACTCCAGTCTTGCAGAGAAAGTTTTCCAGTTCAGAGTCCTGTGCTTTGGGTTGAAAACGTCTCCTCAAGTTTTTACAAGAGTATTCACTCTCGTGTCGACATGGGCACAAGCTCAGTGGATCAGGCTAATAAGATACCTAGACGACTGGCTGGTGATAGCAAAGTCCAGTGAAAAATTACTTCGGGACAGGGTGACCCTTCTGCAGTTTTGTCACAGCTTAGGCATTGTGATAAATCAGGAGAAGTCGAAGTTGGTAAATCAGGAGAAGTCCAAGTCAATGGCTGGTGTATCTGGGTATGATTATAGACACAGTAAAAGCCAAAGTGTTCCCAGCAGACCATAGGGTAGAGAAATGCAAACAAGTAGTGAATGCCTTTCTGGAAAAACAAACAGCCAGCAAGACAGTGGCAGGTAGTACTGGGAATTCTAACTTCCTTGGAGAAGCTGGTACCACAAGGGAGGCTACACCTTCGATCTCTGCAATGGAGGATGAAGGAGTTTTGGTCGCCAACGGTAGATCACCCATACGAGCAAATTCCCTTGTCGATAGAGGTGAGGAAAGACCTACTGTGGTGGGTGCAGGACAACAAACTGACAGTGGGGGTTCCCCTTCAGCAACCCTCCCCGGACCTCTTGCTGTTCTCAGATGCATCACTCGAAGGTTGGGGAGCCCACATGGAGGAGCTGATGATTTCAGCAAAATGGAGTGGTGAGGACAGAGAACTCCATATAAACGTGTTGGAGTTTAAAGCAGCGTTTCTAGCACTTCAGGAATTCCAGGAGAGGGTGAGGGTGAAGGGGCAATCAGTGGTATTGATGTCAGACAACACCACAGTAGTAGCTTACGTAAACAAGCAAGGAGGCCTTGTATCTCGGCAGTTGCACACGATGGCAGTTCAACTTCATAAGTGGGCTGTAGAGAACTTAGTAGACATCAGGGCCAGATATATTCCAGGAAAAAGAAACAGTGGCCGACAAGTTGAGCCGGAGGGATCAGATCCTGGGAACGGAGTGGTCCTCGCATCAACAGGTAGTGGACAGAATGCTCATATTGTGGGAAAGGCCAATCATAGACCTATTCTCAACCAGGTACAACAAAAAAAGTTGGAAGTGTATTGTTCAGTAGTCCCAGACGTTGAGGCAGTAGCAGAAGATGTGCTACAACACCCATAGGACAATCTGGACGTTTTCGCATTTCCTCCATTTTGTCTACTCTGTCAGGTTCTGAACAAGGTAATGTGGTCTCAGAACCTCAAAATGATTCTGGTAGCGCCTTTATGGCCGAAGGCGGAATGGTTTCCGGACCTGTTGGAACTCCTAATAGACGTGCCAAGAGAGTTACCTCCGTGGAACAACCTACTATGTCAGCCGCACATGGAGAGGTACCACCAGTCGGTGAAGTCCCTATCACTTCACGGATGGAGATTGTCAAGTATCTCCTGCAAGCGAGAGGCTTTTCTCAGAAAGCAGCAACACAGATGGCAGGAAATATCAGAGAGTCATTTGCAGCGATCTACCAAGGGAAATGGTCAGCATACTGTGATTGGTGTCGTAGAGGGAACTTGTGTCCACTTGGATCCACTATTCAACAATTTATTCGGTCTTACGCATGGAAGGTGTGGACATTTTGTCTTCATGGGAGCTGGCTATGTTAATGAAGAGTTTTGAGCAGTCCTGTTCGCCGAAGGAACTAAAAGCCCCAGATTGGGATTTGACCATGGTACTGAGTAGTTTTGACAACCCCCCCCCCCCCCCCCCCCCCCCCTCCCCCCCCCCCCCCCCCCCCACCCCCCCATGAACCATTAAGACAGTTCACAGATAGGAGCCTGACCCTGAAGACAGTCTTCGTATTGGCCATAGCCTCAACCAAAAGGGTGGGGGAACTGCATGGTTTGTCATATATGGTAAAGCATTCGAGAGGTTGGAAGTCAATGGTATTTGAGTTTGCTCCAGATTTCGTAGCCAAAACTCAAAACCCATCAGTAGTGGATGGCAGATTCGACTCCTTTTCCATACCTTCTCTGGCAGAATTCGTAGACAATGACAAAGAAGAAAAGCTTGTGTGTCCCATGAGAGTACTAAGAGAGTACTTAAGAAGGACAAGGCATCTCAGGTTGGGGTGCCGGAGGCTGTTTGTAAGTACAGGATGGAACAAAAAGGAAGTGTTCAGGAATACAATATCGTTTTGGCTGAGAGAAACGATCAGGAATGCACACATGACAGAAGACAGAGGGTCAAATAGCTGAGAGAGGGCTAGAGCTCATGACATCAGGGGCTTGAGCGCTTCTTTGGCATTCAAGAAGAATATATCTGTGGAGAGAATTTTGAAAGCTGGTATTTGGCAATGCCAAACAACTTTCACTTCTTTTTATTTAAAAGATGTTGCCCATAGATCCTTGGGGTCCAGTGGTGGTGGCCCAGCAAGTGGTATAGCTCATCCGGTACCCATGGCGGGTCAGTTTGTGTCTAGTCTGAGATGAAGGTATGAAAGTAGAATGAATGAGATGACTGGTCTTTCTTCTTTACTACTTTCTTTCTACTCCTTTACCAATGGGCAGTATAAAGGAGAGTACCATCATGAGCTGGAACGGACTAGATGCAGGTGAGATGGTCAGCCATACTGTAAAGATAATTTAGAGTATAGTATAACTTTCATTAGCAACACACTCCTCTCGGTAATAGGGAGAGAGAGGGGTGATAATAGATCCAGATACAAGGGACAGGAGTGGTTTAGGAGAATGTAGAGTTCTCCATCTTCTGTAATGTAATAAACCATGGCATCGTACGAACACCCAGAGAAAGAAACCAATAGATTCTCATATATCTTTGGTTCAAGGGTTAATAGTCCATTGTCTTAGAATACACCTACTATTTGGAAATGGATAAAAGTGGCAAACTCTCAGTCAGTTATAGTGACTTACCTCCCACCAACAAGTAAGTCTATCCTAATGTTAAGACCAAAGGTTTGTTCTGTATATGAACAAATGACAAATTTTTAACCAATTTGTATTTTTCATAACTAACAAACCTGAGGTCTAAGCAGATAAAGGCCTACCTCTAACCATCCCTCTAGCAGTCTAAACTGGGTTGGAAGAGTAACTGGCTGGTCACCAGACACCGAGGGCATTCTGGGTACTGCATGCCCCGAGACCTGGTATAGATGCCAATAGTCCCTGGATCTCACAAGTTTAATTTTAATTCTACTGGTTTCCAGCTTGGGGCTATTATTATCCTAATGTTATGACCTCAGGTTTGCTAGTTATGAAAAATACAAATTGGTTAAAAATTTGTCATATTTTTTATATTGACCATCTCTCTAAAATTATTACCAATTTACTTTTTTTGTAGAACAAAAAAAGCACATTTTAAAGATATGGTCAATAGAATAAATCTGCAAATTAGTGAAAGTTAACTGTGGAAAAGTGAACAATGTGTACCACAAAAATTCATGACAAAGTGGACTGCAGAAATGTGAAATGTGTAAAACTGGGGGGTCACTGTAATGCATACTTTTTTTTAGCAACAAAAAAATTATTCTTCTAATTATTTTGCTAGGTTACTGTGGTTTTTAGAAACATTTACTTCAGGGTGTGATGTCCCTGCCTACACTAGTTAGGGTAGAAGAGACACTTTAGCCTTGGCGGGCAACTCTTTTAGGAGAAGGAGACACTGAAATCAAACCAGTGGATAGAAGGAACTCTTCAGCCTTGGTAGGCAACCCTTGTAAGAGAAAGTTACTCGGAATACAAACCTTGTACTCCAACCTTGGACGGTGCCATAGCCATTGTACTGTGGCCTTCCATGGTCTTAGGTTTAAGTTCCCTTGATAAGGGTGCAGTGAGGCATTTATCCTTTTCGCTCTCTTTAACTGTTTTTTCGAAAATCTTTTCCTTCTGGGCATTTTATTTCTAAATCCATCCTAACTGTTCTCCCCCAGTTATGTCAGACCTGGTGGATTTCATTTGCCTTACGAGGTGTGCCATCCCGATCTTGTTGACCATTGTTTCCTGCTTTTTTTTTTTTTTTTTTTTTTTATGTCGTGGACACTTATTTATACCCTCAACAGATTTTTTGTAAATACTAATGTAAATATTGCTATTGTTGATGGTATTGTTGCTTATTGTTCTGTTGATTTTTACAATATTACTGTTGTAATGAGTCTATTCACAGTAATTAGTTTTGATACTGATTTTATGTGTTAATTTTAATTCTTTTGGGAGACATTGAGCTGGACCCTGTGCCTTTTACTCATTACAATAGGAAAAATTGCAAAGTACTGTACTCAAATAGTTGCGGCTAAAATAAAATTGTCTTGATCTCTAGAGTTGTGCCTGTATGTAACTACAATTTCATGTTTTTATCCAAGACTCATAAGTAGTAATGCATAAGGTATGGCTGTATACACTAAGTCTGGATGATGTATTTATTGTCAGAAAAGTTTGGAGTGTGGTTGCCATGAAGTTCTTTGTTTTAAAATTTTAGGTAAGCTCTACAATGTTTGTTGTATTTGCTGTATACCGCAATCCAAATATCAACGATTCTATATATGGCAGGTTTTCTGGAAAGGATTAGTATGGCTGAGTAACGGGATTCAAAAGCTTCATTCATTACCTGTGGAGACTGTAATGCATAACTGGTCTGTTCTTGTTTACTGTGTATCATCCGATTTTGTCCAGCTAATTGAGGAACCCATGCACATTTCTGATAATAGATTAGACCTCATATTCACAGATGTTCCAGCTATTGTGAAGTCCAAGGTCTGTGAATATGTAGGTGCTTCTGGTCATTGTGCCTAGAGATGGACATTTGTGTCGGTCAGTATATACTATTCCTAATGCCACCATTGGAAAAATGGTCTGGCTAAAATCCAGAGCCATTTGGGATCGCATTATTGAAGCATGTCAGACACTTAATATTTCAAATGCTATATTTGATCCTGATCCCAAGAAGTTAAATGAAATGTTCATGGGTAATTTAATAATATATGTCCTTAGAAAGGTTATCAAATATAGGGCAAATGACTAGACATGGTTTGATAATACTACATGTAAATGTGCCTACAAGACGAACAGACCAAATTTAACGCATGGAGATGAAATCATTCGACTGAAAATTACACCATTTTTTTTTTTAAGTCTAACCTTGCTGCAAATACTAGAACGTAGTACGTATACAGTCAAGATAGAAATTATTATAATTCCTGAGAGAGGGAACTTAAAGGAATTACTCAGCTGCATCTTTGGTGGACCAAATTGGCATCATATATCTTTGAATCTGGCTCATCTACCATTCCACCACTACTAACTAATGATGACAGGTTGGTTACTGGCTCTAGGGAAAAGGCTGAACTGTTTCATTGAGCTTTTGAAGCTAAGCAATCAGCTGAGGATGTCCTTCTTCCTGATGCTTGTCATCCTGAACCTATTCCTCCAAAATTTGCATTTCACTCCAGGGATGTTAAGAAAATTCTGTTTAATCTTGATAGCTGGAGTAAAGAGGAGCCTGTTGTTTTCTTCCCTTTATTTTTGATAAAAGTTTCTTGTGTGTTGTCTCCCAAGATTAATAGATTCTATAAATTTTTTGTTGAAGCAGTATCTTTATGGATGAGCGCAAGCTTAGTAAAGGGATTTTGACGAAGGAAAAATCTATTTCTGGGTGATTGGCTCGTGTCGCCCTGTGAAATATCCTTAAGTTCATTATTTCTAGGTAAATAATCCTAATATTACCAGAGAAAAAATAAAATCAATAAAAATGTCAGTCAAACTGACTCGCTCACTCTATAAAAGAAGTGTCGGTATGGTAACAGGGGCGAGTGAGACCACTACCACGAGCCATTTACCATTTAGACCTTCCATCAGAAAATCCCCCACCTGAGAGAGCTGATACCAAAGGGTGATGCGTCCGCTACTACTACTACTACTGACGCCAAGCGGAGAGCAGCGCCTCTAGTGGCCATCCTTTATTAAATGACCATCTTGTCCTGCAGGGTGGGCAAGGAAAAAACAGGGTGGGTTTCACAGGGCGACACGAGCCAATCACCCAGAAATAGATTTTTCCTTCGTCAAAATCCCTTTTCTGGGCTCAGCTCGTGTCGGCCTGTGAAATAGTACCAGAGAAACAGACAAGATGGTAATGAAGGGTCAAAATGAAACAAAAACTGTAAAAAGATCAGTATATAATATAAGTGAATCAAAGAACCAATTACACTATATTAACATAAGGTACTTAAAATTAGCTTAAATTAAATAATGGTAAGTACAGAAAATAGTATAATGGTAACCAAACAATTATATATAAAGATTCACTAAGATTAATTGGTATTTACAAAATATACAAACACATTGTGTTCTACCCTAGCATAAAAATAAGGGTAGAGACACTGAAGCACATTTATATGCATAATGTGTGGGTGCCCCTAGCAAAAAAATAAGGGGCAGTCCACCAATTGAATCCTAGCGGCTAAGGCTAGAGTACCACGAAGAGCATAGCAGTAGGGTGAGGCATGTTGGACAAGGTAGGTAGAAAGGAGACCTGGATCTTATACTACAACTACTGTGCAGAGTCAGGGGAAACTATGTTTCCCGCTGCTACTGCTGAAAATTTTAATGATTCCAAGGACTTCAGGTAATGACGTTTGAAGACTGTCGGTGATTTCCATCCAGTATACTTCTTAAGATCCTCAAAATTCATATGTTGGAAATAATCAATTTAAGTAGCTACTGCCCTGATATCATGTGCTCTTGGAAATGATTCAGGGTTAGCTTGTTTAATGAAGTAAAGGATCTGTTGTCTGATTCCTTTAACTGATAAGGTGCCACCTTTTTCTCTCATAAAAAGAGGACCTGAGGATCTAGAGGATGTACGAGATAGAAAGGCTCTTAAAGTTAATACTGGGCAAAGGGAAGGATCTTGCGGAAGTGGGATGACTTTCCAAGGGGCCCACCTTGCAAGAGGATCCTCATTTTTAGCTAAAAAGCTGCGATCCGGAGAAAGTAGAACTTCTCCTGAGGGGAGAAAATCTACATGACCCGAATCCCTGGATAGAGCCGACAGTTCTGAAATTGCTGGCCCCTGAGGCCAGACTTAATAAAAATAACGTCTTTCTAAGTAGCATTATAAATGTGCAAGACGAGTTGTCAGTATCTGAGGCTAGTTTGAGGACGTCATTTAAGAACCATGAAACTGAAGTAGGCCTTTCAGAAGGTCTAAGTCTAGCACAGGCTTTGGGAATAGACGTAAAGTAAGATTCTGTTAAGTCTATTTGGAAACCCAACTGAAAGATTTTTCTTTAAAGCCGATTTATTAGTAGTAATGGTGCTAGCTGCTAAGCCTTTTTCAAACAAGGATCTGAAAAAGGATATAGCTAATTAACTGTCATGGTTGTAGTGTCCGTTTCCTTCAGGAAGGATGCTAACTTTTTGACAGCCGAGTCATATTGTCTAATAGTTGATTCCTCCCTTTTATCTGATTCTAGAAAAAGGATGTTTTGGGGATCAATGTTAACATCTTTTTTAGCCGCAAACTTCATGAAGTCAATAAAGTTAGGGTCTGAAGAATTCCTGAGGAAGCAAACACAGTCCTCATTTGTACTGGTTGCGACAGCTTGGGGTTGGGAATCTGTTGAGGCCAGAGACCCAACTCCAGAAGCAGAGGATACCAGTTGCTCTTTGGCCAATCTGGAGCAATCAGGGCTACTAGACCTTTGAAAGTCCTCAGTTTGCTCAGAACTTTCAAAAGAAGATTCACTGGAGGAAATACATAGATTCTCTTCCATTGATTCCAGTCTATCGACAGGGCGTCTGTGGCATAAGCCAGAGGGTCCAGGTTGGGGGCCACATAGCAAGGGAGCTTGTGGTTCGTCTGTGAGGCGAATAGATCTACTTGGAGACCTGGTACTCTCTGGCATATCCACTGGAACGACCTGTCGTCTAGAGACCATTCTGACTCCAGAGGGACTGACCGGGACAATGCGTCCGCTATAACGTTTCTTACCCCTGCCAAGTGGGTGGCAGAAAGATGCCATTTCGCTTGTTTGCTAGTAAGCAAAGATGGCTATCATGACATGATTCACGTGTTTGGATTTGGACCCTCCTCTGTTGATGCAGTGTACTACTACTGCACTGTCCAAAACTAATCTTAGGTGAGACTTCTTTGGGGGGAGGAGTCTCTTTAAGGTAAGAAACACCGCCATTGCTTCCAGCACATTTATGTGGAGCTGGCGGAACTGGACGGACCAAGTCCCCTGAACTTGCCTGAATTGAGAGTATCCCCCCTAACCGGACAGGGAGGCATCAGTGTGAATCGTTAACGCCGGAGGAGGATATTGAAGGGGTACTAACTTGGCAAGGTTCTTCACTTTTGTCCATGGACGGAGCTGGTTGCGAAGGATCTGTGGAATCACTGACAACTTGTCTCGAGACTTGGCGTTTGCTCTTGACCGCCAAACTCGATTTATATCTTTCAGTCTTGCTTTCAGAAGGATGTCCGTCACTGAGGCAAACTGAAGGGAACCTAGGATTCTTTCCTGGTTTCTCCTTGAAGCTTGTTTGCTTTTGAGAAATTGCCTCACAGACTTGGCTATTTCTTTCCTTTTGGCCACCGGAATTGACAGATTGTGGGAGGATAAATCCCATTGGATTCCTAGCCACTGAAAACGAGTCTCCGGAGTGAATCTGGATTTCGTTTTGTTTATCTGGAACCCCAGATGTTCCAGGAATTGCACTACCTTCTTTGTGGCTTTGAGGCATTCCTCGACAGTTGGTGCCCAGATCAACCAATCGTCGAGGTACGCTACTACCATTATCCCTTGTGATCTCAATTGCTGGACTACTACTTCCGCTATTTTCGTGAATACCCTGGGGGCTACATTCAGTCCGAAGGGCATCACTTTGAAAGAGAAGGTCTGATTTCCTAGTTTGAAGCCTAGGAATGGACGGAAGTGTCTCGCTATAGGGATATGATAGTATGCGTCTGTAAGATCGATAGAGGTGGTGACGGCCCCACGGGGAAGTAAGGTCCGCACCTGCGAGATGGTCAGCATTTTGAACTTGTCGCAACGAATGAAAGAGTTTAGCTTTGACAAGTCTAAGATTACCCTTCTTTTTGTTGAGCCTTTCTTTGGCACGCTGAACAAGCGTCCTTGAAATTTTAGATGCTTGACTCTCGCAATAGCTCCTTTCTGAAGGAGTTCCTCCGCATAATCTGTCAACTCCTTTGATGGTATCTGATAGAATGACTTGTTTGGTGGATCTTTGATCCAACTCCAACCCAATCCTTTGGACACAATGCTCTGTGCCCATTTGCTGAACCCCCACCTGTGACGGAAGAGGAACAGCCTCCCTCCTACCTGGGGAGCCTCACTGCTGTTGAGCGGGTTGACCTCCGCGCCCTCCTCTGAAGTGCTTGCCTCTTGCAGCTCTTCCTGTACCTCAGCGAAAGTGACCTCTCGCCCTGCTTCCCTAGAGAACCTGTTAAAGGTTGGGAAGGCTTGGCTCTCATACATTGAGTTGAAAGCTGGCGAGACGGTGTATGAAGTCGAGGGCTGGTTTTGAGGAGACAACAGGAGGATGGGTTGCGTCTGTTTAGACGTCGAGGGCTGCCCCTGTTGTGTAACTGGGACAGCTTGGACGGAGTGTTGCTGTTGCTGCTGTTTCTGGTATGGTTGGAACCTCCTACCAGTCTTCTTCAGTTTCTTACCAGAAGCGGGGGGGTTCTCTTGCTTCCTTTTGGATGAGATACCCCATCTGGCTCTAAGGCTCTGGTTAAGCCTAGCAGCCTCGTGATGTACCTCATTCACAGAAGCTTCTGGGAAGAGGTCCGCACCCCACATGCTGGAAGCAAGAAGCCTATTAGGTTCATGCCTAATAGTTGCTTCTTGCAATACATGCTTTCGACAATTCCTTCTGGCGGTAAAAAGTCGAAAGCATCAGCTTGAACTGACTGGAGCTGAGACTTAGCCAGTATCTTGAAGAGTGGTTCGGTGGCATAAGAAAGGGCAGCCATCTCCGTGATGATAAGGGAGTTAAGTGACCTCCCAAATCTCGTACGGGCATCGAATTCTGCCTGAATAAGGCTATCAGGCAGTCTAGGGAGCTTCTCGCCAAACTGGTCCATCGCACAGTCTGGTTTCAGCTTCCCTACTGTGAAAGTGGCTGGCAAGTTCTCCCACAGTTCTCCGAAGGCAGGAAAGAGCGGAGATGTTGGTTCCGCCTCCCTCAATTGTGGAACGGGTTCGTCCTTAAGGACGGCCTGGAGAGTCGTTTCCACCATCTTAGTCACAAAAGGAAGAGAAGCCTCCTCCTCTGTGGCAAAGATAGTGAAAGGGCTCTTGAATGCCTGGAGTTTGGTATTCGTACAATCCCAATCCTCCAGGCAGTGAACCCATTCCCTCTGTGCATGATCCCTACTGTATAGAACAGTCTCCCTAGAGATTTTGTCCTCTCTATTGAGGGCTGTTTCTGTCAGTCTGGCATACCCTATGAAAGGCTGAGTCAATCCGGGGGGGTAGAACTCGAAGTCCTCAATCCTCTTGTTCCACACTCCGGAATGGAGATCATGCCATCCTTGAAGGGTGGGGGCATAAGCTGCCACCCTCCAAGGATTATTCATAGAGAAAGCTGGCAGGGATTCATATGGAGGTAACTGGACCAAACCAGTACCTGCTACAGGGAAGTTCGCTTGTGGGGCCTGAGTCAGGCCAGCGAAACGGTCATCATGTTCTCTAACACGGTTAGAGAGGTCTTGGATTGACTGACCGGACTGATTAATGGTACTGGAGAGTTGAGCAAACATTTGCTCAAATCTCGTACCGAGAGAGCCGACCATCTCTCCCACTTGTTGCAAAACTCCTGCTGAGAAGGTGGTGGGATCAAAAGCACTAGGTCCAGCCACCCCAACAGGAGTAACCGGAGTGGATCCGGTGGATGCCGGAGAAGGCACTGGCTCGGCCGGAGCGCGGGCCTTCTCTTTAGAAGCCTTGCTTCTTGAGCTCTTTGAGTGAGAAGAGCTAGGCTTGGCCTTCACCGCATCGGCGTAGGATGTCGTAGACTTCCGTGCCGAAGAAGACGACGACTTTTTGGAAATCGTCTTATGAAGGGTCTTCTGTTCTCTCTGTCCCTTCACTTTCAGGGGTACAGAGAGAGCGGGTGAACTCGAAGGGATCTCAGATCCCGTGAAGCCTTGAAAAGATGAAGAAGAAGGGACAGGGGAAGAAGATCCAGGAGCTCTCAAAGGTAGCCCTTGAGCGCCCGAAACACCTACCTCGACCAACAAGTCCTCGGCACCTACCGCCATTGGCTCAAGGTTTAGATCCAGGTTTGCGACATCCGGCACCGGTTCCTGTGTCGAGACGGACCCAAACGCCTGCTGCACCTCCTGCTGGATTGAGGCTATGAGTGGGGCTGCTGAGACGGGGTCGACATACCCCGTCGCCTTGCCTCCGGGGAAGATCTGGATAGCCAATTTTTTATCCAGGATGTAAGGCTGACCTTTGGCGGCGTTTTTGCCGAAGCCGCCTACCCAAGCTTTCAGGGTTGCCAAAGCGACTTCTTTCACGGCGGCAGCCTGAAAGAGAAGGCGATATGAAGCCTCTAACGGCGGAGATACAGCTTAAAGTAGCTTAAAACTAAATATAAACCATTGATTACAGGAAATTTGTCCAGGAATCTACTTACCCCACCCAAAAGCTGACTCACGAGGTCGTAGCAGATGGTGCATGCCTCAGGGTGCCAGACAATCATCCCGCTGTGGGTAGTGGCACACGGGGCGTGGGTCCTGCATTCCTCATGGGGACAGGGGTCGTAAAGGACTGCGTTGCAGCCTGGATCCTGGCAGTTAGTAGCCTGTAAGTGGAGGGATACATGAGTATCGGGGTTACACACTTACAGCCTAACATAGACTCCGCTGCATGCCGGAGTATGTAAGTTAGAGTAAAACTAGTGCTCCGCCGCAATACGTGTGGTTAGATAGGCGGTTGGTTGGGGTCCGCAGAGTACGCCGGAGACAAGAAAATGATCCAACCAGGAGTGGTGAGGAGCCCACGAAACCACGATGGAGAACGACGGAGATAGTACATGAAAACTATAAATAAACAAATAAATTACAGTATCAGTAAGGGTATGTATCCTTATAGAATAAGACATGATTCCTTCCGACTACTAGAGGAGTGCCCGGGTAAGAAAGCAAGCTCTCCTCCGGTAGCGGGGAAAAAAAAAAAAAAAAAAAAAGATATACTAGGCAAGCTATATAGACCACTGGTAAATCCTCACCGGGGACCCGCCCGCTGGTGGAGCCAGAATGACCGCCGATAACCGAAGGGGCTCCCGGCTTGAGCGGGGGCTCCGTCCGTTATGGTAGGGGAAGGGTAGGGAGGGAAGGGGAGAGTATGTGGGCTAACCCCGCGGCGGGCGAGAGAGAGAGGGGGTGGCCAACCCCCCCCCCCCCCCCCAAACAACCCCCCAACTCAACCCGTCTAGTACCCCGGTACCCGAGACAAGTGGTACACCCGGCCCCCAGCTGGTATGGGGCTCCTCTGGCCCCTCAGAGGGAGAGGGAAGGAAGGCTACTGTGGTTGTCATGACAACCGAGGAGGCCCGACCAGACCCCTCCCTACCACGTGGAAGGGAGGGAAGGGAGAGGGTAAGGTGCCTAATGGGACACGTGATCGGTGGTGGCCCAGGACACGATAGCAACACAACCACAGAGAGGCCACGTGAACCCAACTGTACCAACACACGGTACAAGGCACCTAGGCTAGCCTAACACCCTAAATAACACTGATAAATAATAAATACATCGTAAAAGAATGGAAGGGACACTTGAGTAAAAGAGAAAGAAGCCCAGGAGGAGGCGAACTGATCCGAAGAGCAGTCGACTACTCGGAGCCAGCGGTAGCCGATGAAGAGCAAGAGCTGGGATGCTGGGCGAGAGAAACACAGTATAGCCCTAAATACAAAACTAAAAGATAAAAGGTAAAAGGTATGGGCTGTGTACCCTAATTCTAAAATACGATGTAACAAGACGATGAACGTAAAATAAGAGCCCATAAGCATAAGATGTCCCAGTATGGGAGACTGGGAAATCTTAGGAACACGAGGCGGCTCATGGCCGCCACGAGTCAACCAGGTGACCGTATATGACCTAAAAAACGGAAAATACTGGTCCCTGGAAGACTGAAATACAAAAATTATTACTTATCGGGCACTTAACTTAGCCGAAGCGATAGCAGCACGTTCCATCGTGGAATAGGTAAATCCAAAAAAGCGAAAACAACACGAGCAAAAGAATCACAACTGGCGTTGTCGAGCTAATTATAAAGGATGGCCGCTAGAGGCGCTGCTCTCCGCTTGGCGTCGGTAGTAGTAGTAGTAGCGGACGCATCACCCTTTGGTATCAGCTCTCTCAGGTGGGGGATTTTGTGATGGAAGGTCTAAATGGTAAATGACTCGTGGTAGTGATCTCACTCGCCCCTGTTACCATACCAACACTTCTTTTATAGAGTGAGCGAGTCAGTTTAACTGACATTTTCTTGATTTTATTTTTTCTCTGGTAATATTAGGATTAATTTACCTAGAAATAATGAACTTAAGGATATTTCATAGGCCGACACGAGCTGAGCCCAGAAATGCTTATACAGTACCTGAATATTTTAATAGTTTTATCACAAAAAGTGCATTTAGTCATGAAATTGACAGGAAAATACATTATTTAGTGAATATTTCTCAGTGAAAAATAGGCGAATTTTCCACGAATAGTATGTAGATATGTTCCATAGAGAAACCTGTGAATCTTGAGAACTTGAATATGGCGGCCTCACTGTAATCACAGTTATGACTTGGACGATCAATGGATGGTCTCTTGTTTATCAGCAATCTGGAGTTGAATCCAAGTACCTTTTTTGTTGCTTTGCTTAATAAATATGCTCAATATTACTATCAAGGGATAAATTTATTTTTCCAGAATAAGTACCTGAAATTAATGCCCTTGAGTCAGACTCTACAAGAGGATCCTTCGTGTCAGCTTTGTACAGTTTTACGCCGTTATGTATTGCAATCATCCCCTCGCACCATTGAAAGTAATCTCACTGCTCCGCATTTACCAAAGTTAGCTACCTTAAGACAGGTGAGTCACCATACTCTCTACTATATTAGATTTCATTTCAAGTTCTGAAAGGTATATAAATGAGCATGTTTAATCTCGAAGTCATTAGAGTGTGTATACTATTTTTTAAAGTGTAAGTAATTTAGAAAGGCATGTTGGCCTATTATTGTCAATTATGATATTGCAGGGCGTTGTAGTGCTTAGCCGACAGTGGAAAAATGCACTTTATATGCCTCTCTTGATGGAGCAGACCTTCAGAAATAAGCAAGCAAGACCTGCATACAACTACAGGTAATTTACAATTGTTATTTTTATACATGTTTAAGAGATTTTTGTCTCATGATGAAAATGTTCAGTGAGCAAATTTTAATATATAAGGAGCTTGAAAACAATATCTTCTCAAGGGAAAGAGCATTTTGTTTTATTTATATACAAGGTATCCATAAAGTCATGGTGCAATTTAAAATAGGGTAATTATAGATTTATAACTATACATGGTAAAAAAGGTCATGGTGCAATTTAAAATAGGATAATTGTAGATTTATAACTATACATGGTAAAAAAGGTCATGGTGCAATTTAAAATAGGATAATTGTAGATTTATAACTATACATGGTAAAAAAGGCTGAGAAAGAGGAATGGCCTAAATTATCTGTTTATCTTGTTAATTATCAGTGTGTCCTCCATCATTACTACTACAAAAAGAAATACAATTCTGTAGTTCTTGGAAAATATTTTCCAGTTGATTTTCAGTAATATACCTTCAGTGACCAGTTATCCTTGCCTTCAAGTCAAATGAGGCTTATTTGAATAAATAATACTTTTCACACACATCCATAAAAAGAAATCCAATGGAGTAAAATACTATGGTGAATGTGGAGGCCAAAATAATGGTCCACCTTTTTCAATTCATCTTAAAGGGAATTTCTCATTTAGAAACTGCAATGCTTGCAGATCAAAGTGACAGGGTTAACCATCTTGTTGAAAAATATATTTTCCATGAGTTCTAATTGTTCAAGTTTAAGAAGAAAGTAATTTTGTAATACTAGTTCTAAATACATATCATCATTAACAATTCATTCTTCATAAAAGAATGTCCCTGTGATTCGATTCTTTCCCAAAGCACACCAGACATTAATTTTGAGAGCATCTCATTCGTGTTCCACAGATTCATATGGTTTTGCAGTTCCCCAAATATGGCAATTATGACTGTTGTTTAGTGCCTTCGGCCTCTAGCTGCAACCCCATTCATTCCTTATAATGTACCTCCTTTCATATTCTCTTTCTTTCATCTTACTTTCCCCCCTTTCCTTACAATTGATTCATAGTACTACAACTGTTACACCTTTCAAACCTTGTACCATCAGTATCCGTTGCAGTGCTGAATGACCTCATAGGTCCCAGTGCTTGGCCTTTGGCCTAAAGTCTATATTCAGTTCAATTCAGTAATGACTGTTGGTCTTGCCACAGATGAGGAATATGACTTTGTTAAAGAACATTAAATAATTAAAGAATGCGTGATTAGTTTGAATTCTTTCATTGAACTGATGTCAGAGAGTAAATTGTATATGATAATCATCTTCTAACAACATTTGATGCATTTGGGTTCTGTATGCTTTCATTTTCAGTTTTTGTGAAGAATCTTATGCACAATAAGTAGATTCTGAATAAGAATTAGAAGAAGGGAAACTGAGTGCGAATGGAGATTTGTGGAAGATAATGTACAGAAAAGACATTGGTAGTGGAATTTCAATGAGGCCCTTTGCATCATACAGCATGTGTACCAAGAGGCTGCTAGATATACTAAATTTTCGTTGATGAAATATTGTTGAAAGATTATTGGTAATTTTGTTACAGTACTATTCTTTGTTTTCTCTCTCCATGTTTGCTTTATATTTTGTTTTTAATTTTTTAATGCAACATTGTAAGGCACAACTCTTCCCTAAATAACATGCAGAAACATTTCAAGCTAGCCTGAATAGTAATTTTTCTATAGTCATTAAAACTTAAACATCAACATGATGATAGGCATCAGAATGCATAATGAAACTGAGGGCATAAATACCCAAAAACTTGGTGTTAAAGACTTGTGTGTTAACGTCCATTGAGTACCCTTATACATTATTTAAAAGGCTCTTTAGTTGGTAATAAAATAAATGTCAACAGTTGATTATTGGTGTGCAGCAGTGATCCAACAATGTGCAGATCTAGAATAAATTGGATTAGTTTACCCTTTGTTCATGGATTTGGATTCCTTTATCTATTCTGAAAAAGATTTCTTTCATTAAGTTTGAATGATTTCTTTTATTAAGTTCATATGATTATAGGCAACCTACTGTACCAGATTTTTATGATAATAGGCCACCAACTGCTCCAGAGGGGAGAACATCGCCAAAGTTTGATCCAACTTTAATAGCAACAGAAGTAACGGATGAAAAAACAACTCTCCTAGAGGCTGAAGGGGGATCTCTTCACTCTCGTCATGGATTAGGTACAGTACTTTGTTTCACCTTTTGTCTTTTCATCTCAGTTTGAAATTAGAATTTTCCATACTAAGGAATTTGGTGTGTTGGTATGCAAGGGATACCAACACTAACTATAGCTGGTTCACTTGCTGTAGATTCTTGGGTGAGCTTTGGCGGCCTCTGATTGGCTGCTACCATGAGATATTTTCATTTTCTAGCTTAGAAAACTAGCAATGTGTTTATATTTTTTTTATTGTTCATACGCGAACAAACCTGAGGTCTTATCAATAGGATAATTTCTAGCGCCTAGCTGGATCCAGTTAAAAAACAGATGAAAGCAAGGAATCTTATGATATCTGGCAATGCATGCGTAGATCGGATGAGGGATGGTCAAAGACCATCCACCTACGATCATGCATCAGTCTTTTCTTTGACCGCCTGGGCGAGATTCGTGTTTACCTCTCTTGGCCTTTACCCGGTTCATTGCCCGTTTCGCTTGCATTTTGTGTGTGTGTGTGGTTGATATTATGGCTTCTGTTCCTTCTTGGCCTCGTCAACGTGTGTGCCCTGGAATTCCAGGTTTTCCGTGTTCTCGTTTTTGGCTTCGGCAGAGACTGGACCCCACCCCCACATCTCGGGACTAATGATCTTTGCACGGAATGCCAGGCATGGCCTAAAGAGGAGTAGAAGTTGTTGTTTAGCAAGAGAGAACATCAGAGGGTTTTGACTCTTCCTTCATGGAAAGGTTTTTTTGCCCCTTTTCGATGCTTCGTCTCCTGCAGTCTTCAACCCCCATGGTAGAGTTGTTCCTGTGTCTCCTACCTTTTCTTCAATTGATTCGTTGCTGGATGTATCGGGAGGCCACCAGGCTGATGTTTGTAATGTCACCCCTTCTTCGGGAATTAATTTGATTCCCGGGAATGAGGAGGCTTTTTTCATCATTCTTTTTTCTTCCAGAGTTGGAGGCGTCCAAGATGGCGGCAATTGGAAGACACTCGGGCTAGGGGGTACCCTGTCAGGGTGGTCAGGCCATCCCCCCTCCTCCCAGCCTTGTCTTCATGGGTAGCCGAGGTCAGCCATCTTGTATTGCTCTGCCAGTGACTGTTGCTGCTTCTTCGAGTCTGAGGGAAGCTGTGGTGTCTGCCCCGTTGATAACGTCACGGTATCCGTTGTTGTTTATTCCTCCGCCAGTGGCATCTCCTCCCCTTCGCCCCAAGGGGAAGCAGTGACGTCATCACCACTTGTGACATCACTCCCATGGATGACGTCACTCCCATGAATGACGTCACTCCCAGTCATCTGAGCACTGCCTGTCTCAGTCGTGACGTCATCTCTGCCGCCCAGTTCGCTACTTCTCCCTTCCATGTCATCAGAGCCTTCTCTTGCAGATCAGTCTGAGGTTATATGCAAGGCAGTGCTTAAGAGGTTGGAATCTGTTTTGGATATTAATTTGGCTGCCTTGTCAGTTGGGAGGATGGAAGAAACGTGTTGCTTCGTCCCCACCTCCTGCGAAGAGATCACTTAAGGAACCAGTACTGTTTTCTCCCTCTTCCCCCTCTATGCCACGTCGGTGTATCAAGCGTTGAAAGGCCAAGGACTTGGCTCTTTCTTCGTTTACAAGGGAGGAACTACTCGGACGTGTTCTCAAGATTGTTGGCATTTTGGGGAGTGTTGGTGTATCTTCCCTTGTGTAATCTGCAGCGGTTGCTTCGTCCTCTGCATCGAATCGCGGGCGTGTTGCAACTTCCCCCGTCCGTGCACGCCTCGAGTGTGTTGCAGCCTCCTCCATCCATGCACATCACGAGTGTGTTGCAACCTCCCCTGTCTGTGCACATGATGCAAGTGCTCCTTCTTCTCCAAGGCTTATTTGTTGCCGTAAGGATCTCAAGGCACCTGTCAATAGGTCGAAGGTGATGAGCGCGAAGTTGCTGTAGCAGGAGTGTTTGCCTGCCCCTCTCACTGATGCTTGTAAGAGTTCGATTCTGGAGGATTCTCCTTCGATCTCGAGTGTTCAGGATTCCTCTCCTACTCACGTTCGTAAGTCGGCCACGCCAGTGACCATTCACGGACATGTTAATGAATCATCTGGTGGAGGAGAACATAGTGATATACCTAGTGTTATAGAGGGTTCATCTCGGGAGCCGAAGCGTGGACCTAGCCCAGACAGGTTAGTTGGTGTTTCGGGCTGTTTGGCTGCTGATCCTGCCATTAATTTTAATGAAGAAGGTGCCTAAGAGGAGCCTACACATCCTTCTCATTGTCGGTCTCCTTTGCCGGAGCAGGAGGAGGGAGACACGCAAGAGTTTTTGTCTTCCTTTTTGGAAGTTGTTGATCTCATTCGTGGGTTCAACAATTTGGAAAGTAGGTCTCAGGCTTGGTCGTCTTCCCTCCTTCTTGCTTGGAAGCCTTGGTGGGAGCTATGCAGGATCCCAAATCATCTCTCCAGCTTTAATTATCTGGGCACGTCCAGTTAATCTTGTATAGGGTTAACGCCTCTGTTTCGAACTGGGATGGTTCGCTTCACTCTAGGGGCTCTGCCAAGCTACTACTCCTGCCTCTTACAGGGCTAGGAAGTACTATGCTATGAACTCTACTATTTTTTGTGTCGCGCCATCTTAACCCAGACATCATCACCTAAAGCAGGAATTGACTTTGGAGCAGGTGAGGTCGGTGGCTCCGTCCTTGTCTTCGCAGGATCCCTCAGCATTGGAATCGACGGCAGCCTCCATGTTGCTCACAGTTTCTTGGCTGGACTTCTGGTCTGTGGTCATTGCCAAGATAGCTTCCGACAGGTCTCCAGAAGGGTTGGTGACTACATCCTCTCTTGCCAATCTGTTGCAGTCCGGAGGCAAGGCGATTTTGTACATGGCTCACCTCAATGTTAATTTATGGGCTAACCTTCTGCTGATTAGAATGCGATAGGCCAGCGTCAGGCTGACACCAAAGACAGACTGGTGCACCAGGCCGTGTCTGAGTCGGAGTCTCCTCCTCGGAGACATCCGGCTCCTCCTCCTCCCCCTGTCCAGCAGTAGTCAAGAAGATCGTTGCCTGGTAGGCCGTCGAGGAATTCGAGTTCGGCAGGGTCTTCCCGTTCGACTCAGCCTTGGTCAGAGGATCAACGTCCCTTTTGCTCTCGTTCCTTTAGGCCAAGAAGGGGCCCAAGGGGCAGAGGTAAAGGGGGCTGTCGGTAGGTTAGGCACCTCCCCCTCTCCTGTGCCATGGAGGGGGGTGCCTAGCAGGCCATTGGGCCAAGTGGCAGAGTTATGGGGTGGAGAAGTAAGTGGTAGATTCCCTTAGGGTGGGGTACCTACTGCCATTCGATTTCTCTCCTTCTCTGTTGGACAAACCGCAGCTCACGAAGGCATATCCTCCAGATTCTCTGAAATCCTTGGCTCTTCGGGAGGAAGTGCAGAAGATGCTGGACAAGGTTGCTATAGAGGAAGTGGTGCTTCCGTCTCCTGGGTTTTACAGTCACATCTTGGTGCTCAAGGCGTCGGGAGGATGGAGACCTATGATCGACTTATCCTCCTTGAATCACTTCATCGAAAGGCACGGTTCAAGATGGAGACCCTGCGTTTGGTGTTGGCAGTCGTGAGGGAAGGCGATTTCATGCTGTCGATAGACTTAAGGGACGCATACTTCCAAATCCCTGTTCATCCGATGTCCAGGAAGTTCCTTCACTTCTCTCTTGGGGACGAGGTCTTCAAGTTCAAAGTCTTATGCTTCGGGCTGACAACAGCCCCTCAAGTGTTCACAAGGGTCTTCTCTTGTGTCAAGTTGGGCCCATGCTCAGGGGATCTGTTTGCTGAGGTACCTCGACAATTACTTGGTCTTGGCAGTTTCCAGGGAAAAGCTGCTGCAGGACAGGGATTATCTACTTCGGTTGTCTGGAACTGGGCATCGTAGTCAAGCAGGAAAAGTCGAACCTCGTACCCAGTCAAAGAATTCTCTACCTGGGCATGGTCATCAATACGACAGTGGCAAAGTTTTCCCGTCGGATCAGAGATTGGAGAAGTTGCTGGGGTGGCACGCAACTTCCTGTCGGAACCACATCAGTCAGCTCGTCAGTGGCAGGTTCTTCTGGGAGTGTTGTCATCCCTGTAGAACCTGGTCCCTCATGGGCATCTTCTTTGGTCTCTGCAATGGAGACTGGGAGAATTCTGGTCTCCGGCAGGGGACTCACCCCTGTTAATGGTTCCTCTGTCTCTGGAAGTGAGAGAAGACCTTCGTTGGTGGCTGGATGACCAGAATCTTTCGAAGGATGTCCCTCTATGTTCTCTGCCACCGGACTTCCTTCTGTTCTCAGATGCCTCCCTCACAGGTTGGGTGGCCTTATCTCGGCGACTTCATCGCTTTAGGCGTTTGGAGGACAAGCAGCAACATATCAACGTCTTGGAGTTGAATGCAGCCTTCCTAGGTCAGAAGGAGTTTTGGGGAGAAGGTAGAATGTCATTCTGTCATTCTCATGTCGGACAACGCCATGGTGGTAGCCTGTGTGAACAAAATGAAGGCCTGGTTTCTCATCAACTTCACACCTTGACCGTCGAGGTTCACCAATGAGCGGTCAGCAGTTGGCCAGAGCTCTCTGTCAGGTATATCCCAGGCAAACTGAATGTGGTCGCAGACAAACATGGTCGTTGGCATCAGATCCTAGGCACTTCATCAAGTGGTAGCAGACAAGCTCTTCCAGGTTTTGGGTAGACCCATGTTGGACCTTTTTCCGACTCGCTTCATCAGGAAGCTGGAGATTTTCTGTTCAATGGTCCCAGATCCTTTAGCATTGGCAGAGGACGCATTCCAACATCCCTGGGACAACCTGGAGGCGTATGCCTTCCCTGTTTTGTTTGATCCGTCAGGTTCTGAACAGGCTAATGAGTTCACAGGGTCTCAGGATGACTTTGGTAGCCCCTCTGGGGCCTCAGGCGAGGGGTTCCCAGATCTGCTGTAGTTATTGTCAGAGGTTCCAAGGGAGATTTCCCCCTTGGCGACATCTCCCATGTTAGCCTCATGCGTAAATGTTCCACCTGTCAGTAGAATCCCTGTCTTTTCACGATTGGAGGCTATCAAGTTTCTCCTCCGAGCGGGAGGCTTTTCTCAGAAGGACAACAGGGCATATGTCCAGCAGTCTCAGAAAGTCGACCTCCACGGTTTACCAAGGCAAATAAGCGATCTACTGTGATTGGTGTCGTGACAGGGTTTTTCTACACTCGCAACCTCTATTCAGCGAATAGCAGACTTTTAACCTTCCTCAGAGACAAGTTTGGTGTTACGCCTTAAAGGTAACATCTCCTCTTCCTGGGAACTTTCCTTGCAAGTTAAGGGGTCTGAGCAGTCAAGTTCTCCTAGAAAGCTCAAGCCTCAGAGGTGGGATGTTTCCTTGGTTCTCAAGAGCTTCACGAAGAGTCCATATGAGCCCTTGCATCGCTCATCTGACAGGAACTTGACGCTCAAGGCAGTTTTCCTTCTGGCCTTGGCATCTTCCAAGAGGGTAGGAGAGCTCCATGATCTGAGCTATGAGGTGAAGCACACCAGGGGTTGGGGGTCATTGTCCTTCAAATTTGTTGCGTAATTCGTGGCCAAGACCCAAAATTCCCTCTGTGCACGATGACAGATTCACTTCATTTTCCATTCCATCACAGAATGACTTGTGGGTGGTGATGCTCAAGAGCGTTTATTGTGCCCTGTCCGGGCCCTGCGTTGCTATCTTGAATAGACTCAGCACCTCAGACCAGGATGCCGCAGACTTTTTGTTATTACAGGCCGTACAAGAAAGAGGTTTCTAGGAATACTATCTCTTTTTGGATAAGGGAAGCCATCAGACAGGCATACTTGTCTCTTGATGATTTCACTACCACGTCTGTGCAGGCTAGTGTGCATGACGTTAAGGGTATTGGTCCCTCTCTGGCTTTCAAAAAGAACTTGGCTGTACATAGAGTGCTAAGCACTAGTACTTGGTTACGCCAGTCCACGTTCGCCTCTCTATCTTAAGGATGTTGTCCACAGATCTGCGGACACGTTTTCCCTGGGTACTGTGGTGGCTGCCCATCAGGTTGTGTACTCATAGTTGCCCCTAACAGGGCACTTTTGTATCTTTCCTAAGATGATTGTGTGGATGAGAGAATGAGTGAGTTGGCTGGTCTCCCTCTTTCTCTTGTACCTTTCCTTCTTCCTTCGGGCAGGTTAAGGAATAGACACATCATTCGCTGGACTGGTCTGATACAATGAGTAAGGTAGTCATACTGATAGTGTGGTCACTTAATATGCAAATGTCAAACCCTCTATTTGGTAGCATATGCTCCACTCCTAGGCAAAGAGTAGTTGAGAGTAGTACAAACCCTAGTGTGTTGGTTTGCTATTAGACAGTCAAAGTTTCTCTTTGGTTCCCTATACAACGGTTCTCCTATATATCATTGTACATCACTCAGGGTCCAGAGGTAATTTCTTCTGGAAGCTGGACTGGTGGGTAGGCCCTCAGTTGGTATAGGATGTCTTGTACCTCCCTCCAAGTATAAGTCTATCCTAATTTTAAGACCGAAGGTTTGTTTGTGTATGAACAAATGACAAATTTTCTAAGACAATATGTATTTTTCATAGCTACAAACCTGAGGTCTTAACATTATACTGCCCGCCTCTAGCTGCCCCTCTGTTTGTTAAGACATCCTGAGTTGGGGAAGACTGATGCGTGATCGTAGGTGGATGGTCTTCAACCACCCTTCACCCGATCTTTGCATGGATTGCCAGATATCACAAGATTCCTTGCCTTCATCTGTTTTTTAACTGGATCCAGCTAGGCCTCTAGAAATGATCCTATTTTTAAGACCTCAGGTTTGTAGCTATGAAAAATACAAATTGTCTTAGAAAATTTGTCATTTTATCACGTTTAGCACAAGATAGGAAAGTTTTGGCCATAGCATAGGATTTGGTATTAGTTGTATAACTAAATCATGATTTCCTGAAATAAATAAGATCAAATACAAAGGAATTATGAGTAAAAGTAAAGAGAGAAGCATTAATTCTTTATACCTGTTGTTACTTATCATTTGATTTTGTATTACATACTCATGTGATCAAGATAAAATAAAAGTTGTGTTTTCATACTGTAAATTCACCCTGAATGTGATATGTGAAGAGAAAATGAAAAATGTGTCTTAGTATTATGTTGCAACCATACTTGACTAAGTTTAACAGCAGTGCCAAGAGACAGGGATCTTCAAGATACTGTCATTGTTTCTCTCAGAGAGAGCTTTGAGGAGCTGTTGATAGTTGCCAATTTGCGATGTGAGAAGTTTGCTGTATCGAATATTTACCATAAAATCTATTGGCAATGTAGCGAATATAAAATTCTGTCTTTTTCAGAATTTGTTTAAGCTACTCTTATACCAGAATGTTTATTTCCTTTATAGTTGACCCCTGCTATTTGTGGACTCACGATTCACAGACTTCCCTATTCGCGGATCTTTCTATGGATCATAGTATACCCATTATTCGTGAAAAATTCTCATATTCACAGTATTTTTCCCTGAGAAATATTCATAAATAAATTACTGTATTATCATATAACTTTAGTGATTAATCGCATGTTTTGTGATGAAGCTATTAAAACACTCGGGTATAAGCACTATTAATGTTTTTTTTTTGTGTTTTAATTATCAAAATAGGCATCTCAAAGCATTTTTAGAGGGGTTTTAAGTATTTGCCGATTTTAGCTACTCA
>NC_061108.1:43343909-43400749 GCF_015104395.2 Macrobrachium nipponense
AAAGCACTAACTGAGGGAGAAATCATGAAGATTTCCGAAGAAACTTCACTCCTCTGAAGGGTTGTAGCAGGAGGGGCAGGAGTATCTGGCTTGAAAAAGTTGGGATAACTTTTCAAGAAAAATAGAAAAAGAGCTTCATAAGATAATGGTGGTTTAGAATCTTCTGTAGCAATCTCTTCCTCTTCTGCAGATGATACATTAGACAAATGAGGGTCGGCCGTGCCGACTTAAGATAAGAAGAAATATGAGGAACTGCGTGGGCGAGTCAGCGCTGTGAACGACTCCTGTTCAGGTGGAAAAGGGAACTTTGGCGCTAATGGTTACTCCTGCCCCCCCTGAAAGTCCATGCGTTGAAGTCTCAGGAGCCAATGGGCCCTCATGCATCAACGAGAGATTCAGTCGAAATATGCTCAGAAACAGAGGACATGGCTAATAGGAACAGCACATACGGGAGCCACAGCAGCGGACAATTCACGCCTTGGTGTGCTAGGCTGCTCGTGAACTGTAACTGGTACAGCTTGAAGGGCCAAAGGCGACACTGGTGCTGAAGTCGCACCGATCTCTAGACGCTTACGTCTTGCTACATTTTTTTTTTTTTTTTTTTCTTTTTTTTTTTTTTTTTTTTTTACTTTAGTTTAACCAGACCACTGAGTTAATATTAACTCTCCTAGGGCTGCCCCGAAGGATAGACATGTTATTTAAAATCAGTATAAATTATTTTAAAAATAAATAGATAAATATTTATTATCTGGAATATATATTATCTAAAAAAAAAATAAATAAAAAATAATTACTATCTGGAATATATTATAAATTACTATATATTATATTTTTGTCGTTATAAATGATTAAATTTAAGGAATTTTAAAATATTAAATAGTAAGAAATTTGTCACAATTCTGATAATATTTCTTTAAAAGAATATCTTCTGAATAATATGTCTCTTTGGGTTTTATATTTTGGACAGATTTTAAAAATATGTTTTACTGTTCATTTGTACATTACATATTTCGCACATAGGTATAGGGGCATGGGGGTTACTCATTAGGTGGTAAACCATGTGTCAGTTTGGTGTGACCAATTCTTAGCCGTGTCAATATTACTGAATTCTTGCGGCATTTCTGATAGGATGATGGCCACGGGTCTACAGTTTCTTTTATTTCTCTTAATTTATTGGTAGATGGTTTTCCCCAGTTATTTTGCCATTTTTTTCTTAATAACCGACTTGCTGTGCCAATATAATCTTCTAGTGGCAATAATTCTGCTGATATTGGGAGTGTTCTAGCCTCTTTTGCATAAGTATCTGCTTTTTCATTGCCTTCTAATCCTATATGAGATGGTATCCACATAGAGTAACAGATATTTTTTGTCTTTTCATTTCATGTAATATAGTCTAATTTCATTTACAATTTTGTTTTTTGGAGTATAAGAGCTTATTGCAGTTATTGAACTTAGGTGAATCGCTAAAGATGGTTACTTCACTTAAACTGGTTTTCAGATATAGTTGTTAATGCTGTTTTATTGCTAGTAATTCAGCAGTGAATACTGATGCTTTGCTTTGTAAGGAGACTTGGATCTTTATATTGTTTCCGTAAACAGCGAATCCAACTCCCATATCATCTTTGGAACCATCAGTATATATGATTATTATTGTGTATCTTGATATGTTCCAGAGCATATTGTTTCATAGCAAGGGGATTATTCATTTATTACTGGGTATTGTACACAATTTCCTACATATCTGGGGAGCACTTATCAACCATGGGGGCATTATTTTGCTAAAATTGTAAACTTTAATATTATAAAGGTCATTGTCATTAAATAATCTATTAGCTCTAACGGGGAAGGATGGGATAATTTTTTGTATTCCAGAAACAATCTGGATCTTTAAATAAATCTTTGGTTTTTGCTGGACTATTTACAATTTTTAAAGCTCTGCACATCGTTGTTATTTGATCTATAAGATAGTGGCATTTCTCCACTTTCTAACAATCAACGATTGGACTGGTGATGATTTGAATGCTCCAGTGGCTAAACGAAGCCCAAGCAGATGCACTGGTCTAGCATTTTGAGAGTTGTCTCACTAGCAGAACTATAAATTGGACTGCCATATTCTAATATTGGTAGAACTGTAGCCTTATAAAGTTTCAATAATGTTTCTCTATCAGCACCCCATGAAGTGTGGGCTAATTTTTTTTAATATATTTAAAGCTTTCAAGGCCTTTGCTTTTGTATGTTTCACATGGCCTTCCAGTTCAAATGATTGTCAAAATATAAGCCCAAGAATTTAACTTCTGGATAAAATTGGATGGGAGTGTTATTCATGGTAAGAGATATAACTTGATTTTTGAGCCAGCGCTGATCCTTATCACCCAAGTGCATTCGTGTTTTCAGACCGTTTATGTTCCATTGGATAATAGTATAATTGAATGGAACGAAAGTTAAAAGATTATTTTGTATATTTGGTTTTATATATATATAAATTATATATATATATATTTTTTTTTAAACTATGGGTAATTATTCGCTTAATTAGCTTTTTCTTTTTGGGTTTTTGACATTTCTGTGTTATCTTCTGATTCAGTGGTGAATTTAAATTTCTTATTGTTTGGCTAAGAAATTGTCTAAACACTGCTATTTTACTCTCACGATAGTACGTAAGTGTCTAATACACATACAATCTTTGGTATGTAATTCTAGCTGGCTTGAGATGTTATCTTTTCTAGCTAAGAAATTCCTTATCACGTTTATCAATTTTTCTTTATTTAAAGGTTTCGTTTCTTTGCAATCTTGCAAAAAACATGTATGGCATCCACACCGTTCATGGTGAGATTCAGTTGGAGGTGTTACGCCTTCTTGGATACACTGCTGACATTCACAATTATCGTTTTGTCTTCCTTGGACAGATTGAAATTTGTCTATAAATTTTCTTGGAAAGACTGGCGAAGGGTTTAGTTCTTCAGATTTACTTTGAAAAATAAAAACTATAGAAGAATTCATTGCTTGAAATTTACTTGGAAAGACTGGTGAAGGACTTATTTCATCATTATCATCTAAATTAGGGGATGTTTTCCTGTTGATTTTAGGCATTTTTCTTCTCTTGACGTCTTAGTATTAATTAGAGTTTTTTGGGGGGAAATTATTTCTCTTTCTCGTTTTCTTCTTGTTTGTTCAGCATGATCTTCATTTCCAGTGTCTAGAGATGGCAATTCTTCATCTTTCATTAGTACGTCATAAGAGTTGCTTATTGATACTGTATTGCTAGATTCTCCAGAGATTTTTTGTTAATTTCTAAGTTTGATGACCTCGTTGTTTGTTTTTCATTAGTTTTTCCAGGTATTATAAAATGTTTCTTGGGCATTACTTTTTTCTACAGCGTCTCGATATGATTTATTTCTAGCAGGGTCATTACCTAAACTTGATTTTAATTCTTGCTTTCCTTCTGGAAATTGACATGCCAGACCTGCTTATTAGTAGTTTTAATTCAGTGTTATATATGTAGAATGGGCATATCTTTGATCTCGCATGATGGTCTTGTCCACAATTACAACATTTGGGAACGCCACAGTTCCAGGTGGTTTCATGATCTTCTGAACCACAGAATGCACAAATTGGTTCATTTCTACATTTGTTTTTTGTATGTCCATACTTAGAGCAATTTTGTGCATTGAAGAGGCTTTGGTACATGGGGTAATACCTCTCTTCTCTGGCCTTCTATTTTAATATTAGGTGGAAAAGTGTCTGCCGCCCTTCAAATTTAATTTTTAGCTATTCTCAATTTTTTTCCCTGCTGTCTTTATTTGGGATTTCATATACTTTTACGTTTTCAATATTAGGATATCTAATTTTTAATGAGTTCAATAACAATGTCTCATCTGGTAGGCCATCACAATCATTATTGGGTGGTAACATTACTGTTCCCTCAATGCTGTTCAACTTGTCCATGTCTTTCGACTGTGGACATTTATCCCATTCATATTATTAAGCATTTGATAATTTTCTGATTGAAGTTTTGTGGTAGCTTCCACTATCCATTCTTTTCTTGTTATAGATCTAAAAGTCATTTCTTTGGTTGGGTACTGAGCTAATAAAATATTTTCAAATTTAGCAGCTGTCAGCTCGGTTTCTGTTTTAAAAACTAAGTATCTTGGCCAAGTGCCATATAAATCCAAATAATGAGTCAAAGTGTACTAATGTAGGATCTGCTCTGTATTTAGGTCGTCTGTTTCGAAAACTATTAATATTTTCCTTTTTTCATTTATTACCCCTGGAGGAGGAATTTCCTTTTGTGGCATTAAGTATGGTTCCATAGTTATTATATTTGATTTGGGTACGGATCTAGAATCATCGTTTACTTCTTTGTTTACATTTTCTGAGCCAGTTCCAAGTCCATTCCAGGGTGGTCAACATGGGGGCCAATGTATCATCCATAGATACGAGTACTGTAATTTTTCAGCCAGTAGTCCTCCGCCCACCATATTCCTCAGTGAAACGGAGACCCAACAAGGGGAGGGATGTGTTATGCAACTTTAAGTGGCCACCCCTAGAAGGCTACAACCTGGTTTATACACATGGCTCCCAGAACTTGAGGCGTATCAGTCCGTCGAGATCAGACCCAGCTCTGGGGCCAGTTTGACATAAGAATTTCCCCTCGCTCGGGCACGTCAGGTACTCGAATTCTACGGATGGAGAGACATGTCAGTCCTCTTCACCCTCCATCAAATCAGAGGAGCAGTCAGAGCCGTTAATCCAATGTAGGTCCAAGGTTGTCAAACTAATGGTCACTCATGACAGGGGAAGAAGTTGAGGATTGAAAATAGGAGAAGGCTCAAAAGTGGACCGATCTTTAGTCTGGATGCTCAGAACTGGCCTGTGTAGCATGGTTAGACCTGCCAGGGTAGAGCACTACTCCGCTACTGTAGCCCAGTTCATCCTTGCACCACACAAGCCCCACCACCACATCAAGGTGCCGGGCCACTGGTGGGGACGTCTTGCTACAGGTCGGGGAAAAAGTCTCCTTCCGGAAGTTATCGGAATTCGCCAAAGAAAATGTCTCTGGGCTATCCCAGAAACTACAAGAAGGTTTAACCTTCTTTACATTCTTAAGCAGTACCTGATGGGTACAATTAAGAGTCCACTGCAGACCTTTTCAATGGTCTGGAAAAGTCACTATCGAGCTATTGGCACCATTTCTCCGGACTCAAATAAACCGAAGAAAGACAATGACCACAATCCAAGTTGCCTTTCCAATGGCTGTCTTTCACTACCTGGGAAACACCTACAGGTCCGACTGGGAGGCTGACTGCCTTTGGGCAGACCCCACCGACCTCCCTTGGGCCTCCGGTATGACTTCTCTTAGGTGCGGGGGAGTATGTCAGGGACCTTTGCCTAGAAGAATCAGCAGGACGGACAGCCAGCTCCTCCACTAACACTTTACTTTCTTCTTTATCGAGAAGCATACGCACTGACTCACCTAACTGGAGCCATAGAGTTAGCTAACAGCTCAAACTTACGTTCAAACTTTGCGTCGAGACTGGCAATGGCACTGGGATCGGAAGCATGGAAGTCGGGGACAGGATTAGGTGGAAAAGAGGAAAGACTGGGTTTGGGGGACAAAACAGAAATCACAGCACTTCAGAAGAAGATTTCTGGCTAGCTAAAGATCTTTGTATCTAGCAGTAGCCTTACGCTTCCTATCTTTTTCTAACTATGAACGGTGAAAAGACAGAACCATCCTTTGTTTATCATCCCAGCCTATACACTCATTACAATTTAAATCAACAGTGCAAACTTGACCCCTACATCTAACAGAAACAGAATGGGAATCATACTTTGCCGAAGTTAACCCTGTATTGCAGCCTTTGCTGCAAAAACAGACACTCAACTTACTAGAGCCAGACAATGCTGGAGAAAAACTCAAAATAACAGATTAAAAGCTCTAACTGGTCAAAGTACTGTTATTACAGCTGACTAGCTAATAAACGTTGAATAGAAATGACAAAACAATCGGAGTACTTCACCGATGGTACTGGAAAATCTCAGTGAACGATGAAATCCAAACTCAAAGAAAGCTACAGCTCACGACCTTCGTCAGAGGCCGGTAAAAATATAATTGAGCTTCTTTGCCGGGTTGTTTACCTATATTCCCCTGGTAGTGGGCAGGGTACCGACCTACACCAAAACAAAAGAATCGTTGCCACAATTTTCAAATATTAGCTACCGGTACTTAGAAAAACTTAGCTATGTAATTACTTGGTAATTACTCTAGATATTATCCTGACATCAGAGATTAGAACTCTCCTCTTGCTCTGTTTAGCATGCAAGTCACCAATTCCATGAGTTGCCAATACGTACTAGTGTTAATTTACAATATTTGAGGTGCTTGTCCAAAAGATTCTGAAACTTTTTTTTTGTTGTGATTGTACATGCACACATATTCAGTTTTCACTTCCCGTAAGAGTGGGTAAACTGCAATATATACGAAGTAGTTTCTTACTTGAATTGTTTACACATTCTAATTTTGGTTTGTGTCTCAGTTTTTCACAATACTACAACCTATTACCTTTGGGTCTCTTGGTAATTTTCTGTCATTTATGGTGGCCAGGTGAGGTTTTTGTGTATGCCCTAGTGTTGTTTACTTATCCTGCTTGTTTCTTCCTGTGGCTTCCTTGTATTACTTAGCATGCCTGTCAGGGTCTGCCTTGGTGACCTTGTAGGATGGCTGTCTTTACTTGAAACACACCGCATCTCTTTTGTCAGATCTTGCTGGAAGCAACAGTCTTCTCCTCAGTTGATGTGTGATAGATGCTGTGAGTCAATGGTGGGTCTTCTCTGAATGGAAAAGACTGCATAAGCACCCCACAACTAAGTCTAATGTCTCTTTGGACTACACTTCTAAATGTGCATGTATGTCTCTCTCTCTCCAAGAAAAATCTTCTGACAATGTTTCAGCACTTACTATTCCTCTCTAAACAACACCTCACAGACAACATTCTACTGAAATGAAGGAGGCTGGGAATCCTCAAAAGATCTGTCCTTCCCCTAGCAAGAAAATTCTAAAACAACTCCAATCTGTCTTCTGCTTGCCTCAGCCAGATCCAGCATCAGGAGGATGGATGAAATGCATCAGCTGTGCACACTCAGAAAACTTTCGTCTTTCCTCCCTTTGGTCTCCTCAGATAGGTCTTAGTAAATATGTAGGCATTTACAAACATTATGATGACCCTCATCACTCCACTTTGGTCCCATATAGTGGTTCACAGAGCTACTGGACAAACCCAGGGTCCTCCCCTTTGGAGGAAACTTCTGAAGCAGCCCCAGTTTCACAGGTTCAATTATCATCTGGAGTCTCTTTCATCTCAAGAGAGGAGGTTATCCACTAGAGGATCAGAAAGAAAGGCTTATTGAAGGTTGCAGCCCTTTTCCCCTTTAATCATAGCATTATGCAGCATTTCAATGAATAACTCTTGCCAATGAAAATGGCCAAGTTTGTTACTTAATGTGACACACTGTGATTCTCCCTCTAAATGCTGATTTCTTCTATTTATTTTCTTATTTCAAAAGAGATCCATCATTATCTACAACCATAGATTACAGAAAGGTTATTCTTTGTGAAACCATTCATTTTAAGTTTAACCCCTTCCCTTCTTACACATTTTTTATCCCAAATTCCAGTCTTTATGAAGCATATTTTTTTTAGTGTCTATTTCTAAAGTATAGGCTAAAGTGATAAATCACATGGAATATTTCTTCAGAAAAAAATATTTTTTGTCAGGATAATCTTTAACTGTTACATAACTTCTCAAGGCCGAGTTTTCTCGGAAATATAAAAAACCAAAGGAGAATAAAAATAAAGAATACATTTATTGCATTTTCGTCTATATTTCTATTCTTTCCTAATTCTTCAGTATAATAAAGGGATTTTGACGTAAGGAAAAATCTATTTCTGGGCTCAGTTCGTGTCGCTGCGCGAAATATCCTTTAATCCATTATTTCTAAGGTAAATGTACTAACACATACCAGAGAATAAATAAAATAAAGAAAAGGTCAGTACAACTGACTCGCTCACCCTCCAAGAGGGTGTCGGTATGAACACTATGGCGAGTGAGACCACTACCACGAACCGCTTGCCAATAGAAATCTCCCACTACAAAACACCAAAACAAAAAATCCCCCACTAGAGGGAGCCGACCCACAGAGTGGGCAGCAACTACTACTACTCCATCCCATGCTGCCGACTGCTGCGCCTCTGGTGGCCATCCTTTTCAGTTAGCGCACAGCGTATACACGTGCCCTTTTTTGCTCTGTGTTTTTGTGCCCTTTTTCTTGGATTTATTCGTCATGGAGCGTACAGCCATCGCAGCAGCTAAGTTAAGTAATCAGTGATTATTGCTATTTGGTTTGTTCCGGCCTTGAGTCAGTATTTGCCGTTTTTTAGGTATAAATACGAGCTCTAGGTCGGAAGTATGGCAGCATGCTTCTGCCTCGTGGCGGGTTCGTTCTTGGTCTTCCATACCCAGAACCTTCCCTTATTTCATTACGCTCTATTATTAGTTATCTATTTTATGTTAGGGGTACAGCCTACTGGGTTTATGTCATGCATGCATGTCTTTTTCACCTTGCGTAGGCATCTTCCATCCAGACCCTAGCCACAGCTCTTAGTATCGGCCCCGGCTAGCTTTGAGTGGTAGACTTTCTTTCGAGTTAGTCGTACACTCCTGGATTTTTTCTCCTACTGTTTTATTTTCTTTCTTTACGTTTAGTGATTTTGATTATTTATGTTTTATGTTAGTGTACGGCGTCTGGCTTCACGTAGCCTAGGTTATGTTTTATTGGTCTCCACCACTATGCTTCCGCTCTTCAGTTCGGTTGCTTCTCTATAGCTTCTCTCTGATTAGCCGGTTGCTTTATCCTAGGCTGTATTGTTTCATTGTATTACATGTTACCGTTTCGTGGTCACTACGTGATCACGAGCAGCCAGACGCCTGTCCAGTCACCTTTCCCTCCTCCCGCTCTTCCATAGGGCCGGGGGGAAGGGTTGGTCTGCCCACGCTCGCTCCACATACCCGAGCCTGCCTCCCTCTCTCCCTAGGCGGAGGGAGTAGAGGGGCTGGACAGACCCAGACTGGACTCGACCTCTCTAAGCTTCACGGCACCGCTCGGATGACTAAGGGGGGGGACTGGCCTTTCCCCCCTCCGTCGTTACTCCGTCGCTCCGTTGCTAGCTCGAGTCTGTTTGCCCTCTCGCCCTTTCCCAGCTTACTGGTGCTCTTTAATTTACCGGAGCTCCGGCATCCACGTGGAAAGGTGCTAGTTTCACCCTGACGGGCGGACTGCGGCATACAGTTGGTCTTTACTAACCACTCCGTCGCGCTGATATCGCGACACGTACTCCGCCACGCACCGGACTTAGTCCGGTACGTTCGATGTCTATAGGTTTAAGAATTAGTATTTAATTTAAACTATATTAAGTTTAATTTAAGCTATCTTAAGCCAACCCCTCCGTTGCCTGCCCACACCGGATTTCTCCGGGGTTCTAGCCTATTCAGGCGGGTAATAAGGGAGGGGTTATGCCCAAAATTTTTCACGCTCCGGCATGCAGCGGAGTTCTTTTAACCTCTAGCCTGTAAGTGATATCTTATAGGATGCTCATGTATCTTTTCACTTACAGACCACCAACTGTGAGCATCCGGGATGTAATGCCATGCTCCAGGACCCCTGTGGGCATGAAGTCTGCAGATCCCATGCTCCATGCGCGACTCCGCACGGGAACCTTCAGGTCTGGTTTCACGAGACCTGCACGATTTGCTATGATCTGGTGAGCCAGCTCTTAGACGGGGTAAGTATTCCCAACTCCGTTAGCTAATCCCTACAAGATTATAGTTCTTAAGTTTAATTTTAATCTCTTATTTTAAACTTAAGTTTGTTTTATATGGGATCTCGCATCCTCTATAATTTTAGTTTAACCTATTACTTAAGTTTTAATTTAAGTTTAAACTTAAAAAACTAACAAATACCTCTCTTCCAGGCTCCCGCTGTTAGAGACACCGCCCTGGCAACCCTGCGGGCTTGGGTCGGCGGTTTTGGCAAGAACGCCGCCAAGGGACAGCCCTACATCCTTGAGAAGAGGTTGGCGGTCCTGATCTTCCCCGGCGGCAAGTCTACGGGCTACGTCGACCCAGCAGAGGCAGCCCCGACTATAGCGGCAATTCAGCAGCAGCTCGCCGCTTCGTTGACTGAGGCCAGGCCAGGACATCTCGTCGGAAAGTCGCGACACTGGACTTAAATATTGAACCGATGGTAGGTGTTGACGACCTGTTGGTCGAGGTGAGTACGTTGGACGCCCAAGGGCTTCCCTTGGGCGCCACTGGGTCTTCTACTCCTGCAAATTCTCCAGCTTCCTTCCAAGGCTTTACAGGAGCTGAGCTCCTTTATACTTCTCCTGATGCCTCCGTTAGACCTAAGGTCAAAGGACAGACGGTAGTTAAAACCCTGAGTAAGACGTCGTCGTCGTCTAAAAAGACGTCGTCGGCGTCAACGTCTCGCAAGTCTCCGCTACAAAACCCGGAGCAGAGAGGTCTAGAGCTTCTGGGTCCGGCTCCAAATCCTCAAGGAGTAGATCTTCCAAGGAGAGATCACATACTCCAGTGGAGTCAGCCGTTGCTCCCCTTCCTTTGGTTCCTGTTCAGAGCTACCCGACCACCTCCGCAGCAGCTCCGGCTTTGGATCCCAATGCTGGCCTGTTGCAACACATGGGGGATTTGGTTGGTTCTCTCAAGAACAGTAGGAGAGATTATCATCATCATCTTCATCTAGAAGTATCAGAGTATTCTGACATCATATCACCATCACTTTCGCTCCCTGAATTGTCCATTCCATCATAATACTCTGTATCACTATCACTCTCACTACTCATGATAGTTATATCAATAATAATAAAAGAAAAATCCACAAAAAACAATAGAAGTCCTGACTGATGAAAGGATACATCTCAAATGGCTAAGTGACACCAAGATAGCTACAATTTTCTATAAGAAGGCACTTATATCCATAGAAAATGGATTTTCTAATGGTGGGAGACAAATATAAACAACAGCCGAGTTTATTCGGAGTTGCTAGGAAAGACAGAACAGAATTTCGAGTATACTACTCGGGCTTACTGAAGTATGACGGTTATCTTAAACCCAGAAACGAGAATACACGTGGTTGAGCAGGAAGAGGTTAAGTGAGTACCATTCATAATATTTTGAACCTGATTTGTCACTTTGTACAATATATCCCCAAAGAACCTATAAAACCCCTGAGTTAGTTTGGAAAGCCTGACCAGACTTCCCTAAAATCCATCTCTGGAATCATTCTTCGATGCCTTTGACCTTAAAATTGTTTTCTTTACCTCTCTCCTTGAACCCATGTCAGTTGATTCTGTGCCTTCCCCCCCCCCCCACTAAAGCTTTTACACTCTCAATGAACCATCAACTGGTGTCCAAGACTTAAAAGTTGCTCCTTGTGTTACCTTCACTTTTGCTCCCTCTTCTTCTATGAGAGAGGATTACTCTCAAACATTTGGATGTTTTCTCATTTGGTCAGACTGTCAGTGGGTTAAGTATTACCAATGGGGGAGAGGATCTTTATTTTTCATCTATTTCACAATAGCATTGTCTCCTTTTTGCCATCCTGGTATTCCTAGGGTGCATGGGTTTAAGGTTACCTGTCTTATTGGGCTATGTTCCTCTTGAGCATTCAAACCATTGTTCTTTGCAAGCTAATCTCCAGTAAAACCCTCTGTTTTGTATATGCAACTTTCCAGTAATAACATTGCTATAAGTTCCACCCTTCTTGCACCAGCTTTAATTCAAATTCACGGGTAACACTTCAAAACTGTGCAGGTGATAGTTCTCCCCACTAGAGAGAGAATAGAAACGACTGTATGCAGAAAGGTCAGTATGTTCCTACCGTTGTCTGGTAACCACCGTTGATGGCAGTAGCTTCTTCATTATTTTCCAGTTATCTAACTGGGTTTCAGTGGTGTTGCATTCCCACTGGAATGCATATTTAGTAACCTTCAATGGAATCTCAAGATGAGTTTTTCTTGTTTTTATCATTGTTGAGTTGATTCATCAACTAATCTGTTGTTTACTCTTACGAGCCAACAAAATAGTTCAGCCCTAAAGTAATTCTTGTATGTTACACCACTCCTTTAGGCTAACTTTCCAATATTTTTGTTTACTGGGTCTCATTAATTATAAGCTTCAGTATATGTACAGTTCTGCCTTTACTTTAAATTATCAAATGGTGTTTCTCAGAGTATAAATACTCGCAAACTGTCTATTGTCTCAAAGTAATTTTTGAATGTTTCGTCATTCTTTCAGGCTAACAGATAGGTGACTTTACTTGCGTGTTACTGGTATAATTTGCTCTGAAAGTAATCTTGCATCTTACATTAGGACAAGCTTTTACATCCAGTGTTTTTTACAGAGCATAGGTGATTCACTAGATGATGTTAAACAATTACCATAAAAGTAATTTGTGAATGTTCGTCTTTCATAGGCTTTTTGTGAGCCGATAGTATAGTGTTGCCCTAAAAAGGAATTCTAGCATCTTGTAACTTTCCTTTAGGCCAAAATATTTTACAGCAATGATGTTACAAGGTATAATTATTAAATGTTCATTATTCCTTTGGACCAAAAATTGCTATCAGTCGGTAAATAATACGTATTACTTTAAACTCATTCTCAGGACGTAGGTTTTTTGCATATCCTCAATCAATACTTGCTTTATGTGTTTATAAAAGGGATTTGACGTAAGGAAAAATCTATTTCTGGGCGATTGGCTCGTGTCGCCAGCGAAATATCCTTTAATCTATTATTTTCTAGGGTAATGTACTAAAACACATACAGAGAATAAATAAAATAAAGAAAAAGGGGGTCAGTATAAAACTGACTCGCTCACTCTCCCAGAGAGTGTCGGTATGAACACTATGGCGAGTGAGACCACTACCACGAGCAAATGCCAATAGAATTCTCCCACTACAAAATCCCCCAAGAGGAGAGCCGACCCACAGAGTGGGCAGCACCTACTACTACTACTCCATCCCATGCTGCCGACTGCTGCGCCTCTGGTGGCCATCCTGAAGTTAGCAGGACAATCTTGGCGATGGTATGGGTAGGGCGGGATTTCGCTGGCGACACGAGCCAATCGCCCAGAAATAGATTTTCCTTACGTCAAAATCCCTTTTGTCTGGGCTCAGCTCGTGTCGCTGCGCGAAATCGTACCAGAGAAATAGCACAAGATTGTAAAGAAATTAAACAAAATATAAAGAGGTCTCTATAAAGAGGTCTCAAATAAAAGATAAAAGAAAAATAAAAATAAATCAATATATTGCTAATAAGGATACTATACACAGTGATACAAAATAGAAATATTACTTAATTACACTTAATTCTAATATTTCTTAACTTAAGGTAATATACATATACAGGAGAAATATATCATATGTACAAAAATGGTATCTGTGTAAAGCTATGTATCAAAACATTCTAAAGCAATTAACAGAAAAGTTGAATAAAATAAACTCAACAATAATAATATATAAAGGAATGTATATGACTTAATATACAAAACCCGTAACCATTATAATAAGATGTTATCTCCTAGCATAAAAATAAGGAGATGACATCCACGAGATCAATAACCATCATCAAATGTGAGTGTCCCTAGCAAAAAAAATAAGGGACACCCACTACATCATCATAAAAGCAGCTAAGACACAAGGTGACCGTAAATGAACAAGGCAGGAATAGACGAACTGTTGGGTGAGGCAGGTAGAAAGGAGGACTGGATCTTCTACTAAAGATTAGTCAGAAGTCAGGGGAAACTATGTTCCCCGCTGCAACTGCTGAAAATTTCAGAGCTTCCAAGGACTTTAAGTAATGACGTTTGAACACTGTCGGCGATTTCCATCCAGTATACTTTTTCAACTCATCGAAGTTCATATGTTGGAAATAGTTAATTGAGGTGGCTACTGCCCTGACATGCGGGATGTGCTTTTGGGAAAGAGTCAGGATTGGCTTGTTTAATGAAGTACAGGATTTGTTGCCTGATGCCTTTAATAGATAAAGTACCACCTTTTTCTCTCTTAAAGAGAGGACCCGATGAGGATGAGGAGGTCCTAGATAGAAAGGCTCGTAAGGCTGAAACTGGGCAAAGAGATAGATCTTGTGGAAGGGGTAGGTACTTCCATGGTTCCCACCTCATTTCAAAGGATCTTCATTCTTTGCTATATAAAGCTACGTTCCGGAGAAAGTAGCACTTCCCCTGTGGGAAGGAACTGAATATGATCCGGATCTGGATAACGCCGACAGTTCTGAAATTCTAGCTCCTGAGGCCAAGCTTAATAAAAAAATAGGGTTTTGCTTAAGAGCATTATAAACGAGCATGTGTCATTATCAGTTTCTGAAGCCAGCTTTAGAAACATCGTTTAAGAACCATGATACTGACGTAGGCCTTACCGAAGGTCTAAGTCTAGCACATGCTTGGGAATAGACGAGAAGTAGGAATCTGTCAAGTCTATGTTGAATCCAAATTGAAAAATCTTTTCAAGGCTGACTTGTTTGTCGTAATTGTGCTAGCTGCTAAGCCTTTTTCAAATAAGGACTGAAAAAGGAAAAATTATAGCTGAATTGATTGTCATGATTCTAATATCTGATTCTTTCAGGAAGGTTGCTAACTTTTTGACAGCAGCATCATACTGTCTCAAAGTTGAATCTCTTTTATCGGATTCTAAGAAGAGAATATTCTGAGGGTCAATATTCGCATCCCTTTTCGCTGCAAACTTCATGAAATCCATAAAGTTAGGGTTTTGAGAATCCCTGAGGAAGCGAACACAGTCTTCGTTTGTACTGACTGGGAGAGCTGGGATTGGGGATCCGAAGAGGGCGAAGACCCAGCTCCAGAATGAGAGGGTACCAATTGCTCTTTCGGCCAGTCTGGGGCTACTAGAGGCCACTTGACCCTTGAATGTCCTGAGTTTGTTTAAGACTTTCATGAGAAGATTCACCGGAGGAAAGACATAAATCTTCTCCCAGTTGTTCCAGTTTAGAGCCAGGGCGTCCGTGGCATAGGCCAGAGGGTCCAGGTTGGGGGCCAAATAAACGGGAGTTTGTGGTTCGCTTGAGATGCGAAGAGATCCACCTGTAGACCTGGAACTCTCTGAAGAATCCATTGGAACGAACTGTTGTCCAGTGACCATTCCGACTCTAGAGGTACTGATCGGGATAGAGCATCTGCTATGACGTTTCTCACTCCAGCTATATGAGTGGAGAGAGATGCCAACTGAACTTGTCCGCCAGGGAGAAGATGGCTATCATGACTGATTTAGATGACGTGACTTGGGAGCCTCCCCTGTTTTCACAATGTACCACCACTGCGCTGTCTAGGACTAGCTTTATGTGGGAGTACTTTGGCTGGGCGTAACCTTTTTAGAGTCAAGAACACTGCCATTGCTTCCAGTACGTTTACATGGAACTGACGGAACTGAGGTGACCACGTTCCTTGAACCTTTTTGAACTGGGAATATCCTCCCCAACCGCTTAATGACGCGTCTGTGTGGATGGTGATCCCTGGTGGAGGAAACTGAAGGGGGCACTGACACCGACAAGTTCTTGACTTCGCCCACGGTTCCGGAGACGATCTTTAGAATCAGAGGGACTGAGGATAATTTGTCCCTGGACCTGACGTTTGCTCATGAGCGCCAGATTCTGGTTAGGTCTTTCAGTTGGCTTTCATTAGGATGTTCGTCACTGATGCAAACTGGAGAGAACCCAAGATCCTTTTCCTGAGATCTTCTTGATGCCAGTTTGCGACTCAGAAATTGTTTGACTGACTTCGCTATTCCTTTCTTTTGGATGATGGAATCGACAGAGTATGGGAGGATAGATTCCATTGAATGCCTAGCCACTGAAAGTTTGACTCTGGGTGAGTCTTGACTTGGTCCTGTTTATCTTGAAGCTAGATTATTCCAGGAACTGAATTACTTTCAGTGTTGCTTTGTTGCATTCCTCGACTGTTGAAGCCCAGATCAACCAATCGTCGAGATACGTACTACTATAATCCCTTGCGATCTGATTGTTGAACTACTACTTCCGCCAGCTTCGTAAACACCCTGGGTGCCACGTTGAGCCCGAAAGGAACTACCTTGAAGGAGAATGTCTGGTCTCCTATCTTGAAGCCCAGATACGGACGGAAGTGTCTTGCAATAGGGATATGATAGTAAGCGTCTGTAAGATCGATAGAGGTGGTGACGGCCCCCACGGGGAAGTAGGTCCGCACCTGCGAGATCGTGAGCATCTTGAACTTGTCGCAGCGAATGGCCAAGTTTAAGCGGGACAAGTCTAAGATTACCCTTCTTTTTTGTGAGCCTTTCTTTGGCACGCTGAACAAGCGTCCTTGAAATTTTAACCTTTTGACTCTCGCTATAGCTCCTTTCTGAAGGAGATCCTCCGCATACTCCGTCAATTCCTTGGAAGGAAGTTGGCGGAAAGGTCTGGATGGAGGTGGGTTCGTTAACCAGCTCCAACCCAGGCCTTTTGACACAATGCTCTGAGCCCACTTGCTGAAGTTCCACCGATGGCGAAAGTGAAACAGCCTCCCTCCTACCTGAAATTCCTCATTGGTTCTGGTAGCCTCCTCGGCCTCCCCTGAAATGTTTTCCCCTATTAAAGGGACCTCCCGATCCTCTCCCACGAAAGGAACGCTTACCTCTGCCCCCCTTACCCGAGCGGTCATACTTCTGTGAAGCTTGACTCTCGAAGGCTTGGTTGTAAGCTGGAGAGAGGGCGTAAGAGGTGGAGGGCTGAGGCTGAGGGGAGATAACGTAAATCGGCTGCGATTGAGCCTTTGAGGTGGAAGGTTGGGCTGTTTGCACCAAAGAACAGCCGGAACTTGTTGAGAAAAGCGTGGCTGCCTTTTTCTGGTAGGGCTGGAAACGTCTAGGTTTTCCTTTGACCCTTACCCTTAACTGCTAGATCCTGTCGTCTCTTGGCCGTAGTAAGACCCCAACGGTCCTTAAGGCTCTGGTTCAACCTCGTAGCCTCTGACTGAACCTCCTTCACCATCGCTTCTGGGAAGAGGTCTGCTCCCCAGATGCTTGACGCAAGTAACCTATTCGGCTCGTGCCGAATAGTTGCTTCTTGTAGGACATGCTTCCTACAGTTCGTCCTAGCAGTGGCAAACTCAAACATATCTGACTGTACCGTTTGAGTCAAGGATTTGGTAAGAAGCTTGAAGAGCGTTCTGACCCATAGGCCATGGTAGCCACCTCGGTCATAGCCATGGAATTAATAGACCTGGCTAACCGCGATTGGCGTCGAATTCTTCTGCCTGAATAAGGCTATCTGAAGCCTAGGTAGCTTCTCACCAAACTGCTCCATAGCACAGTCCGGTTTGAGTTTGCCAGCTGAGAAGGTGTTAGGTAAGTCTTCCCACAATTCTCCGGCTGAAGGAAGTAACGGAGATGTAGGATCTGCTTCCTTCAGTTGAGGCATGGGATCCCCCTTCTGGCCGCTGGAATGGTAGATGTTGCGATCTTTGTCAGGAAATGGAGCGGGGTACTCTCATCCATCGTAAAGATCGTGAACGGGGCTCTTGAAAGGTTGGATTTTCGTATTGGAACAATCCATTTCCTCTGACACCTGAGCCATTCTCTCTAAGCCTGGTCACGTGAATAGAGGACTGTCTCCTTTGAACCTTATCATCCCGAGTCATGGCTGAGGCGGTGAGCCTGGCGTAGCCGATGAACGGAGGCTGAAGGTCTCCGGGTAGAACTCGAAGTCCTCAATCCTCCGAGTTTCCACATTCCGGGATAGAAATGAGTCCGTCTTGGAACGGGGGCGTATGACGCTACTCTCCAAGGGTTGTTCATTGAGAACGGAGGTAGAGAGTCATACGGGGAAGCTGGCTCCACCTGTGCTGAAAGGTGGAGGAGAGGCTAGAGGAGCTTGGCTCAGTCCGGCTATAATGTTGTCTTGAGAGGTAATCCTATCCGACAACCGAGAGATCATTTTGCTCCATGCTATTTTCAGAGACCCAACCAGGTCGCCCACCTGTTGTAACAGCCCAGCATTGGAGTCCAAAGCCGGAGCTGCTGCGGAGGTGGATGGGTGGCTCTGAACTGGAACCAAGGGTAGCGGAAGCTGACGGACTACTCCGCTGGAGATGTGAGATCTCTCCCTGGAGGATTTACTACCTCGAGGACTTAGAGTCCGGGGACCCAGACACCCAACTCTAGATTTCTCTGCTCCGGATTCCTAGCCGGAGACTTACGAGAAGAGGATGACGCCGAAGCCGTCTTCTTAGACGACGACGACGTCTTCGTCAAGGATTCACTGCTTGACCCTTGACCTTGGGTCTAACTGAAGCGTCAGGAGAAGTATTTATAATTCGTTACCCGTAAAAGCCTTGGAAGGATGTAGAGGTTGCAGGAGTAGAAGAAGCAGTTGCACCCAAGGGTATCCTTGGGCGTCCAACTTACCTACCTCGACCAACAGGTCGTCCACACCTACCATAGGTTCTACATTGATATCCAACGTCGCGACTTCCGAGGAGATGTCCTGGCCTTGGTCAGTCAACGAGGAGCCAGCTGTTGCTGGATTGAAAGCGATAGTCGGGGCCGCCTCTACTGGGTCGACGTAGCCTGTCGCCTTGCCTCCGGGGAAGATTAGGACCGCCAACCTCTTCTCCAGGATGTAGGGCATACCCTTGGCGGCGTTCTTCCCGAAACCGCCGACCAGGCCCGCAGGGTTGCCAGTGCGGTATCCCTCATGGCCGGCGCCTGGAAGAGAGGGTATTGATTAGATTTAAGAATAACTTAAAACTAAAGCTAACTTAAAGCTTAACTTAAAATTATAGGGGCTATAAGACCCCTTGAATTTTACCTTAAGTTAGAGTGATTGATGTAAACTTAAGCACTATAACAGATGAAAAACCAGCTACCGGAGATGGAATACTTACCCCGTCTAAGAGCTGGCTCACCAGATCGTAACAAATGGTACAACGTTTCATGGTACCAGACCTGGATGTCCCCGTGCGGAGTCGCGCATGGATGGGCAATGGGACCGGCAAACTTCGTGTCCACATGGGTCCTGAAGAGTGGCGGCGCACCCCGGATGCTCACAGTGGTGGTCTGTAAGTGAAAAGACACATGAGTATCTTAAAGACTATCACTTACAGGCTAAAGGACAGAAGAACTCCGTTGCATGCCGAGCTCGGAAAAAATTTGGGCATAACCCCTCCCTTATCGCCTGAATAGGCTATAACCCCGGAGGGATCCGGTTGAGACAAGAAGGGAGGGGGGATGGTTTAAGGTACTTAAGATAAACTAATAGTTTAACATAATAGATCTTAAACCTAAAAACTCGAACGTACCGACTCGAACGTACCGGACTAAGTCCAGTGCGTGGCGGAGTGTGTAACTCAGTGAAACGGAGAGGTTAGAAGGGACCAACTGTATGTTCCGGTCCAACCCTCGTGGGTTATTTAGGACTAGCACCTTTCCGCTGGGATTTTGCCAAGGTCTTCCGGTGGTAAAGGAGCCCCTAGTAAGGTGGGAGGGAAAGAGGCAAGAGGGCATACAGACTCGGCTAGTAACGGAGCGACGGGGGTAGTAATGGAGGGGGGAAAGGCCCATCCCCCCCCCACCTTACCATCCGAACCGGAACCGAGAAGCCGGAGAGGTCGAGTCCAGTCTGGGTCTGTCCCGTCCCTCTAACCCCCTCCCCTCCGCCTGGGGGGGAGAGAGGGAGGCAGGCTCTGGTATGTTTGGAGCGAGCATGGGCATACCTGCCCAACCCCCCCCGACCCACCCCCCCCGGCCTATCTGGAGAAGAGCGGGAGGGGGGGAAGGTGACTGGACAGGCGTCTGGCTGCCTCGTGATCACGTAGTGACCACGGGGCGATAAGAACAACAACTAAGCCTAGAAACATAAACCAAACTGATAGAGAGATGCTATCGGGAAGCAACCGAGCTGAAGAGCGGTAAACATATAGGCCCAATGGGCAAGACCTAGCTAAGCAAGCAGACGCCTAACTAACCTAACAAATATCACATAAATAATATAAATGAATAATAAATGAAAGAAAGAAAACAATATAGCAGGAGAGGGAAAAAAATCGAGGAGTGTACGACTAACCGAAGGCAAGTCTACCACTCAAAGCTAGCCGAGGCCGATACTAAGAGCCGTGGCTAGGTCTGGATGGAAGAGCCTACATAAGGTAAAAGACATGCATGCATGACAAAACCGTGTTGTAGACCGTACCCTAACAAAGCGGATAATAAAATAGAGCGTACATAAGCAAGGGGATGTTCTGGGTATGGGCGACCCAGAACGAACCCATCACGAGGCAGAACCATGCTGCCATGTTTCCGACCTAGAGTTCGTATTTATACCTAAAAAACGGCAAATACGTGCTCAGGGCCGGAAAAAACCACTTAGCAATAAACACTGAGTACTTAACTTAGCTGCTGCGATGGCTGCACGCGTCCATGGTAATAAAATCCAAAGGAAAGGGCACAAAAAACACAGAGAAGAAAATGGCACGTGTGTATCGTATGCGCTAACTGAAAAGGATGTCCACCAGAGGCGCAGCAGTCGGCAGCATGGGATGGAGTAGTAGTAGTAGGTGCTGCCACTCTGTGGGTCGGCTCTCCTCTTGGGGGATTTTGTAGTGGGAGAATTCTATTGGCATTTGGCTCGTGGTAGTGGTCTCACTCGCCATAGTGTTCATACCGACACTCTCTGGGAGAGTGAGCGAGTCAGTTATAACTGACCTTTTTCTTTATTTATTTATTCTCTGGTAGTGTTAGTACATTTACCCTAGAAATAATAGATTAAAAGGATATTTCGCGCAGCGACACGAGCTGAGCCAGAAATATTTTGTTATTCCTTTGGGCCACAGGAATAACATGTTTACTGAACCTAATCTTGCTACCCATTGGTAAATAATATTTCTTAACCCTCACACTTTCTTTTGCAGAGAATTAAAGTGTAAGGGTAGAAAGTAGTAGGGAAGAATGGTGCTTATATAACAAGTTTTGCTATCATAGAACAAGAATTGGTCCCTGCTATCGTCGACTGAGGATCAGTTCCAGTAATTGTTTCAGCAGTATATTATGGTTAGTACTTGCTTCGGCAGTACAAATTAGAGAATTTTCTAAGATATTTTTCTCATGTCCCTGAACCTGGGGGAAGTCATACTGAACATCCAAGGGAGGCTGGTGGGAATTACCACATTCAAACCTGTTGCATTCTCCCAAGTATTGATGGATAGCCACTGAAAAGGCATCTTCATGGAAGTTTAGTGGAGGAGCTGGCTATTCATCCTGCCAATTCTCCTAGGCGAAGGTCACTGGCATACTCCCTTGAACCTCGGAAAAGCCATGCTGGAGGCCCAATGGAGGTTGGAGGGTTTAACCCATGGGCGCACCTGTTGCAAAATCCCAGGGCGCTATAGACAGCCACTGGAAAGGCATCTGAATTCCACAAGTAAAATAGAAGTAAAACACACCAAACCAAAGTAAGGGTTAAGATGGATTTCCACTCAATCTACAAAAACTATAACGTGTGCTAGGGCAAGCTACAGTTTTCTCTTGACCATAGTTAAAACAGATTTCAAAGGAGCAATCATCAGAAATTAAGGTGCATGATGCCAAGCATACATGTGCTACAACTCTACAAAAGCCATTACAAATGATATCAATGTTCAACAAACTCTATCCATTATATTGCCATCCCTTTTTCTGGCGTATATCTCCAGTTAGTATTTTCAAGATCCTAACCCTGATTCTGATGTAATAAGTAAAAGGAAAATTTAAATACATGTATGTTTTTAGTATAAATAATTATTTTAAAATATCTCCCATTGCAAATTCAAAAAATTATTATTAATGTCAGCTTGGTCATCTAGTATTTTCATTTCTTCTAAAAAAGCCTTTTGGTTTTCCCCTTAAATAAGCATAAAATAAATAACTACTTTTCATACGCAAGACAGGGAATAGTAGTAGTACAGTACTGTATTTCTGCCTACTTCTTGCAACTAAAGCATTAAATTTTTATAAAACAAAATGTCATATGTCTTTGTAAAAAGATAAAAAAAATGTTTTGTAAGCACTACTTACATTTCTAGTCACAGTTTACCACTTGAAGACTATACAGCATAATTACTTTCCTTTTATAAAAAATATAACATGAATATATTACACAGCATTTTTCATTCCGAAAGGAGATACTCAGCAATAGCTTAAAATATTACATGATGGTTAATGCTCAGCCTAAAAATATTATTTTTACTACGGGTTTAAAGGTATATTTTAAAGTCTGAAAAACTAAAGCTTTAAAGCTGGCTTCCATGCTCTTATCTAAATCTTCCAAAAATCATACGATGCAATTACAAACGATCAACAGCAGGAAAAGCAAAAATTGCAAAACTCATTTAAATTTCTTTCACCTTGCCAGAGAACTCAAAAGCAGAGTTGAAGATGGGAAGTATGACAGAGGCTCTTGATGAACGTGGAGGATATGATGGAAGGGAACGTCGTGGTGGAAGCTGGGTAGAATTAGAGCTCATAATCCCTTCTGTTACATCTTCACCTCCATTGGTGCAACTGTCATCTGTGTTTGGACATAAACCATAAAATAACTGATATCACACATTCAATACCTTTAAAATAGCTGACATCATATATTCAATCCAATTATCAAAATTTTATAATAAAAAAACTGTCAACACCTCAAAAATATCTTATAGGGAAAAATTAATTGAAAATTAAAAAGTTAAAAACTAATGGAAAAGTTAAGTGCATTCCAAATAACTGAAAAAGAACATTTTGATTGTGAATTACGTAATACTGTAATGATTTCCTGATACAAACATTTCCCTTCAACCTACTATGTACATGGCTTTTGCAGCATAAAGGTTGTTCTTAATAACAAAAACTTGAGACAAATCATAAATCCAAATCCAAATGATGACTGTTGCCATCTTTTCAAAAATATTGTACTTGGCTCCAACATTTTTTGTTTAGTCTCACCTACTCATCTGGGTACACCTTTTACATACTTCAGTTATTTGAAAGGGTTTTCATTAACACACAAATAAATTCATGATCCCAATAATCAATTCTTCAATTAATGTTTTTATCAACTAAAACAATAAATAAAACATAATATAAAATCTCATTTACTGAAATTTTCTCAAGTTGAAAAAATGTACTGCATAACATACCTTACATATTCACTGTGTAGCCACAAAATTAGCTAATCTACAGGGTAATAAATGCCACTAGGAAACATACAACTGGTATTACTACTCAGGTTCACCTGACATCGATAGGAAGGCAGATTTTAAGCATACATAGCAAGTAGAGCCTAGAGCTGATAAGTTACACCTACCAATAAAGATATTTGCTTTTTACTGAAAACTCATATCTTCATAGATTGTTTTTCAGGCCCATTAGCTCCCATATCAAACAATTCCATAAAAAGAATCCTTTTCAATTTTGGCACATATGGACCCTGTGTCCTTCTACTTGCAGAAAATGGTTATGTCTTGTGCATTTATTGATAATGTGTCTAATACAGGGGTTACCTAGGTAGAATGACTAAACTGTAACAATTCAGTTAGATATCAGAAGAATACTTAAATTTTTTATTTTGAAGTGCGGGTTGATGAAGATAATATGGTTGCTCTTGCATGGGACAATAATGAATTTTCGGAAGCAGAATGCAAGTTAGGAGACATGTTTTTGGGTTTTATTGAATTGATATTAAAATTTAGGTCAAAGGCCATGAACTGGGACCTATGAGGTAATTCAGTGCTGAAACAGTAGTTGACAGTACATACAAGATTTGAAAGGCGTAATAGGAAGACAGTCTCATAGCTGCTTGTGTCAGTGCTTACAAAGTTGATGGTCAGCTTTGACTCCCATGGAGACAGAAAAACATTCTTCACTTGTGAAGTCTAGCTGATGCATGACACCTTGAACAATGACACAGATAATCATGGAACATCCACAGGACGGAAGTTGTTGGCGATACTTTCTGAATGAGGGTATGTAGTTACAAAAATATACTTAGTATGTATGCTTGAAAATACTGCATACCACAGATGAAAACATATGTATGTAAGTTCATTCTGATGGGTGGAGCAAATGAAGATAGATGTTACATTTTGAGCAACAGGGTAATTATTAGGGAGTCATATCTCTTTTGTGAAAGACCTATATTTGTTGGATGCTGCTTTTGAGCTGCAAGTGAGGTGAGCTAAGTTTTTATTTCAAAGCACGAATGGAACTTTGTCACTTTTCTTGTGTTTAAACCTCTACGTACTGTTCTCTTTACATATGACTGTGTATTGGATTTGTACTTCATTTTTTTATCTTTATGCCACTTATGATTCTCATATTTCGACTATGATTTCTATATGCCATTTATTTCTTGCATATGATCTGATGGGTATTTCTGGTCAGTAACAAAGGAGAAATCCCATAACCCTTTTTTTCTGTGCTTGTTTGAAAAAGTAACCCTCTTTCTTTTGCTCCTCAGATGTATCGATAGAGGTCACAAGTTGAAGGGAACTTTGACAGTTACCATGACTTTGGTCATTATAGAAATACCTTGCTTTTTATATTGTGGAGAATTAATTAGTTACTGTCGAAGGCACAATGTTTGTGGAAGGGTTGAACTTTTTCTTAAATTTTGTGTGTGTTAGGGTTAAGGCTTGTCCTTACCCATCACTCCATTCAATTTCATTTTACTTCATTATCACGTTAGACTTGTGAATAAACTATGCTTTTAATAGACAATGGGTTTGCTATTATTCCTAGTTTAGTTTCTAGTTTGTTTGTGGAGAGGGAGGGAGATAATGCACACAGCTCTTCAGAGGAAATGTAAGCTACAGATGCTGAACAACAGGCTTACATAGATAGATTAAGTCTTACTTGTCTGGGAATCCACTTCTCCAAAAAAACTGTGTTGAAACTGATGTTTATTCACAAAACTAATTACAATTTCACAAAATATGGTTGGTTGCTGCAAAGGAATTTATTGTAACTCCACAGAGGATTGCAGCATATTAGTGATGACTAGAATGCCTGAATGTATGAAAAAATGACATTGCATTACATTTCTATTTTAGCTTAAGAAATGTGACATTCTTCGGCTAGATGATTGCTAAAACAAAATAAAATGTGCCACAGGAAAACTGGGTTATTCTTATTCACTAAATAAATATTTATATCAATATATTGACTTTACAATGTTCTAATATTTACAATACTATATTACAGATGGAAAAAAATGAACTACCCACTTAAAACAACTTCTTATAATATAGTTGGGCCCCTGTTATTCACAGACTCTCCTAATTGTTGATTTTTCTTCGGACCGCATATACCCATTGTTCACGGTATTTTTCACAGATATATATTCACAAGTTACTGTATTTTCATTTAATTTTCATGACAAAATGCACTTTTTATGATAAAACTATTAAAATACACAGTTGTAAGCAATTTTAGAGGGTTTTATGGTGTTTAAACCATCAAAATAGGCAGTTTTAAGCATTGTTACAGGTCTTTTTAAGTATTTACGGATTTTAGCTATTTGCAAGGGGTCTGGTACCCCCCCCCCCAAATGCAGGGTCTAGTGTACATCAACGAAACTACAAGGACTTATATATAATGCATCTGATTAGCTTTTTATTCAAACTAGCACATGCTTTCTATGCCTCCTTATATAAATTAGACAATTTATAATCAAATTAAAAGTGTAACTAAGATCACAGATTGCTGAGACACCTCTACCTTAAAAACACCTTAGAGTTTTAGCTACACAGGTAATCACTTAAAGTGAAAGAATAGGCATCAACTATGCTCTCAACAGGGTATGTACTTGAAATTATTATGTGTCTAGCAATAGCAACAGGTTGATGCTAAACTCCTTTAACATTTTTACCATCAGAGTTGTGACCTAGTAGATTTGCAGTTGAGATATGTTCCCCCCAGGCTTCCAGTGTGATGAAATGGTTAGCCAGCACAAGCACAGGATCATGGACAGGATTCAACTTGCTTTCTTCTTCCTCGTCACCACTAGGATCTTTGCAAATCACTTATATTTTGTTTCACACTTTCAGTAACTTAGATCGACAAACTTAGTTCAAACACACAACTAATCTATTTATGCTGAAAACTTAACATATAATTATCAAATATGATTTTGAAACCCTTTTATTATGGTTTACTGAGTGCATTTCAATATCTTGTACAGTGGTCTGATATCTAGAAGCTTTACAGGATGTCAAGTCATTTTCCCTAGGTTAACAATAGGATCTGAGGGTCTTAGCAAATAAAGGAAACATATGCACATGATGTGGCAACTTTTCTTGATGTTATATAAATGGCATCAGTGAGGCAGTCTAGCTTTCATTTTGTTTTTACCACATCAGCTAATTTATAGTAGTTTTTTCTATAGGGCTAGGGGGAAATACAGTCTTTACGTTTTATCTGAATTATCCATGATCAATTATTCATAATGACCTATTATTTTGAAAGATCCCTGGTACTCCACTTTCCCAACTAGAGACTTAAAAGATATCTAACAAGATTCAGGGGTGTCCCTTTCAAGCACACCATCCCCTATTTTCCATGGAGGTCATCACCAAAGATAAGCCCACCACCTTTGCTCCTTGTCATGGTTTGTGGAAATCATCAGGGGGTAAACTCCTACAAAAGGTCAGATGATCCTAATCTTGGGTAGAATATTGTAACTTTTGCATCCAGTTCATTTTTTGGATCCTCTGGGCAAGGCACCAAGCAAAAACCTGACCTTCATGGTCACTAAAATTACAGTCCTTAATATCAGCAGTTCTTCATCAGCTTCATCACTGCATTAATATCTGCCCATTCTAGGGCAAAATTGGATTCCACCCGGTATCCATGTGCCTTCAACCCAAAGTGTTAAAAGTCATCTACCAGCCCATTCAGTTGCCCTTACTCACTAGTATACAGGACTCAGAAGTCAAAAGTTAGATCTCTGGTCAATCAAAGAATCCACAACCAACCATTCTACCTAGCAGATGTCCCTCACCAGCTAAGTCACCTGCAGAGGAGGAAGGGGAAGATGAGGCTCTTCTCCCCGTCAATCATTACATCTTTTGGTGGGGGCTTGCCTCCCGGAACATTTGAGTTCTTGGGAATGAAACAGAGCCTTGGAGTGTTATAGCTACATAAAGATATCAACTCTTCTCTGTTTAGTTCCTTTCAAATCCTGTGCCCACAAGAATAGGAAGTTTCAAGTAACTTAATGAGGCCAGTTTGATACTTGAAAGGAAAGCCAACAAGGAGGTTTAGATTTCTTTCATATGGCATCTTGGATATTATGGCTCTTCCTTCTGCTATCCCCGAACAGTCTCCATCATCCTCCAAAGAGGGTGATCTGTATTTTTTGCCCTTATGGTAGTCAGGCTGTATCTCCAACACATTCAAGAATTTGTCTCCTTTTTCTAGATACTTTTCTCATATGTGGAACCAAAAGAAAAGGGTATCCAAGAATACAGTATCTCCTGATTCCTCTAGGAGTTTATTTAGGTGTGACAAAAAGCATCTCATCTCATTTAAGGGGGCCGGACGGCTAAAGGGATTTTGACGAAGGAAAAATCTATTTCTGGGCAACGACCTGTGTCGCCCTGTGAAATGGTTCCCTTGATACTATTTCTGAAGAATAAATATTGCTATTCATCCTAGAGAAAAAAGAAACAATATAATGCCAAGATAAATGGCTCGCTCACTTCTTATGAAGCAGTCGGTATAGTAAGGAGCGAGTGGAATCACTACCAGAGGTCCCTTGCCATTTAGCTTCTTCCTTCGACAAAACCCCGAACTAACGGAGGAGCCGTGCTACAGCTCCCGGTCATACTACTACCGTGAGCGCCTCCGACGCCTGAGACGTCATTCCTGAAGATAGCCTCCAAGCTTGGGGTAAGCTGGGTGAGGATAATCTAACTACAGGGTGGGGGGGTTTCACAGGGCGACACAGGTCGTTGCCCAGAAATAGATTTTTCCTTCGTCAAAATCCCTTTTCTGGGCTTGACCTGTGTCGGTCCTGTGAAATAGTACCAGAGAATGCCAAACACCAAGCTTGAGGAACAGTACAGATAAATTAAGAAGGTAAAGTTAAACACTTGTAAGGTTAATAGTATAATAATCAACTAAAATTACAGTCTTACCCTAAGGGAAGTATAAGCCCTAAAAACACGGGTTATCACTTAAAATTAGTTAGCCTAACAACAAACAATAACAATACAGGTTAGGCAAAGACAAGATATAAGTTGATATATACAAAGAATGGAACTGAATCCGGATTAGAATGATGAACAAAAGCAAACTCAAGGTAACCCAATACATGGAGGCGACTAAACTAAGTAAGGGTGCAAATGGGGCAGGTAGAAGGGAAGGCTACAAGAAGTTATAGTAAAAATTAAGAATCAGGAGAAACTGTGTTTCCAGCTGCCACTGCTGGAAATTTGAGGGCTTCTAAGGGTTTTAGGTAGTGCCGTTTGAAAACTGTCGGAGATTTCCAGCCTGTATACTTCTTAAGATCGTCAAAATTCATGTGTTTGGAAATAATTAATAGATGTGGCCACCGCCCTAACATCGTGGGCCCGAGGAAAGGACTCTGGATTGGCCTGTTTAATGAAGTATAAAATTTGTTGCCTGATCCCTTTTAGGGATAAAGTACCACCTCCCTTCCTAATGAACAATGGGGGCCTGAAGATTTCAGAGTTGTTCTGCTTAGGTAGGCTCTTAATGAGTTGACAGGACAAAGGGAAATGTCTTGAGGTAGTGGTAGGATTTTCCACGAGGACCATCTGTCCTGTGGGTCTCATTTTTGGCTAGAAAATGGCGATCTGGGGATAAGAGGACTTCCCCTGAGGGAGGAACTCAATGTGGCCTGGTTCCCTTGATAAAGCTGACAGTTCTGATATTCTAGCTCCGGAGGCTAAACTTAATAAGAATAGGGTTTTTCCTCAGGAGGGATATATAATTGCAAGAGTCATTGTTAATGTCCGAGGCCAGTTTGAGGACATCATTTAAGAACCAAGAGACTGATTTAGGTCTCGTTGATGGTCTTAATCTAGCACAAGAAGGCTTTTGGTATGGACGTAAAGTACGAATCCGTAAGGTCTATGCTAAAAACCAAATTGGAAGATCTTTTAAGAGCTGATTTGGTCGTAGTGATAGTGCTTGCTGCTAAGCCTTCTCAAACAATGATCTGAAGAAAGTTATGGCTAGGTTCGTTGTCATGACTTGAGAATTTTGACAACTTAAGGAACTCTGCTAGTTTCTTGACAGATGAATCATATTGTCGGAGAGTAGATTCTCTTTTATCTGATTCCAAGAATGAGATATTCTGGGGATCAATTTCTGCATTCCTCATGGCTGCGAATTTCAGAAAATCCATAAAGTTAGGGTTTTCTGAAATTATTGAGGAAGCGGACACAGTCTGAACGGTTTGCATAACTGGGTTAGTTTGGGGTTGGGAAATCCCGTAGTGTCGGAGTCTCAACTCTAGGAGTAGAGGGAACCAGTTGCTCTTTGGGCCAGTTGGGAGCTACTAGAGCTACTTGGCCTTTGAATGTCCTGAGTTTGTCTAAAACTTTCATGAGAAGGTTCACCGGAGGGAAGAGGTAAATATTCTTCCATTCGTTCCAATCGAGGATCATTGCATCCGTAGCGTATGCTAGAGGATCGAGGTTTGGGTGCCACGTAACAAGGGAGTTTGTGGTTTGACTCCGTGGCGAAGAGGTCTACTTGGAGTCCGGGGACTTGTAGACTGATCCAATTGAATGAACTCCTGTCCAGTGTCCACTCCGATTCCAACGGAGCGGAGCGTGATAGAGCGTCTGCTACTACGTTCTTGACTCCTGCCAGGTGAGTGGCTGACAGGTGCCATTTGTTTTTGCATGCCAGAGAAAAGATGGCTATCATGACATGGTTCAAGTGGCTTGACTTGGATCCGCCCCTGTTGATGCAGTGTACTACTACTGCACTGTCCAGAACTAATTTGAAATGAGAGTTCTTGGGCGGACGGAGTCGTTTCAGTGTGAGGAATACTGCCATGGCCTCCAGTACATTGATATGTAGCTGGCGGAATGTTAACGACCAAGTTCCTTGAACTTTTTCGTACTGGGAGTATCCTCCCACCCTGTTAGTGAGGCGTCTGTGTGGATCACTAATGATGGAGGGGGAAACTGTAGAGGAATTGCTTTTGAAAGGTTCTTTGTCTCGTCCAGGGGCAGGAGACGTTTCCGTAAGATTGCTGGGACAAAGGCTAGTTTGTCCCGTGATCTGCAATTCGCTCTTGAGCGCCATACTCTTTTATTTTAATTTCTTTGAGTTTGGCTCTGGAGCAGAACGTCTGTGACTGATGCAAACTGGAGTGAGCCCAGGATCCTCTCTGGCACCTCCTGGATGTTTGTTGTCGTTTGAGAAATTGTTTGTAGCCCTTGCAATTTCTTTCCTTTTCAACGACAGGAATTGATAGAGTGTGCGATTGTAAGTCCCACTGAAGGCCATAACCACTGGAATCGAGATTCGGTGTTAGTCTGGACTTGGTTTTGTTTATTTGAAAACCTAAATGTTCCAGGAATTTGATCACTCTGACCGTTGCTTCTTTGCATTCTTTGGGGTTCTTTGCCCAAATAAGCCAATCGTCCAGATAAGCCACTAACATTATTCCCTGTTTCCTTAGCTCTTGCACTACTGCTTCCGCCAATTTGGTGAAGATCCTGGGGCTATGTTGAGCCCGAATGGCATTACCTTGAAGGAGTAGGATCTGTTGCCTAGTTTGAAGCCTAGGAATGGACGGAAGTGTCTGGCTAATGGGAACATGATAGTAGGCATCTGTAAGATCTATAGAGGTTGTGACGGCCCCACGGGGGAAGTAAGGTCCGTACCTGCGAAACGGTCAGCATCCTGAACTTGTCGCAATGAATGAATAAGTTCAGATGGGACAAGTCTAAGATGATTCTTCGGTTTACCGAGTCTTTCTTTGGCACGCTGAACAAGCGTCCTTGAAATTTTAAATTGTTGACTCTTGAGACTACTCCTTTGAGAAGGAGGTCTTCGGTATACTCTACAATTCCGTTGTTGGTGCTTGATAGAATCTGTTGGTTGGAGGAGGGCCCTCTAGCCAACTCCAACCTAGTCCCTTTGTTACTATACTTTGAGCCCAAGGGCTGAACCCCCACCGCTGGCGGAAGAGGTACAGCCTCCCTCCTACCTTGGGATTCTCACTGCTGGTTTGCCGAGGGGCGGCCACCTCTTGCTCCTCGGAAACCTCTTCCCCTGTTAGCAGCCCTGCCGGATCTCTGAATCGAGAGGCACCTCTTGCTCTACTGCCTCTCGCAAACCTATTGAAAGCCTGAAAGTTCTGGCTTTCATAGTTGGAATTGTTAGGCTGGTGAGACAGCAAAGGAAGTGGAGGGTTGAGATTGCTGGGACTGAGGGGTCAGAACAAGGTATTGTTGTTGACCCTTCGACGATGGTGCCCTTGTGATGCTGGGACTGCCTGAACCAACGTTTGTTGAGAAGGCTGGAAGGGAGAGAACTTCCTTGGTTTCTTCTTGTTCCTTGGGTTAGGACCAGAAGATTCCTGCCTCCGCTTTGCTACCAGTCCCCACCTGACTTTGAGGCACTGGTTGACCTTAGAAGCCTCATGAAGGACTTCTGCTACTACTGGTGCTGGAAAGAGGTCCGTTCCCCCAAAATTGAGGAAGCAATCAGTTTATTCGGTTCATGGCGGATAGTAGCTTCCGCCAGAACGTGCTTCCTACAATTTCTCCTGGCTATGAGGAAGTCGTAAAGGTCACACTGCATGGTGTGCAGCAGACCTTTAGCCAAAAACTTTAAATAACGGCTCTTGTTGGTATACAAGAGCCGTCATCTCCGCCATAGTCATGGAGGAAAGGGGATCTCGCGAGCCTAGTCCGGGCGTCGTACTCCATCTGGATGAGAGAGTCCGACAACCTGGGGAGTCTCTCACTAAAGAGAGAGGTGGCACAGTCCGCCTTTAGTTTTCCTACTGAGAAAGTAGGAACTGCCCCTTCGAAGTACGTCTCGGAGCCTGGGACTAAGAGAGAGGTGGGTTCCGTCTCTCGTAGTTGAGGCAGGGCTCGTCTTTCAGGGCGGCCTGAAAGGTTGCTTCCACTACCTTAAGGGTCAGTGGTAGCGGAGTCCCTTCCACCGGAGTCAAAAATGGTGAAAGGACTCCTAAAGGCTGTGATGCGGGTGTTTTTCACACCCCCATTCTTCCAGACTTCTCATTAGAGTCTGCTGTGCCTGTTCCCTCGGAAGGATCACTGTTTCCTTGGGAACCTTGTCCTCTCTCATCATCGCTGCTTCCGTTAGTCGGACGTAGCCAATGAATGGTGGTTGAAGGTCTCTGGGGTGGAACTCGAAGTCCTCACGCCTTCGAGTTCCTATGCCTTCGATTGTCAACATTCCGTTGACAAACGGGGCATACGAAGCGATCCTCCAAGGGTTGGCCGCCTTGAATTCCGGCAGTTGGCTGGAATCTGGCATTGGAAGAGGAGAAGGTGGCACAGATAGAGGGGAACCTGCCGCAATCGAGGTTTGGATCCCGGCGATGGCATTCTCCTGAGCGGCCAGCCGTTCCGCCAGCGATTGGATCGACTGGCCGGAAGACGTAACAGAAACTGGAGAGCTGGGAGAGCACCGAGCCGACCTTGTTGTCAACCAAGGCCCCTACGATCACTCCCACCTGCTCCAGAATGTTAGCCGAAAAGGATTCGGGATCAAAAGAGGGACTTGAGCCCGATCCTTACGTGATCTATGTTTGGGGGACCTCGACGCGAAGGAAGAGGCCTCCCTTGACCTAACTGATCCGGGGTGGTGAGCCGGAGTTATAGTGTCTGTCAGGATGACCGATTTCTTGGGGAGAGACTTTTTAAGTTTCTCCTCGGTCATCTTAGCCTTGGGGATCACTGAAGTAGCCTTAGGACGGACAGACCGCTGCTCTTCAGTGAAGCCCGGAAAGAAGTGGAAGTAGAAGGATCAGTAGAAGGTGATGGAGAAAGGGAATTCAGGAAAGGGCCCTGAGAACCAACAGGAGCTGCCCCTACTACACCCTTACCTGTACCCATGGAGTCAATAGCCATGGGTTCAACGTCGAGGTTCATTGCCGCAACGTCTTCTGCAACGTCCTCTGGGAAATCCCCCTCCCCCCTCCTAGGGAGATCATGACTTGAAGGTCGGCCAGCAAAGGGCGGCCGCTATCGGGTCCACCACTGATCCTTTCTTGGCTCCTGGGAATATTAGGTCCGCCATATCCTGGGTAAGAATGTAGGGGCGGCCCTTAGAATTCCGGCCAAAACCCCCTACCCAAAGCTTTGAGAGTCGACAAAGCTTTCTTCTTTTCATTCATCAGAACCCTGTAAAAAGGGTCTAGAGTTAGGGAGAGGATAGGGGAGGAATGTCTGTTGTGTTGAGATTATATGAATATGTGTCTCATATGTGAAACGGTATAATATAACAACAAGTATTCCAGGTGACGAATGAATGAAGAAAGTGCTAAGAAACTTACTACTGTGAGGCATCTCCTACGAGCAAGTAGCAGGTTTAGGCAAGCTTCATGATGCCAAACGATAAAATCCTCCACTTTCACTGCACATCCTGCATGAGAACGGCATACTATATGGCCGCACAGGTCTTGGAGGATGGCACTGCACCCAATCTCCTGGCACAACATCTGTAAGTCAAAGGATACATGAGTACCAATGACAACCTCCGGTGGAATAATATGCAAACTATCCGTGGGTGCCGGAGTAGGACCGACGGATAGAGATCTACGTATGAATATTACGTAGAAAAATTACGAGGGGGGAAGAAAGTCTCTGCCTCCGCCTAAGCTCACTTGTCATATGACTAAAAATAGACTCCGTAGGGCCCGGAGTTCTCCGTATGGCCTGGAGTTAATTAATATTGAGTGAGCAATGTCAAACTTCTAACGAAGCAAGGGATAGTACGAGAGGCGGAAATAAAAAACCCCGGAGTAACGAACATTAAATAAACACAAAATAAAACAAAATAAAAACCCTTATATCAGTAAGTGCTCGTGTGACTATCCTAAGTGGATAGGAAACCCAGTGGTTCCCTCCCCCCCCCTCACTATGTTCGGTAGCGGCGGATAGACACCTGCCGGACTGAACTGAGGGGGAAAGAGTAGGGAAGAATGTGGGGTAGGGAGCCCTCCCCCTGAGCGGCCAGTTAAGGGACGGAGAAGAAGGGGGGAGGAGGTCCCGAGCCCCCGAGGCACGTGACGAGTGAGAGTACCAGTAGGGGAGGGGAGATCCCCACCAGTCCCGTGAGTCACCCCCTCTCATGAAGACTCGGACGCTAGCTGTGAGAAACGAGTCATCACCCATCGACGTGGATGGCAATGTATGGAGGGGGGGGAATGGGGGGACGGGAGGGGGACCCCGTAACCGGGTGGCTCACCGTGATAAACCGGTGGTCTTCCCAGCCAGGTGAAAGATACGAGGTGGGGAAGAACCGTCGGAACAACATCAATATCACTGATATAAATAGGATTATTTATAATAATCAATCAAATAAAATTAAAGCGATATCTTAAAGCTAGACTAACACGGGGAACACGAAGCTAAGCAAACAGAAAATTTAGGTTAATCGCCGATCCGAAGAAAGGGGTATGTTAGCCTAATTTAACCTCTAGTTCAAGAAAACGGGGGGCAGGCTAATCACCAATCGACATTGGGGTATGAAAGCCTAACTTAACGGTAAAATAAATTATTAACAGGGAAGCTAATCGCCATACCGAAGCATGGTGTAGTTAGCCAACCTAGTACTATAATATTATTAAAGGTAATCAGGAACTAGAGAAGGAAAGAGAGAACATCAGAATAATTAAGATGATATGACTCTCAATCGTGACTGATAAAACTCCTAACAATCGTAAGGCGTAGCTAGACTAAGGTCCGAAACGTGCGGTCGGAGCGTGCCCCGTGGAGGCCTAACTAAAAAACTAACTGCATAAAGATATAGAGACTATGTATAAGAAACCATATCTAAAGTACTGAGAAAAAAGGGAAATCTCTAACGGTATGGAAGACCGAAAGAGATAACCCGTACCGCCATGCGGTCGAGGGGCATACCGGCCGATAAGGCTCCGAATATGTAAAAAACACGAAGATCATCATAAAATGAGATCAGTAACCCCAAACAGTACTTAACTTAGAAGCAGAAGTTGAAGACATCTTGAAATAAATCCAAATAAATCCAAATAGAGCGAAACACAGCACCGAAAAAATTTTAACGTTTGGTGTAATGCGCGCTATCGAAGGAATGTTGTCTCAGGCGTCGGAGGCGCTCACGGTAGTAAGTAGACCGGGAGCTGTAGCACGGCTCCTCCGTAGTTCGGGGTTTTGTCGAAGGAAGAAGCTAAATGGCAAGGGACCTCTGGTAGTGATTCCACTCGCTCCTTACTATACCGACACTTCTATAAGAAGTGAGCGAGCCATTTATCTTGGCATTATATTGTTTCTTTTTTCTCTAGGATGAATAGCAATATTTATTCTTCAGAAATAGTATCAAGGGAACCATTTCACAGGCCGACACAGGTCAAGCCCAGAAATGCCATTTTTTAAGGACAGGACTTTGATATTCATACCACTTAATAAGGTGACTTGGGACATCTCCAAACCACATATGATTTTCGCCTCTGACCTTCGGTTTTGTGACGCCAGGGCGATTTATCCCGAAAATAACCATTTTTCAAATTCTATCTCCTCCCTTGATATTTAATATTAAGACCTAGGATTACTACCATGTATAGACCTGATGTAGACCTCCAATCGAATGAGAAGTTTTTTTTCTAAAAGTCATTTTTTTGCTAGATATTAATTTTTTCAATATGGTAAAAAAATAAACCCTATAAATCAGGAGAAAAAAATTTATACAAAACAAAAAAAAAAAAAATACGAAAAAAAAATTGGAAAAAAGGGCTCTATTTTATTGTTCTATAATGTCTTTCTGAGTTATATACCAAATTCCAATGTTAAAGCTTTAAAACTAAGTGAGAAGATAGATTTTGAAGTTCAATAAGTATAGTTTTGAGATATGGGCGTTCAAAGTTTTCCTTCGTATTTCTATAAAGACAATGTTAATAAATAATGATTATTATGAAGTATATTTCTTTTTTTGTGTATTATAAACCAAAAAACTATTTTATTTATCATAATTTAATCATAAATGATGATCCCTTTGCTCATATATCGTAGCCTGGGGCACAGCTTGAGGCAAGATGGGGCACTCCTTCCTATGCAACTCTCTATCTCCCCTTCACAAACTCGGATTATTAACAACGAACTTTTTCTCGGTGTTAGCGAGATGTTTCCTTGTATTTTCCTCTTTGGCATGATGAAATTCTTGCCGAAACAAAGAGGTGAAACTCGAAGGTGTACTCTCTTTTTACAAAGACAATTTAATAAATCATGATTATTATGAATTTCATATTCCATTTTGGGTATTAAAAAACCAAAACTTTGATATTTACCATAAATGAAGATCTCTTTGCTCAAAGATCGTAGCCTTGGGCACAGTGTGACGTGTGCTGTCAGGCAAGACGGGAGTGTTACTATGCAACCTTTACTACGCAACCCTCCCCTCTCTCTTCACTAACTACGCGTATATTATGATATTCTGTAATAATACTTGAGCGATTTTCTTCGTCTGTATGTTAGCGAGATGTTTTCCTTGTCTTTTCCTCATTGGCATGATGAAATTCTTGCTGAAACATACATAAACATACGTAAAAGCAAGCGAATGTCAGAGGTGAAATCAAACGTGTAGACTACTATAAGTTTGTGCTCGCACTGATGGTTGGACTTGGTAGCTGACTGAAGTGAAGTGTCCCTTCTCGACTCGGGGAATGTCTACAGATGCCATTTCTCCCAATTTCTTTGACAATAATTATCAAAATTCCCGATAATAGAAGAAATATTGCATTTTCTTGTACGGATATGTGTTTTAGGCTTATTGAGTTAAGTTAACTAATTACCCTGTAACTACGAAAGTAAGAGGAACTTTGACGAAATATTTTGTATACGTATTCTCAATTGCCATATGAAGCTCCATGAATTTTTTCATGACTACATTTTTTGCCCTATACCCCCATATATAAGGGTTCCGGCTGGCCCCCTTAAAGGTAGAGGTACATTCAATGAATACTCTCTTATCTTTGTTGGCCTTCAACAAATTTCTTCCATCATTCAAGCAATTAACGGGATGCCATTCTACTTTTAAGAAATTTAGGAAATTGAGATATTTCATAAATATTTTTGATGCTTTTTGTTGGAACTGATTTTTCTAGCAAATCAGGTATTATTCACAAGTGGGGGATTTTATCACACCACCCTCTCTCATTATCTATAGTAATTCTGGAGTCATGACTTACCCTTGCCACAGTAACAGCCTTCACCACTCAATCACTGACAAGCATTTGATGTCCCTCTGATCTGCTTCATGTGGTACAAGCTACTGCCCCTATTACCTCATATCCTAAAGAGGACCAATCTGTGAATCGTGTGCAAACCTCACTTTAAGAACCATGAACCTTTATTAAATAAACTGAGGACTGAACTTCAACTTCTATTGTCTTCAATTTCCTAATCCTAGCCACCCTGATGTTTTGTATATACTTGTCCTTGCCCTAAACAAATACTGTAGTGAATTAACAGATTATATAATGCAAAAACACATTTTTCAATGTAAAATCATTAATTACAGTGCAAGTGCCCCCTCCCTTCCCATCAAATTATAACTTTGGATTCTCAGGAGCAGAGAGTTAGAAGTGAAATGACATCCTATGAAGGTCTGGGCATGCACAGGAGGAGGTTTGTATAAACTCTAAATGGTACAAGTTGGTGCAGCAGGGATTTGTTGCTCAGAGACAATGTAGCATATGATTAAAGTGTGTGCAGGAAAAGATGTTTGATGTTAAAACACTCTTAGAAGAGCAATATTTCCTTAAAACTAGCAGTATAAAAATTTTACGAGTAGCTTTCTCCAGAATGACTGAAAAAGACATATGTAGTGGATTTAGCATCTTTCCATCTTATGTATATACCTGAAGTTAAGTGTCAAAGAACTTAGCTTTGTAACCTACTGAAACAGGTTCAAGCTTTAAAAAATATTTCATTATGATCCCTCAGAGTCAGACATTATTTATGATATTCTCGCTCAAGGTAGTTGCAGCATAATTCAAGTGCTCACACTACACAAAAAGGTAGGATAGTTCACCTGTTCTCCACCAGTTGTTTGAGTGTTTTATCTCTAGTCAGAACTCTCCTTTCAGCCATTAGGTGTAGGCAATTGTTGGTAGTATTTTGTGAATTTTGGCTGTTTTCTCCTATCATGGTACTATAATTTTAATCTTTCTAGGATGTCTTCCACAGGATACAAATCAAATAACATCAGATTATGTAGGAATGATGTTTGAATGCTGAATCACCTATTGGAGCAGAGATATGAGCTAACTACAACAGTATGTAAGATTCATCTTAAATAAACAATTCCTTCAAAACTTCAAAACGTAAAACATTCCAAGCAAAAAATGCAATCTAACAGTACATTCCATATCTGTGTTTCATATATAATTAAAACATTCTTGTTATTAAAGGTTTTCAAGTCTTTGACCACCTTTTCTTCCTTTTTCCTTTTGGTATTAGTAATTCCTTTGCCTCTTACTTTATCTGCCAAATATCCACCCAGTAGTGTTTTTGTTGATAAAAAAAATCCACTAAGAATTGTTTTTATTGACAAGTACAAATGCTAACCCTAGAAGACTGACTTTTGACTAAAAGCAAGGCTTTCATTTTCAAAAGTGTAGTTTTGGCACAGTGCCCTCCAATCTTTGATAGATACCTTCCATTACCACACTCATCCAATTCAAAATATTTTTGCTTTTTACTTGTCTTTAAATGAAAGAAAATAAGGCAGCATATTATCTTTGGGCCAAATGATATGAATATTGATCAAATTATCTAAAGTACCTCAGGTGATATGAATTATGGAACAGCTAATGAGAAATCCTAAATGTTAAGAGCCCAAACACTGACTCTTCCAAAAACTGACAGAATATACAGTGCCAAATTTATAATTCTGGATTCTCTGTTCTTTTTTTAAGACCTATCATGGAAATATAAACTATTTGAAGTAACCAAAGAGTGAGCTTATGATCCTTAAACTGCTACTGTTTCATATTAAATATGCAATTACTTTACACTAATGTTCAGAACAGTAAATATACCTTCAGAATATTAGTTGCTCTTAAATTATACTAAATAGAGCTCACTTGTACCCATACTGCACTGCTGAATGACAACCTCCAATAAGGGATTCCATTCACTCAAGTCCTTATGTCATTCATTTACTTAAACAGGAAGTGTCATGATAATTCCTAAGAAACTAAATGTTTCCACAGAATAGGATGCTCATACATGGAAAAAGTTGGAAACAGAAGCTATGAGTAAATTATACTATCAATAACATTTAAACAGAGGCTATACTAAATACTCTATATACAACACAGGGGTATGACACATGAAGGTGGCATTGCATGTGCTTGAGGCAAGTACTAAAGTCACATAGTATCTCTGGTATTGGGGAATGCATGACATGTGGCACATCTATAAAACTGATATTAAGATGCTTTGTAAAACAAGTAGCTAGCACTGATTCAAGAACGTCAGGAACCTGGGATGATAACATATCTTGTAACAAATGTTTTAATTTTATATGTTCATAAACCTATAACATCTTAAGTTATTTCACTAAAGTCTCAATAGCAGAGTGCCAGTCAAAGGGTAAATTCTAAACCACCCACTATGCCAAAGTTGTGACAAATGGCCAATTCTGAGATAAGGTGATATGCTTACTGGCGTGATCAAAGGAATTTCCCATGCATAACCATTAGTAGCCAGTGTAATTGTTTGAACTACATAATTTAAGGTCACCTAGACATGTACTATGGTTTACAAAAGAGTTTCACTAATCATACAGTAACGTATACTTGCCCTTGGATGATAAAGAAAAATATCTCATTTATTTAAACTAAGACCTTCACCTCAACAAAGAAAATCATCAAAATTTAGTTTACATGGCTCCACTTTATTCTTTGTATAACACTGCAACAACCAACACCATAAAATGATCTACACAGACTAAAAAGCTTTGGCCAACATATGACTATACCATTATAGCAAATGTCCTGCAAACCAAGTTAATTACAACAAAAATAGCAACTGAGATTACTGCTTAATTACCCCCATCTGTTAGTATGTGAATCCTGGCAGGAAAACAAGTGTACATGTTGCAAAAGTCAGTAAACAGAGTATGGATTTCAATAAGACTTTCACAGTAATTGCAGACATAATATCAACAAACCTTGAAATACAGTCATATATCCAGATGATAAATTTCATTAATTAAAAAAACACACATTAAGTAGCTCATCAAAATATAATGGGGTAGTAAAGCACTAATCTGATATCAAATTGTTATTAGCATGAAATGCAACAAATGGCCAGGGACATGGGGTTTACATCATCATACACAAAACTCTTTCCTAAATATTCTGGGGGCATATACAATTCTAAGTCTCTGGTTTTGTATGTATGTGCACATGCAGCATTAACTGACGCAAAAGTGAAAGGGCAAAGTATGCAAGACTCGGGAAGATAGTGTGAATGTGTCTGGGGTGGCTAAGAAATGGAGGATCAAGAAATGGGTAAAGTTTATGATGTTAGAAAAACTGTGGTGACAGGTAAAAGAGTACAATACAAAGGGCATACAAACCACCACGGTATATTGAACAAGCCTATGAACTACAGTCAATAATGTGTTATAACTTGCTAAATGATGGCAATGTTAGTGCCACACATGCACTCAACTGAATATTCTTACCCATGTTTGGGGAGGTCTGTATAAAGAGAATGCTGCTAACATTCAAGGATGGATCTCAGTAGACTGATCATACTTTGCAAGGAAAACATTACATACCATAACCACTTTTAAATATAAAGCTTTAAGTCATACTGATTTCTATCAACACAGTCTTTGTTGAACAACTGAAATCCGTGACTAACAAATACCAATGGGCCTCTTAAAAATAATCCCAATTACATAATACTGCTCAAGGGCAAAACTAAATTGTTCTGATGGTATAAGAAGGCATGGTAAAAAACTATATTCCCAAGAAATCAGTCCTCTCAAAGTTACTACAGTATTATAGCTGATTCACTTACAGTATATTCTTGGGTGAGCCCTATGCCTACGAGACATTTGTTTGGCAGCTTCTGATTGGCTGGTACTGGGAGTTAGGCTCAGTGTCTCATATTTTTGTCTGTACTAGCTCAGAAAACTAGCAATATGTTTATTTCTTCATTTATTTAACATTTTGCACTAGATAGGAAAGTTTTTGTCATACCATATTATTCTGTATTAATTGTACAACTAAATCATGATTTCCTGAACTCATTAAGATAAAACACAAAGGAATACAACAAGTAAAAGTGATAAGAGAAGCATTTAATTCTTTATACCTGTTTTTACTTATCGGATTTTGCATTATTCATGTGATCAAGGTAAATAAAACTTGTGTTTCATACAGAAAAATATGTCTTATTATGCTGCATCTGTACTTGACTCAGTTTGACAGCAGTGCCGAGAGATGGTGATCTGCAATACACCATCACTGGACCTCTCAATGAAAGCTTCAAAGAGCCGTTGACAATTGCCAATTAGCAATATGAGAATTTCTCGGTTCTGACTGTAATTCCAATATTATTCTGTCATTACTTTTTCTGTACATAAAAGCATAGTATTTTCATTATGACTGTTAAACATTTTTACTCTAATATCATATATGTCTGTATGTGAGGACATTCCTGATAAGAAAAATAAATTTAATGGATGCATCTGCTATCGTTGGAGATCTACGCAGGCAGCAAGAAATTCAGTCCAGGGAAGAATTTGATATCTATGGACAGACTTTCCACTCTTCAACTCACCCTCTTAAGCTTTAATCAGCTTGGTTTTAGCATATTGTTTCTGATTTTCTTATATGAATATATTTTCAAATGATTGATTGATTGATTGATTGTGAGTTATCTGGCGTCACAACTACCAGGGTCACCGACGCCGAATACTAAATGTGATCTTTTAACTTTTATAATATATTATACAACATTCAAAATAACTTTATCTTTATGAGAGATATATAAATTTTATTTTAAAAAATAAATTAAATTTCTGATAAAAATATAAATAATATTCCGATAAAAAAGAATTGTGATTGATCACATAACAGTAAAACTATTAAAAGAAAAAAAAATGTATATACTAAGACAGCACAGCTGTCAGATATATTTGAGAAGACCAGCTTCTTTGATAAAAGAGATAACGTTATTAACACACATGCTTTCTCCCAACAGTTTTGGCATGCTATAGTTACCACCTGCTTCACTACTATAAGCTAAAAAATTATTCCTAAGTTCCACTAGACTGGGACACTCAACCAGCAAATGCCTAACAGTCAGTGGAACTAAGCAATCATCACAGAATGGCTCATTCTCCCCATCCACAGAATAGACGTGAGTTAAACGCGTATGGCCAATACGCAATCTACACAATACAACCTCCCACTTCCTTGGTATTAGGTCATATTTCCAAGGGTGTGTCTGTCTAGTAATTTCTTTCATTTTGTTGGGGCCTACTCTGTCCCACTGAAGTGGGCCCATAAATACTGGACAGATTTCCATATATCAAAAAATGTATCACGATATGGAACAGGGCATTTTCTCGGTACTAAAGTTTGCGCTGCTGATTTTGGCTAGCTTGTCTGCCTCTTCGTTTCCCGATACGTTCACATGGGCAGGAACCCACAAAATGAAACAATGCTGCCTCTATTTTGGTGCAAGAAGATCCACTGCAAGATCTTCAACAAGGGCCAATGATCAGTATTCAAAGACTTCCAGGGACTGTAAGGCACTTTTGGAGTCACAAAATATTGTGTAGCTACACACTGGGTAGTGTTACAATATGTTCCAGTGCTACTAGGATGCCATACAATTCAGCTGTAAAGTTTGAGGCAATAGAAGGAAGTGCACCTCTTCGGTTAAAAGATTGGCTATAAACTCCATATCCAACGCCGGCATTGGACTTGGAGCCATCATAAATATAAAACATGTATCAATATGCTCTGATACATGGATCTAAAAATATTGCCCTTATTTCCTCATCAGATTTATTCCTCTTTGCTCCATTGAAGTACCTGCAGAATTTCACATCCGGTAACCTCCAGACAGGAGTACTGGGATACACAAAGGGAATAATGGATATTTGTTAATATTTGTATCCTCTAAAATTTGTTTTATTCTATAGCTAAAAGGAATGGGATACCTTGGATGACTTTCATAAAAACCATTAAAAATATTTCTATTTACCACAGCAAATGCCTGAGATTTGGGGAGTCTTTGCGCTCTAAACCAGTACCGAAGTAATGATGACTGGCGATAGAGTTCAAGAGGCATCTCTCCTGCATCAACTAGCAAACTAGATATTGGTGACGAACGGAAAGCTCCTGTGGCTATACGAATAGCTGAATGATGTACTGAATCTAAAAGTTTTAAGTTAGATGAGGAAGCTGAAGAATATATTTCACAACCATATGACAGCTTTGACAAGATTAAAGATTTATGAAGCCTTAGTAAAAGATTTCTATCAGCTCCCCAACTGGTATGAGAAAGCACCTTCAAAGATGTTATAGGAGCTTCTAGGCTCTTTGCTTTTTAGATGTTTGATATGGGGGACCCAAGTCAATCTACTGTCAAAAACTAGGCCTAAGAAGTGTGCTTGTTCTACACATGGGATTCCACGGCCATACAAATAGAGGTCTGGATCAGGATGCACTCCCTGATCCGACAGAAGTGGACAGCAGTAGTCTTGCTTACAGAGATTTTAAAACCCTGTTTCTCAGCCCAACTTACTATTTTTATTTATTGTTAATTGTAGCTTTCTTTCTGCTACAGTCATCCGGGTGGCAGCAAAGGATATCGACAAATCATCCACAAACAGTGTCTTTAAAACCTCTCTTGGAATGACAGCTGCAACACTGTTTATGGCTAGAGCAAAAAGTGTTACACTGAGAACACTGCCCTGTGAACACCTTCTTCTTGGCACCTTTTCTCTGATAAAGTACTGCCAACTTTAAACTTTAAAATACCTACGATGTAAAAAGGATTTCACAAATAAAGGTAATTTACCTCGTAGACCACTATTATGTATAGTCTTCAGAATCCCATGTCTCCAAGCAGTGTCATATGCCTTTTCTATATCAAAAAAACACTGTCACATGATGTTGCTTGGAGGCAAAGGCTTCACAGACAGAGGTTTCAAGTTGCAGTAAGATGTCCAGGGTAGAGTGCATTTTTCGAAAACCACACTGAGAAGGTGTTAGAATATTGTTGTGCTCTAGATACCACATTAGTCTTACATTTACCATTTTTTCCATCAATTTACACAGCAAGTTAAAGCAATGGGGCGGTAACTTGCTGCACACAGGGGATCTTTTCCAGGCTTAAGGACGGTAACATGGTGGCTAATTCCCATATGGTAGGGTAGCTGCTTTCATCCCATATTCTATTGATAATACTTATTATAAAAAGTTTTGTGTTCTTCGAAATGTGTTTAAACATTTCATAAGGAATCTCATCTGGACCAGGGGCAGTGTTCTTGCTCCTAGATAAAGCAGAGTCAAACTCCCTTTCAGAAAAAGGCATATTATATGATTCAGCTTTCTTTGCTGAAAAGTCAAGTACCTGTGTTCTTCCATCATTCTGAAATTATGTCCTGGGGAACTATCTGATTTCTCAGAGACTCGAGCGAAGTGTTCTGAAAATGTATTACTAACTTCTGTGGCATCAGTGACATGAGTATTATTCACTTTAAGTACTGGAGGAGGATTGGGTGTAAATTTACCCTGAATTTTTCTTATTTTCTTCCAAATGCTACAGACTGGTGTTCTGCTATTAATAGAGGATACATATTGGCGGCCCATGCTTGTCTTCTGGCAGCTTTCATAGCTTTCGAAATCGTGCCCTACACTGTTTGTAAATTATGACATTGTCCAAGTGCGATGTCTACGGCACCTGGTCAATGATGACCTTGTAGCTCGGTGTAACAGCCTTAGGTCTTCTGACCACCACGGTACTGGCCGTCTCCTGAATAGTCCCTTAGTTTGAGGAATTGAGTGTAGACCTGCAGTATGCAATGTTCCATTGAGTAGATCAATGGCATCATCTACACTTGGGAGATCTTTGCATCCCCTCCAACTCACTCAAGTCCTTTGAATTTTCTCCAATTTGCTTTCTCTAAGCACCATCGTGGCGATCTCGGATAGGTGGACCATCACTGGTGTCGATCACAATTGGAGAATGGTCACTGGTATGCCAGTCATCACTTGTTCTCCAACTAAAATCAACACTGCAGTTGGAGCTACATATTGAAAGGTCGATGCAGGAGACGGTGCCTGTCTGAATGTGGTAATGGGTAGGTTCTCCAGTATTAAGAAGACCTATATCTTCATTTTCTATTAATGATGCCATCATATTCCCTTTTTGGTTTGATGTTACATCTCCCCACAATGGATGTCTACTGTTGAAGTCACCAAGTAGAAGGAATGGCTCTGGTAGTTGCTGCATCAAGTGTATTAAGTTCTCTTGGGAGACATGGCTATTGGGTGGAATGTAAAGGGAACATATGGTATATTGCCTCCTTAAATTAATTCGTACAGCCACAGCTTGAAGTGGAGTATTTAGTTTTACTTTGTAGTGTGGAGCATCTTGACGGATGTAGATGAGGGATCCACCATGATTTCCACCTCTAAATCAAATTTAGTTGCTATAGTGAACATATTCCCTAGGACAAGGGGTATATTTCACCTAGCATGGTCTCCTGCAAACATATCCCTACAGGAGAGTGCTCATAGATTAAAAGCTTCACTTCCTCATACTTCGCTCGCAGTCCCTGACAGTTCCACTGAATAATGGAAGTGAATTTATTCACGTTTAGGACCAACATTGTGGTTCCTTTTTACAAGACTGGGAGAGTTCTTTTTTCTACTAGGGGGAGGCATTTTGATGGAATATTTTCAAATGAGAGAGATAGAGTTGTATTTCAATGATATCAAATATGATCTCTGTGGAGTAGTAAACAACAAAGAACTAAGGAAGATTGTTCTTCTTTTCAAACCCTTATTAAGCAAGCAGTTACTTCAGCTTACAGTGGGGAGCAGACCCAAGAAATGAAGTATTTGAGAAAACTGCCAAAGCTACAGGAGTGCCAGTCAACAAAGTGAAAAAAATCAAGCAAGTCATCTGTGTGCTACAATGGTGGTCCCTTCTCTTCACCTGTATAACCCAAAAAGAGGAACCGAGTGAAGGACAAGGTAGATAGTTTTGAGATTTTGTCTTTCTACGAGAGAGGAGAGCTCCCAGTGTTAGATGCCCAGTTGGATAAAGTGAAGGAAGACCCAGTAGGTTTTATGGTGGAAGAACAATGTTATGGAAAATTGCAAGAGGACTTGGATTTCAGTACAGAAAAGTGACGAGTGGAAGGGGTATTTTACGGAATGGGATAATGTCATGGCAGTGAGAACTGAGTACCTACTATTAATTGAAAAGAATAGAAATTGTAGTCCATCAGAATATAAACCTGAAGTAATCCCGGATGAAACTTGGATAAACCAAAATGAATGTGTTAAGTCAGTGTTGAACAACGGGTAAAGGCAAAATAGCACCAAAACTTAAATGTGGGGAGTAAGAAGGGGTTTGTCCAAGATGTGCTAATGTTGTTTAGGTAAAAAAATTATGCCAAAGGCGACTACCATGATTCCATGGACTATGAAAGATTTTTAAATTGGTTTAAGGAACAATTATTGCCTAATATAGGGGATAGTTGATCCTTCATCATAATGGAGAATACTTACTACCACAGCAAAATAGAATCTAAAATGCTGACAAACAGCATGCTTTTTATATTTTAACCAGACCACTGGGTTAATATTAACTCTCCTAGGGCTGACCTGAAGGATTAGACAAGCTATTGAAAATCTTTATAAATTACTATGGAAAAAAAATATTTATTAATATATTATTAATTACAATATGAATATTATATTTTATTGTATAAATTATTAAATTTAAGGAATTTTAAAATATTAAAAAGTGAAAATTTGTCACTTTCTGACAATAAATTTTTAGGGAAAATCTTCTAAATAATGTCTCTTTGCATTCTATATTTTAGGGCAGATTTTTAAATATGTTTTATTGTTATTTTGTTACGTTACATATTTCACGATGGCGACATAGGTATAGGGGGCATGGGGGTTTACTCATTACGTAACCATGCGTCAGTTTAGTGTGACCAATTCTTAGCTGTGGCAATATTACTAAAAAGCCAAAATTGCTACAGCTTGCTAGTGTCACAAAGAAAACCAGGTATGTGATTAATGAGATATATAGCTCATACAAATGGTCTTGATGAGCTCAGACTGCCACCATATTACTGTCATTTGAACCCCATAAAACTTATATGGGTTCAAATAAAGGGAGATGTCAGAAAAAAGGAATTTTAAGGTATTTTTACGTAAGGAAAAAATCTATTTCTGGGCGATTGGTTCGTGTCGCAAAGCGAAATATCCTTTAATCCATTATTTCTAAGGTAAATGTACTAACACATACCAGAGAATAAATAAAATAAAGAAAGGTCAGTACTACTGACTCGCTCACCCTCCAAGAGGGTGTCGGTATGAACACTATGGCGAGTGAGACCACTACCACGAACCACTTGCCAATAGAAATCTCCCACTACAAACCCCCACTAGAGGGGAGCCGACCCACAGAGTGGGCAGCAACTACTACTACTCCATCCCATGCTGCCGACTGCTGCGCCTCTGGTGGCCATCCTGAAGTTAGCAGACAATCTTGAGCGCTGGGATGGGTAGGGTGGGATTTTCGCTGGCGACACGAACCAATCAGCCCAGAAATAGATTTTTCCTTACGTCAAAATCCCTTTTCTGGCTCAGTTCGTGTCGCTGCGCGAAATCGTACCAGAGAAATAGCACAAGATTGTAAAGAAACAAATAAAAAAGATAAAAAAGGTCTCAATAAAAACATAAAATAAAATAAAGAAATATAATTGCTAAGAAATATACATATACACAGTGATACAGAATAGAAATATTACTTAAAATTAACATTAAAAGTTAATAATATCCCTTAAAATTAACTTAAATTTAACATATATGTACAGGGCTTACATGGAATATATGTTGAGCTAACATCTGTGTATAGTTAATATGTACAAAGTAATTAAAGCAATTATAATAATAAGATGAATTAGAACAAACTTCAATAATAATATAATAAAGGAAATTATGATTAGTATACAAAACCCTAACCATTGTAAATTAAATGTGTCACCCTAGCATAAAAATAAGGGACCACATCATAGAGATCATTATATACAATCAATTGTGAGTGACCCTAACAAAAAAAAATAAGGGGCACCCACCTGTACCATCATAAGGAGCAGCAAACGACTCAAGGTAAACGTAGAATTGAACATGGTAGGTATAGACAAACTGTTGGGTGAGATAGGTAGAAAGGAGAACTGGATCTTCAACTAAAGATTAAGCAGAGTCGGGGGAAACTATGTTACCCGCCGCAACTGCTGAAAATTTCAGAGCTTCCAAGGACTTTAAGTAATGACGCTTAAATACTGTCTGCGATTTCCATCCAGTATACTTCTTTAAATCATCGAAATTCATGTGTTGGAAATAGTTAATTGAGGTGGCAACTGCCCTGGCATCATGTGCTTTAGGGAAGGAATCAGGGTTAGCTTGCTTAATAAAGTACAGGATCTGTTGCCTTGATACCTTTAGTAGATAAAGTACCACTTTTTCTCTTCATAAAGAGAGGCCCCGAAGAGGATGAGGATGTCCTGGACAGAAAGGCTCGTAAGGTCGATACTGGACAAAGAGAAACATCTTGTGGAAGGGGTACAACCTTCCACGGTTCCCACCTCATCAAAGGATCCTCATTCTTTGCTATAGAAACTACGTTCCGGAGAAAGTAGAACTTCCCCTGTGGGAAGAAATTCTATATGATTCGGATCTCTGGATAACGCCGACAGTTCTGAAACTTCTAGCTCCTGAAGCCAAGCTTAATAAAAATAGTTTTTTTCTTAAGAGCATTATAAATGAACATGTCGTATTATCTGTTTCTGAAGCCAGCTTTAGAACATCATTTAAGAACCACGATACTGACGTAGGCCTCACTGAGGGTCTAAGTCTAGCACAAGCCTTGGGAATAGACGAGAAGTAAGAGTCTGTCAAGTCTATGCTGAGCCCGAGTTGAAAAATCTTTTTCAAGGCCGACTTGTTTGTCGTAATAGTGCTAGCTGCTAACCTTTTTCAAATAAAGATCTGAAAAAAGGATATAGCTGAATTGATTGTCATGATTCTAATATCTGATTCTCTCAGGAAGGTTGCCACTTTTTTGACTGCAGCATCATACTGTCTCAAAGTTGAATCTCTCTTATCAGATTCCAAGAAAAGAATATTTCGAGGATCAATATTCGCGTCTCTTTTAGCCGCAAACTTCATGAAGTCCATAAAGTTAGGGTTTTGAGAATTCCTGAGGAAGCGAACACAGTCTTCGTTTGTACTAACTGGGAGAGCCTGGGATTGGGAATTCGAAGAGGACGAAGACCCAGTTCCAGAATGAGAGGGTACCCAATTGCTCTTCGGCCAGTCTGGGGCTACTAGAGCTACTTGACCCTTGAACGTCCTGAGTTTGTTCAGTACCTTCAGGAGAAGATTCACTGGAGGAAAGACATAAATCTTCTCCCAGTTGGTTCCAGTCTATGGCGGACAGGGCGTCCGTGGCATAGGCCAGAGGGTCCAGTTTGGTTGGGGGCCACCCATAACATGGGAGTTTGTGGTTCGCTTGGGATGCGAATAGATCCACCTGTAGACCTGGAACCCTCCGGAGAATCCATTGGAACGAACTGTTGTCCAGTGACCATTTCCGACTCCAGAGGAACTGACTGGGATAGAGCATCTGCTATGACGTTTTTTCTCACATCCAGCTATATGGGTGGAGGAGAGGTGCCAACTGAACTTGTCCGCCAGGGAGAAGATGGCTACCATGACATGATTCAGATGTCGTGACTTGGAGCCTCCCCTGTTTACGCAATGGACTACCACTGCGCTGTCCAGAACTAGCTTTATGTGGGAGTTCTTTGGCGGACGTAACCTCTTCAGAAGTCAAGAACACTGCCATCGCTTCTAATACGTTTATGTGAAGCTGGCGGAACTGGGGTGACCAGGTTCCTTGAACCTTCTTGAACTGAGAATATCCTCCCCAACCGCTTAATGAAGCGTCCGTGTGGATGGTAATCCCCGGAGGAGGAAACTGAAGGGGTAACTGATATTGACAGGTTCTTGACTTTTGCCCAAGGGCGTAGACGATTCCGCAGAAATCTGTGGGACTGATGATAACTTGTCCCTGGACCTGACATTTGCTCGTGAGCGCCAGATTCTGGTTAGGTCTTTCAGTTTGGCTTTCATCAAGATGTTTGTCACCGATGCAAATTGGAGTGAACCCAGGATTCTTTCCTGGCTTCTTCCTTGAAGCAAGTTTGTGTCCTAGAAATTGCTTTACTGACTTGGCTATTTCTTTTCTCTTGGCTGATGGAATCGACAGAGTTATGGGAGGATAGATTCCATTGAAATGCCCAGCCACTGAAAGTTTGACTTCGGGGGGAGTGAGTCTTGATTTTGTCCTGTTTATCTTGACCCTAGAATATCCAGGAAACTGGATTACTTTCAGTGTGGCTTTGCAACATTCCTCGACTGTTGGAGCCCAAATTAACCAATCGTCGAGATATGCTACTACCATGATCCCCTGCGCCCTCAGTTGTTGGACGACCACTTCCGCCAACTTCGTGAACACCCTGGGTGCCACGTTGAGACCGAAGGGAACTACCTTGAAGGAGAATGCTTGATCCCCTATCTTGAAGCCCAGGTAAGGGCGAAAGTGTCTTGCAATAGGGATATGATAGTATGCGTATGTAAGATCGATAGAGGTGGTGACGGCTCCACGGGGAAAGTAAGGTCCGCACCTGCGAGATGGTGAGCATCTTGAACTTGTCGCAGCGAATGGCCAAGTTTTAAACGGGACAAGTCTAATTTGATTAACCCTTCTTTTTTTGTGAGCCTTTTTTCTTTGGAACGCTGAACGAGCGCCCTTGAAATTTTAATCTGTTGACTCTCGCTATTGCTCCTTTCTGAAGGAGGTCCTCCGCATACTCCGTCAATTCTTTTGTTGGAAGTTGAAGGAAAGGTCTGGGTGGGGGCGGATTCGCCACCCAACACCAACCCAGGCCTTTCGACACAATACGTTGTGCCCATTGTTTAATGAGTCCCCACCGGTGGCGGAATAGAAACAGCCTCCCTCCTACCTGGAAGTTCTCATTGTTGCTGGTAACCTCCGCGGCCTCCCCGGAAGTGTTTTCCTCTATTAAGGGACCCTCCCTCCTGATCCTCTCTGAACGAAAGGATCGCTTACCTCTGCCTCCCCTACCCGAAGCGGTCATACTGCTGAAAGGCCTGGCCTTCGAACTACCTTTTTGAAGGCTGGGGAGACAGCGTAAAGGAGGTGGAAGGCTGAGGCTGGGGGGAAATCACATATATAGGCTGTGATTGGGCCTTGGAGGTAGAGGGTTGGGCCGCCTGCACCAACGGAACAGCCGAAACAGGCTGGGCGAAGCGTTGTTGTTTCTTTTGGTAAGGCTGGAAACTCTGGGTTTCCTCTGAGCCTTACCTCTCGCTGCTTGGTCTTGGCGTCTCTTTGCAGTGAGACCCCCAACGATCCTTAAGGCTTTGGTTAAGCCTTGTAGCTTCCGCCTGGACTTCCTTACCATTGCATCGGGGAAGAGGTCTGCTCCCAGATGTTTGATGAAAACAACTTATTCGGTTCATGCCGAATAGTTGCTTCTTGAAGGACATGCTTCCGACAATTCGTTCTGGCTGTGGCGAACTCAAACATGTCAGACTGAACCGTTTGTGTCAGTGACTTGGTGATTAAGCTTAAAGAGTGGCTCGGAAACCGTAAGCAATGGTAGCCACTTCCGTCATGGCCATGGTGTTAATAGACCGGTGGCTAGCTAGACTTGGCCTCAAACTCTGCCTGAATGAGGCTGTCCGGAAGTCTAGGCAGCTTCTCACCAAACTGATCCATAGCACAGTCTGGTTTGAGTTTGCCCGCCGAAAAAGTGTTGGGCAGGTCTTCCCACAATTCTCCTCCGGTTGAGGGAAGCAACGGAGATGTGGGGTCCGCTTCCTTTAGCTGTGGTAACGACTCCCCCTTCTGGGCCGCTGGGATAGTGACCGTAGCGATTTTGGTAAGGAAGGGAAGCGGAGTTCCCTCTTCCATTGTGAAAATGGTGAAGGGACTCTTAAAGGGTTGAATCTTCGTGTTTGAACAATCCATGTCCTCTAAGCACCTGAGCCATTCTCTTTGAGCCTGGTCACGTGAATAGAGGACTGTCTCTTTAGGGACCTTGTCATCTCGCGTCATGGCTGCGTCAGTGAGTCTGGCGTAGCCAATGAACGGTGGCTGTAGACCCTCCGGGTAGAACTCGAAGTCCTCAATCCTTCGAGTACCACACTCCGGAATTGAAATAAGCCCGTCCTGGAAGGGGGCGTATGACGCCACCCCCTCCAGGGGTTATTCATAGAGAACGGAGGCAGAGAGTCATGAGGTGGAAGCTGAGCCATACCTGTGCCGAAAGGTGGGGGAGTAGCTAGAGGAGCCTGGCTAAGTTCGGCGATGATGTTATCCTGGGAGGTGATCCTGTCGGACAACCGGGAGAACATCTGCTCCATACTGTTTTTGAGAGAACGACCAAATCCCCCATGTGGTTGTAACACAGACCAGCATTGGGATCCAAAGCCGGAGCTGCTGCGGAGGTGGTCGGGTAACTCTGAACAGGTACTAAGGGGAGAGGAGAAACGGCTGACTCCGCCGGAGTATGTGATCTCTCCTTGGAAGACCTACTCCTTGAGGATTTGGAGTCGGACCCAGAAGCTCTAGACCTCTCTGCTCCGGGGTTCGTAGCCGGAGACTTGCGAGATGTTGACGCCGACGAAGTCTCTTTTTGGACGACGACGACGTCTTGCTTAGGGTTTTTCACAACCGTCTGTCCTTTGACCTTAGGTCTTACGGAAGCGTCAGGAGAAGTATAAAGGAGCTCAGCTCCTGTAAAGCCTTGGAAGGAAGCTGGAGAGTTTAGCAGGAGTAGAAGACCCAGTGGCGCCCAAGGGAAGCCCTTGGGCGTCCAACGTACCTACCTCGACCAACAGGTCGTCAACATCTACCATTGGTTCAATATTCAGATCCAGTGTCGCGACTTCCGACGAGATGTCTTGGCCTGGTTCAGTCAACGAAGCGGCGAGCTGTTGCTGAATCGCCGCTACAGTCTGGGGCTGCCTCTGCCGGGTCGACGTAACCCGTCGACTTGCACGCCGGGGAAGATTAGGACAGCCAACCTCTTCTCAAGAATGTAGGGCTGTCCCTTGGCGGCGTTCTTGCCAAAACCGCCGACCCAAGCCCTCAGGGTTGCCAGGGCGGTGTCTCTAACAGCGGGAGCCTGGAAGAGAGGTTATTTGTTAGTTTTTAAGTTTAAAACTTAAGATTAAAACTTAAGTAATAGGCTTAGTCTAAAACCATAGGGGATGCGAGATCCCATATAAAACAAGCTTAAGTTTAAAATAAGAGATTAAAATTAAAACTTAAGAACTATAACCTTGTAGGGATTAGCGAACGAGTTTGGGGAATACTTACCCCCGTCTAAAAGCTGGCTCCCCAGATCGTAGCAAATAGTGCAGGTCTCGTGGAACCAGACTTGAAGATTCCCGTGCGGAGTCGCGCATGGGAGCATGGGATCTGCAGACTTCATGCCCACAGGGGTCCTGGAGCATGGCATTGCATCCTGGATGCTCACAGTTGGTGGTTCTGTAAGTGAAAAGATACATGAGCATCGTAAAAGATATCACTTACAGGCTAGAGGCTAAAAGAACTCCGCTGCATGCCGGAGCGCGAAAAAATTTTGGGCATAGCCCCTCCCTTACCGCCTGAATAGGCTAGAACCCCGGAGAGATCCGGTGTGAGAAGGTAACGGAGGGATTTGGCTTAAGGTAGCTTAAATTAAACTTTACTATAGTTTAAATTAAATACTAAATGCTTAAACCTAAAGCCATAGAACGTACCGGAATAATCCGGTGCGCGGCGGTGTTCGTGTCGCGATATCAGCGCGACGGGGTGGTTAGGAAAGACCAACTGTACGCCTGCAGTCCGCCCGCTAGGGTGAACTAGCACCTATCCACGTGGATGCCGGAGCTCCGGTAAATTAAAGAGCACCAGTAAGCCGGGAAAGGGCGAGAGGGCGAGAGGGCGAAACAGACTCGAGCTAGCAACGGAGCGACGGAGTAACGACGGAGGGGGGAAGGCCAGTCCCCCCCTTAGTCATCCGAGCGCGCCGTGAAGCCAGAGAACGGTCGGGTCCAGTTCTGGGTTCAGTCCAGCCCCCCCTACTCCCTCCGCCTAGGGAGAGAGAGGAGGCAGGCACGGGTATGTGGAGCGAGCGAGGACAGACCAACCCCCACCCCCCGGCCCTATGGAAGAGCGGGAGGAGGGAAAGGTGACTGGACAGGCGTCTGGCTGCTCCGTGATCACGTAGTGACCACGGAGCGGTAACATGCGAATACAATGAAACAATATAGCCTAGGAAAAGCACCAACTATCAGAGAGATGCTGTAGAGAAGCAACCGAACTGAAGAGCGGAAGCAATAGCCAATAATACATAACCTAGGCTACGTGAAAGCCAGACGCCGTAGGCTAACCTAAAATATAAAATGACCAAAAATCACTAAACGTAAAGAAAGAAAATAAATCAGTAGGAGAAAAAATCCAGGAGTGTACGACTAACCCGAAAGAAAGTCTACCACTCAAAGCTAGCCGGGGCCGATACTAAGAGCTGTGGCTAGGGTCTGGATGGAAGATGCCTACGCAAGGTGAAGAAGACATGCATGCATGATAAACATAAACCCAGTAGGCTGGAACCCCTAACATAAAATAGATAACTAACAATAGAGCTTAAGAAAATAAGGGAAGGGTTCTGGGTATGGAAGACCAAGAACGAACCCGCCACGAGGCAGAACCATGCTGCCATGCTCCCGACCAAGAGCCCGTATTTATACCTAAAAAACGGCAAATACCGACTCAAGGACGGAAAAAACCCAACCCAATAGCAATAACCACTGATTACTTAACTTTGCTGCTGCGATGGCTGTACGCTCCATGACGAATAAATCCAAGATAGGGGCACAAAAAAAACACAGAGCAAAAAAGGGCACGTGTGTACGCGGTGCGCTAACTGAAAAGGATGACCACCAGAGGCGCAGCAGTCGGCAGCATGGGATGGAGTAGTAGTAGTTGCTGCCCACTCTGTGGGTCGGCTCCCCTCTAGTGGGGGTTTTGTAGTGGGAGATTTCTATTGGCAAGTGGTTCGTGGTAGTGGTCTCACTCGCCATAGTGTTCATACCGACACCCTCTTGGAGGGTGAGCGAGTCAGTAGTACTGACCTTTTCTTTATTTTATTTATTCTCTGGTATGTGTTAGTACATTTACCTTAGAAATAATGGATTAAAGGATATTTCGCGCAGCGACACGAACTGAGCCCAGAAAATAACTAATTCAAATCAATCTGAAAAACAGTTGAGCAGCTTACAAGACTGGCTATGATAGACGATGTTAAAACAGAAGACTGGAAGGAATGTTTTCCCCATGTCAAGAAATTAGATGATGATTATAGGAGTAAAGATGTTGCTAGAGAGCATATGTTTGTTTTCTTATTGACATTGGAGATCACGAAAGTGACAGTGATGATATTGATATCAAAGAGGATGACACTGACAGTAGTGTATAAGTATCTGTGATTTTCCATTACAGTGTTCCCCCCGTATTCGCAGGGATGTGTACCAGACATCCCGCGAATAGTTAGAACCAGCACTAAAAATGCCTGCCTATCTTGAAAGTTCAGATACTAAATGTATACCTTAGATAACATCCTACTTCAAAAATACCTAATTTACTAAACTATTACTGTATTAATCTTTGAGGTTATATTATTAATATAATTTCAAAGTCATCTTAAAATATTTTACCATTAAAAGTACATACCTACAGCCAGTAATTTCTGATGAATATAATTGAAAAGCGTTGTAACCTCGAAAACATCGTAAGCCAAACCCATCGTAAGCAGGGGACTGCCTGTATATGTAAAACAGTCTTCTGATTTTTCTCATTATCCTACATGCACTATATATACAATGATGCAGGGGTGTGGGGAATGTTGACATGAATTATATTCACTTACTCAGATATGAATTAATTAAATGATTGAAGACTAATGAATTACCAAAGAGGTACAATTAGCAAATGTTTTCCTTAACACTGTACACAGAATTAGTAAAAAAAATATTGTTTATAAAATGTATCATGTACGTATATACAGTAGACGCCAATTATTCCAGGGGATAAGGGTACCAACCCTCCCCTGTGAGTAGCTAAAA
>NC_061108.1:43401249-43422457 GCF_015104395.2 Macrobrachium nipponense
TTTTAGCTACTCACAGGAGGATGTGGTACCCATCCCCTGGAATAATTGGCGTCTACTGTATATACGTACATGATACATTTTATAAACAATATTTTTTTACTAATTCTGTGTACAACAGTGTTAAGGAAACATTTGCTAATTGTACCTCTTTGGTAATTCATTAGTCTTCAATCATTTAATTAATTCATATCTGAGTAAGTGAATATAATTCATGTCAACATTCCCACACCCCTGCATCATTGTATATATAGTGCATGTAGGATAATGAGAAAAATCAGAAGACTGTTACATATACAGGCAGTCCCCTGCTTACGATGGGTTTGGCTTACGATGTTTCGAGGTTACAACGCTTTTCAATTATATTCATCAGAAATTACTGGCTGTAGGTATGTACTTTTAATGGTAAAATATTTTAAGATGACTTTGAAATTTTTAAGATGACTTTGAAATTATATTAATAATATAACCTCAAAGATTAATACAGTAATAGTTTAGTAAATTAGGTATTTTTGAAGTAGGATGTTATCTAAGGTATACATTTAGTATCTGAACTTTCAAGATAGGCAGTTATAAGCATTTTTAGTGCTGGTTCTAACTATTCGCGGGATGTCTGGTACACATCCCTGCGAATACGGGGGGAACACTGTAATGGAAAATCACAGATACTATATAACACTACTGTCAGTGTCATCCTCTTTGATATCAATATCATCACTGTCACTTTCGTGATCTCCAATGTCAATAAGAAAACAAACATATGCTCTCTAGCAACATCTTTACTCCTATAATCATCATCTAATTTCTTGACATGGGGAAAACATTCCTTCCAGTCTTCTGTTTTAACATTGTCTATCATAGCCAGTCTTGTAAGCTGCTCAACTGTTTTCAGATTGATTTGAATTAGTTATTTTTTCTGACATCTCCCTTTATTTGAACCCATATAAGTTTTATGGGGTTCAAATGACAGTAATATGGTGGCAGTCTGAGCTCATCAAGACCATTTGTATGAGCTATATATCTCATTAATCACATACCTGGTTTTCTTTGTGACACTAGCAAGCTGTAGCAATTTTGGCTTTTTAGTAATATTGCCACAGCTAAGAATTGGTCACACTAAACTGACGCATGGTTACGTAATGAGTAACCCCCATGCCCCTATACCTATGTGTGAAATATGTAATGTACAAATAACAATAAAACATATTTTAAAAATCTGCCCTGAATATAGAATGCAAAGAGACATTATTTAGAAGATTTTCCCTAAAGATTTATTGTCAGAAAGTGACATTTTCACTTTTTAATATTTTAAAATTCCTTAAATTTAATAATTTATACAATAAAATATAATATTCATATTGTAATTAATAATATATTAATAAATATTTTTTTTCTATAGTAATTTATAAAGATTTTCAATAGCTTGTCTAATCCTTCAGGTCAGCCCTAGGAGAGTTAATATTAACCCAGTGGTCTGGTTAAAATATAAAAAGCATGCTGTTTGTCAGCATTTTAGATTCTATTTTGCTGTGGTAGTAAGTATTCTCCATTATGATGAAGGATCAACTATCCCCTATATTAGGCAATAATTGTTCCTTAAACCAATTTAAAAATCTTTCATAGTCCATGGAATCATGGTAGTCGCCTTTGGCATAATTTTTTTACCTAAACAACATTAGCACATCTTGGACAAACCCCTTCTTACTCCCCACATTTAAGTTTTGGTGCTATTTTGCCTTTACCCGTTGTTCAACACTGACTTAACACATTCATTTTGGTTTATCCAAGTTTCATCCGGATTATCGGATATTCAGGTTTATATTCTTTTCAATTAATAGTAGGTACTCAGTTCTCACTGCCATGACATTATCCCATTCCGTAAAATACCCCTTCCACTCGTCACTTTTCTGTACCGAAATCCAAGTCCTCTTGCAATTTTCCATAACATTGTTCTTCCACCATAAAACCTTACTGGGTCTTCCTTCACTTTATCCAACTGGGTGTCTAACACTGGGAGCTCTCCTCTCTCGTAGAAAGACAAAATCTCAAAACTATCTACCTTGTCCTTCACTCGGTTCCTCTTTTTGGGTTATACAGGTGAAGAGAAGGGACCACCATTGTAGCACACAGATGACTTGCTTGATTTTTTCATTGTTGACTGGCACTCCTGTAGCTTTGGCAGTTTTCTCAAATACTTCATTTCTTGGGTCTGCTCCCCACTGTAAGCTGAAGTAACTGCTTGCTTAATAAGGGTTTGAAAAGAAGAACAATCTTCCTTAGTTCTTTGTTGTTTACTACTCCACAGAGATCATTATTTCATATCATTGAAATACAACTCTATCTCTCTCATTTGAAAATATATTCATATAAGAAAATCAGAAACAATATGCTAAAACCAAGCTGATTAAAGTTTAAGAGGGTGAGTTGAAGAGTGGAAAGTCTGTCCATAGATATCAAATTCTTCCCTGGACTGAATTTCTTGCTGCCTGCGTAGATCTCCAACGATAGCAGATGCATCCTTAAATTATTTTTCTTATCAGGAATGTCCTCACATACAAGACATATATGATATTAGAGTAAAAATGTTAACAGTCATAATGAAAATACTATGCTTTTATGTACAGAAAAGTAATGACAGAAATAATAGTGGAATTACAGTCAGAACGCCGAGAAATTCTCATATTGCTAATTGGCAATTGTCAACGGCTCTTTGAAGCTTTCATTGAGAGGTCCAGTGATGGTGTATTGCAGATCACCATCTCTCGGCACTGCTGTCAAACTGAGTCAAGTACAGATGCAGCATAATAAGACATATTTTTCTGTATGAAAACACAAGTTTTATTTTACCTTGATCACATGAATAATGCAAAATCCGATAAGTAAAAACAGGTATAAAGAATTAAATGCTTCTCTTATTGCTTTTACTTGTTGTATTCCTTTGTGTTTTATCTTAATGAGTTCAGGAAATCATGATTTAGTTGTACAATTAATACAGAATAATATGGTATGACAAAAACTTTCCTATCTAGGGCAAAATGTTAAATAAATGAAGAAATAAACATATTGCTAGTTTTCTGAGCTAGTACAGACAAAAATATGAGACACTGAGCCTAACTCCCAGTACCAGCCAATCAGAAGCTGCCAAACAAATGTCTCGTAGGCATAGGGCTCACCCAAGAATATACTGTAAGTGAATCAGCTATAATACTGTAGTAACTTTGAGAGGACTGATTTCTTGGGAATATAGTTTTTTACCATGCCTTCTTATACCATCAGAACAATTTAGTTTTGCCCTTGAGCAGTATTATGTAATTGGGATTATTTTTAAGAGGCCCATTGGTATTTGTTAGTCACGGATTTCAGTTGTTCAACAAAGACTGTGTTGATAGAAATCAGTATGACTTAAAGCTTTATATTTAAAAGTGGTTATGGTATGTAATGTTTTCCTTGCAAAGTATGATCAGTCTACTGAGATCCATCCTTGAATGTTAGCAGCATTCTCTTTATACAGACCTCCCCAAACATGGGTAAGAATATTCAGTTGAGTGCATGTGTGGCACTAACATTGCCATCATTTAGCAAGTTATAACACATTATTGACTGTAGTTCCTAGGGCTTGTTCAATATACCGTGGTGGTTTTGTAATGCCCTTTGTATTGTACTCTTTTACCTGTCACCACAGTTTTTCTAACATCATAAACTTTACCCATTTCTTGATCCTCCATTTCTTAGCCACCCCAGACACATTCACACTATCTTCCCGAGTCTTGCATACTTTGCCCTTTCACTTTTGCGTCAGTTAATGCTGCATGTGCACATACATACAAAACCAGAGACTTAGAATTGTATATGCCCCCAGAATATTTAGGAAAGAGTTTTGTGTATGATGATGTAAACCCCATGTCCCTGGCCATTTGTTGCATTTCATGCTAATAACAATTTGATATCAGATTAGTGCTTTACTACCCCATTATATTTTGATGAGCTACTTAATGTGTGTTTTTTTAATTAATGAAATTTATCATCTGGATATATGACTGTATTTCAAGGTTTGTGATATTTATGTCTGCAATTACTGTGAAAGTCTTTATTGAAATCCATACTCTGTTTACTGACTTTTGCAACATGTACACTTGTTTTCCTGCCAGGATTCACATACTAACAGATGGGGGTAATTAAGCAGTAATCTCAGTTGCTATTTTTGTTGTAATTAACTTGGTTTGCAGGACATTTGCTATAATGGTATAGTCATATGTTGGCCAAAGCTTTTTAGTCTGTGTAGATAATTTTATGGTGTTGGTTGTTGCAGTGTTATACAAAGAATAAAGTGGAGCCATGTAAACTAAATTTTGATGATTTTCTTTGTTGAGGTGAAGGTCTTAGTTTAAATAAATGAGATATTTTTCTTTATCATCCAAGGGCAAGTATACGTTACTGTATGATTAGTGAAACTCTTTTGTAAACCATAGTACATGTCTAGGTGACCTTAAATTATGTAGTTCAAACAATTACACTGGCTACTAATGGTTATGCATGGGAAATTCCTTTGATCACGCCAGTAAGCATATCACCTTATCTCAGAATTGGCCATTTGTCACAACTTTGGCATAGTGGGTGGTTTAGAATTTACCCTTTGACTGGCACTCTGCTATTGAGACTTTAGTGAAATAACTTAAGATGTTATAGGTTTATGAACATATAAAATTAAAACATTTGTTACAAGATATGTTATCATCCCAGGTTCCTGACGTTCTTGAATCAGTGCTAGCTACTTGTTTTACAAAACATCTTAATATCAGTTTTATAGATGTGCATGTCATGCATTCCCTAATACCAGAGATACTATGTGACTTTAGTACTTGCCTCAAGCACATGCAATGCCACCTTTCATGTGTCATACCCCTGTTGTATATAGAGTATTTAGTATAGCCTCTGTTTAAATGTTACTGATAGTATAATTTACTCATAGCTTCTGTTTTCCAACTTTTTTCCATGTATGAGCATCCTATTCTGTGGAAACATTTAGTTTCTTATGAACTATCATGACACTTCCCCTGTTTTTAAGTAAATTGAATGACATAAGGACTTGAGTGAATGGAATCCCTTATTGGAGGTTGTCATTCAGCAGTGCAGTATGGGTACAAGTGAGCTCTATTTAGTATAATTTAAGAGCAACTAATATTCTGAAGGTATATTTACTGTTCTGAACATTAGTGTAAAGTAATTGCATATTTAATATGAAACAGTAGCAGTTTAAGGATCATAAGCTCACTCTTTGGTTACTTCAAATAGTTTATATTTCCATGATAGGTCTTAAAAAAAGAACAGAGAATCCAGAATTATAAATTTGGCACTGTATATTCTGTCAGTTTTTGGAAGAGTCAGTGTTTGGGCTCTTAACATTTAGGATTTCTCATTAGCTGTTCCATAATTCATATCACCTGAGGTACTTTAGATAATTTGATCAATATTCATATCATTTGGCCCAAAGATAATATGCTGCCTTATTTTCTTTCATTTAAAGACAAAGTAAAAGCAAAATATTTGAATTGGATGAGTGTGGGAATGGAAGGTATCTATCAAAGATTGGAGGGCACTGTGCCAAAACTACACTTTTGAAAATGAAAGCCTTGCTTTTAGTCAAAAGTCAGTCTTCTAGGGTTAGCATTTGTACTTGGCAATAAAAACAATTCTTAGTGGATTTTTTTTATCAACAAAAACTACTACTACGGGTGGAAATTTGGCAGATAAAGTAAGAGGCAAAGGAATTACTAATACCAAAAGGAAAAAGGAAGAAAAGGTGGTCAAAGACTTGAAAACCTTTAATAACAAGAATGTTTTAATTATATATGAAACACAGATATGGAATGTACTGTTAGATTGCATTTTTGCTTGGAATGTTTACAGTTTTGAAAGTTTTTGAAGGATTGATTTATTTAAGATGAATCTTACATACTGTTGTAGTTAGCTCATATCTCTGCTCCAATAGGTGATTCAGCATTCAAACATCATTCCTACATAATCTGATGTTATTTGATTTGTATCCTGTGGAAGACATCCTAGAAAGATTAAAATTATAGTACCATGATAGGAGAAAACAGCCAAAATTCACAAAATACTACCTACAATTGCCTACACCTAATGGCTGAAAGGAGAGTTCTGACTAGAGATAAAACACTCAAACAACTGGTGGAGAACAGGTGAACTATCCTACCTTTTTGTGTAGTGTGAGCACTTGAATTATGCTGCAACTACCTTGAGCGAGAATATCATAAATAATGTCTGACTCTGAGGGATCATAATGAAATATTTTTTAAAGCTTGAACCTGTTTCAGTAGGTTACAAAGCTAAGTTCTTTGACACTTAACTTCAGGTATATACATAAGATGGAAAGATGCTAAATCCACTACATATGTCTTTTTCAGTCATTCTGGAGAAAGCTACTCGTAAAATTTTTATACTGCTAGTTTTAAGGAAATATTGCTCTTCTAAGAGTGTTTTAACATCAAACATCTTTTCCTGCACACACTTTAATCATATGCTACATTGTCTCTGAGCAACAAATCCCTGCTGCACCAACTTGTACCATTTAGAGTTTATACAAACCTCCTCCTGTGCATGCCCAGACCTTCATAGGATGTCATTTCACTTCTAACTCTCTGCTCCTGAGAATCCAAAGTTATAATTTGATGGGAAGGGAGGGGGCACTTGCACTGTAATTAATGATTTTACATTGAAAAATGTGTTTTGCATTATATAAACTGTTAATTCACTACAGTATTTGTTTAGGGGCAAGGACAAGTATATACAAAACATCAGGGTGGCTAGGATTAGGAAATTGAAGACAATAGAAGTTGAAGTTCAGTCCTCAGTTTATTTAATAAAGGTTCATGGTTCTTAAAGTGAGGTTTGCACACGATTCACAGATTGGTCCTCTTTAGGATATGAGGTAATAGGGGCAGTAGCTTGTACCACATGAAGCAGATCAGAGGGACATCAAATGCTTGTCAGTGATTGAGTGGTGAAGGCTGTTACTGTGGCAAGGGTAAGTCATGACTCCAGAATTACTATAGATAATGAGAGAGGGTGGTGTGATAAAATCCCCCACTTGTGAATAATACCTGATTTGCTAGAAAAATCAGTTCCAACAAAAAGCATCAAAATGTTTATGAAATATCTCAATTTCCTAAATTTCTTAAAAGTAGAATGGCATCCTGTTAATTGCTTGAATGATGGAAGAAATTTGTTGAAGGCCAACAAAGATAAGAGAGTATTCATTGAATGTACCTCTACCTTTAAGGGGGCCAGCCGGAACCCTTATATATGGGGGTATAGGGCAAAAAATGTAGTCATGAAAAAATTCATGGAGCTTCATATGGCAATTGAGAATACGTATACAAAATATTTCGTCAAAGTTCCTCTTACTTTCGTAGTTACAGGGTAATTAGTTAACTTAACTCAATAAGCCTAAAACACATATCCGTACAAGAAAATGCAATATTTCTTCTATTATCGTGAATTTTGATAATTATTGTCAAAGAAATTGGGAGAAATGGCATCTGTAGACATTCCCCGAGTCGAGAAGGGACACTTCACTTCAGTCAGCTACCAAGTCCAACCATCAGTGCGAGCACAAAACTTATAGTAGTCTACACGTTCGATTTCACCTCTGACATTCGCTTGCTTGTTTTACGTATGTTTATGTATGTTTCAGCAAGAATTTCATCATGCCAATGAGGAAAAGACAAGGAAAACATCTCGCTAACATACAGACGAAGAAAATCGCTCAAGTATTATTACAGAATATCATAATATACGCGTAGTTAGTGAAGAGAGAGGGGAGGGTTGCGTAGTAAAGGCTGCATAGTAACACTCCCGTCTTGCCTGACAGCACACGTCACACTGTGCCCAAGGCTACGATCTTTGAGCAAAGAGATCTTCATTTATGGTAAATATCAAATTTTGTTTTGGTTTTTTAATACCCAAAATGGAATATGAAATTCATAATAATCATGATTTATTAAATTGTCTTTGTAAAAAGAGAGTACACCTTCGAGTTTCACCTCTTTGTTTCGGCAAGAATTTCATCATGCCAAAGAGGAAAATACAAGGAAAACATCTCGCTAACACAGGAGAAGAAAATTCGTTGTAATAAGCCGAGTTTGTGAAGGGGAGATAGAGAGTTGCATAGGAAGGAGTGCCCCATCTTGCCTCAAGCTGTGCCCCAGGCTACGATATATGAGCAAAGGGATCATCATTTATGATTAAATTATGATAAATAAAATAGTTTTGGTTTATTAATACACAAAAAGAAATATACATTCATAATAATCATTATTATTAACATTGTCTTTATAGAAATACGAAGGAAAACTTTGAACGCCCATATCTCAAAACTATACTTATTGAACTTCAAAATCTATCTTCTCACTTAGTTTTAAAGCTATAACATTGGAATTTGGTATATAACTCAGAAAGACATTATAGAACAATAAAATAGAGCCCTCCAATTTTTTTTTCGTATAAATTTTTTTCTCCTGATTTATAGGGTTTATTTTTTTTACACATTGAAAAAATTAATATCTAGCAAAAAATGACTTTTAGAAAAAAAAACAAAAACTTTCTCATTCGATTGGAGGTCTACATAAGGTCTATACATGGTAGTAATCCTAGGTCTTAATATTAAATATCAAGGGAGGAGATAGAATTTGAAAAATGGTTATTTTCGGGATAAATCGCCCTGGCGTCACAAAACCGAAGGTCAGAGGTGAAAATCATATGTGGTTTGGAGATGTCCCAAGTCACCTTATTAAGTGGTATGAATATCAAAGTCCTGTCCTTAAAAAATGGCATTAGCCGTCCGGCCCCCTTAAATGAGATGAGATGCTTTTTGTCACACCTAAATAAACTCCTAGAGGAATCAGGATTTACTGTATTCTTGGATACCCTTTTCTTTTGGTTCCACATATGAGAAAAGTATCTAGAAAAAGGAGACAAATTCTTGAATGTGTTGGAGATACAGCCTGACTACCATAAGGGCAAAAAATACAGATCACCCTCTTTGGAGGATGATGGAGACTGTTCGGGGATAGCAGAAGGAAGAGCCATAATATCCAAGATGCCATATGAAAGAAATCTAAACCTCCTTGTTGGCTTTCCTTTCAAGTATCAAACTGGCCTCATTAAGTTACTTGAAACTTCCTCTTCTTGTGGGCACAGGAGTTGAAAGGAACTAAACAAAGCAACTGCAATTCTCAACTCCACAGAGAAGAGTTGATATCTTTTATGTAGCTATGAACACTCCAAGGCTCTGTTTCATTCCCAAGAACTCAAATGTTCCGGGAGGCAAGCCCCCACCAAAAGATGTAATGATTGACGGGGAGAAGAGCCTCATCTTCCCCTTCCTCCTCTGCAGGTGACTTAGCTGGTGAGGGACATCTGCTAGGTAGAATGGTTGGTTGTGGATTCTTTGATTGACCAGAGATCTAACTTTTGACTTCTGAGTCCTGTATACTAGTGAGTAAGGGCAACTGAATGGGCTGGTAGATGACTTTTAACACTTTGGGTTGAAGGCACATGGATACCGGGTGGAATCCAATTTTGCCCTAGAATGGGGACTTCTGTTGTTGGGCAGATATTAATGCAGTGATGAAGCTGATGAAGAACTGCTGATATTAAGGACTGTAATTTTAGTGACCATGAAGGTCAGGTTTTTGCTTGGTGCCTTGCCCAGAGGATCCAAAAAATGAACTGGATGCAAAAGTTACAATATTCTACCCAAGATTAGGATCATCTGACCTTTTGTAGGAGTTTACCCCTGATGATTTCCACAAACCATGACAAGGAGCAAAGGTGGTGGGCTTATCTTTGGTGATGACCTCCATGGAAAATAGGGGATGGTGTGCTTGAAAGGGACACCCCTGAATCTTGTTAGATATCTTTTAAGTCTCTAGTTGGGAAAGTGGAGTACCAGGGATCTTTCAAAATAATAGGTCATTATGAATAATTGATCATGGATAATTCAGATAAAACGTAAAGACTGTATTTCCCCTAGCCCTATAGAAAAAACTATATAAATTAGCTGATGTGGTAAAAACAAAATGAAAGCTAGACTGCCTCACTGATGCCATTTATATAACATCAAGAAAAGTTGCCACATCATTTTTTTATGGTGCATATGTTTCCTTTTATTTGCTAAGACCCTCAGATCCTATTGTTAACCTAGGAAAATGACTTGACATCCTGTAAGCTTCTAGATATCAGACCACTGTACAAGATATTGAAATGCACTCAGTAAACCATAATAAAAGGGTTTCAAAATCATATTTGATAATTATATGTTAAGTTTTCAGCATAAATAGATTAGTTTGTTTTTTTTGTGTTTGAACTAAGTTTGTCGATCTAAGTTACTGAAAGTGTGAAACAAAATATAAGTGATTTGCAAAGATCCTAGTGGTGACGAGGAAGAAGAAAGCAAGTTGAATCCTGTCCATGATCCTGTGCTTGTGCTGGCTAACCATTTCATCACACTGGAAGCCTGGGGGGAACATATCTCAACTGCAAATCTACTAGGTCACAACTCTGATGGTAAAAATGTTAAAGGAGTTTAGCATCAACCTGTTGCTATTGCTAGACACATAATAATTTCAAGTACATACCCTGTTGAGAGCATAGTTGATGCCTATTCTTTCACTTTAAGTGATTACCTGTGTAGCTAAAACTCTAAGGTGTTTTTAAGGTAGAGGTGTCTCAGCAATCTGTGATCTTAGTTACACTTTTAATTTGATTATAAATTGTCTAATTTATATAAGGAGGCATAGAAAGCATGTGCTAGTTTGAATAAAAAGCTAATCAGATGCATTATATAGTTTCGTTGATGTACAGTAGACCCCTGCATTCGGGGGGGGTGGGTACCAGACCCCTTGCAAATAGCTAAAATCCGTAAATACTTAAAAAGACCTGTAACAATGCTTAAAACTGCCCATTTTGATGGTTTAAACACCATAAAACCCTCTAAAATTGCTTACAACTGAGTATTTTATTAGTTTTATCATAAAAAGTGCATTTTGTCATGAAAATTAAATGAAAATACAGTAATTTGTGAATATATATCTGTGAAAAATACCGTGAACAATGGGTATATGTGGTCCGAAGAAAAATCAACAATTAGGAGAGTCTGTGAATAACAGGGGCCCAACTATATTATAAGAAGTTGTTTTAAGTGGGTAGTTCATTTTTTTCCATCTGTAATATAGTATTGTAAATATTAGAACATTGTAAAGTCAATATATTGATGTAAATATTTATTTAGTGAATAAGAATAACCCAATTTTCCTGTGGCACATTTTATTTTGTTTTAGCAATCATCTAGCCGAAGAATGTCACATTTCTTAAGCTAAAATAGAAATGTAATGCAATGTCATTTTTTCATACATTCAGGCATTCTAGTCATCACTAATATGCTGCAATCCTCTGTGGAGTTACAATAAATTCCTTTGCAGCAACCAACCATATTTTGTGAAATTGTAATTAGTTTTGTGAATAAACATCAGTTTCAACACAGTTTTTTTGGAGAAGGATTCCCAGGACAAGTAAGACTTAATCTATCTATGTAAGCCTGTTGTTCAGCATCTGTAGCTTACATTTCCTCTGAAGAGCTGTGTGCATTATCTCCCTCCCTCTCCACAAACAAACTAGAAACTAAACTAGGAATAATAGCAAACCCATTGTCTATTAAAAGCATAGTTTATTCACAAGTCTAACGTGATAAATGAAGTAAAATGAAATTGAATGGAGTGATGGGTAAGGACAAGCCTTAACCCTAACACACACAAATTTAAGAAAAAGTTCAACCCTTGCACAAACATTGTGCCTTCGACAGTAACTAATTAATTCTCCACAATATAAAAAGCAAGGTATTTCTATAATGACCAAAGTCATGGTAACTGTCAAAGTTCCCTTCAACTTGTGACCTCTATCGATACATCTGAGGAGCAAAAGAAAGAGGGTTACTTTTTCAAACAAGCACAGAAAAAAAGGGTTATGGGATTTCTCCTTTGTTACTGACCAGAAATACCCATCAGATCATATGCAAGAAATAAATGGCATATAGAAATCATAGTCGAAATATGAGAATCATAAGTGGCATAAAGATAAAAAATGGAAGTACAAATCCAATACACGAGTCATATGTAAAGAGAACAGTACGTAGAGGTTAAACACAAGAAAAGTGACAAAGTCCATTCGTGCTTTGAAAATAAAAACTTAGCTCACCTCACTTGCAGCTCAAAAGCATCCCAACAAATATAGGTCTTTCACAAAAGAGATATGACTCCCTAATAATTACCCTGTTGCTCAAAATGTAACATCTATCTTCATTTGCTCCACCCATCAGAATGAACTTACATACATATGTTTTCATCTGTGGTATGCAGTATTTTCAAGCATACATACTAAGTATATTTTTGTAACTACATACCCTCATTCAGAAAGTATCGCCAACAACTTCCGTCCTGTGGATGTTCCATGATTATCTGTGTCATTGTTCAAGGTGTCATGCATCAGCTAGACTTCACAAGTGAAGAATGTTTTTCTGTCTCCATGGGAGTCAAAGCTGACCATCAACTTTGTAAGCACTGACACAAGCAGCTATGAGACTGTCTTCCTATTACGCCTTTCAAATCTTGTATGTACTGTCAACTATTGTTTCAGCACTGAATTACCTCATAGGTCCCAGTTCATGGCCTTTGACCTAAATTTTAATATCAATTCAATAAAACCCAAAAACATGTCTCCTAACTTGCATTTCTGCTTCCGAAAATTCATTATTGTCCCATGCAAGAGCAACCATATTATCTTCATCAACCCGCACTTCAAAATAAAAAATTTAAGTATTCTTCTGATATCTAACTGAATTGTTACAGTTTAGTCATTCTACCTAGGTAAACCCCTGTATTAGACATTATCAATAAATGCACAAGGACATAACCATTTTCTGCAAGTAGAAGGACACAGGGTCCATATGTGCCAAAATTGAAAAGGATTCTTTTTATGGAATTGTTTGATATGGGAGCTAATGGGCCTGAAAACATCTATGAAGATATGAGTTTTCAGTAAAAAGCAAATATCTTTCTATTGGTAGGTGTAACTTATCAGCTCTAGGCTCTACTTGCTATGTATGCTTAAAATCTGCCTTCCTATTGATGTCAGGTGAACCTGAGTAGTAATACCAGTTGTATGTTTCCTAGTGGCATTTATTACCCTGTAGATTAGCTGATTTTGTGGCTACACAGTGAATATGTAAGGTATGTTATGCAGTACATTTTTTCAACTTGAGAAAATTTCAGTAAATGAGATTTTATATTATGTTTTATTTATTGTTTTAGTTGATAAAAACATTAATTGAAGAATTGATTATTGGGATCAGGAATTTATTTGTGTGTTAATGAAAAGCCTTTCAAATAACTGAAGTATGTAAAAGGTGTACCCAGATGAGTAGGTGAGACTAAACAAAAAATGTTGGAGCCAAGTACAATATTTTTGAAAAGATGGCAACAGTCATCATTTGGATTTGGATTTATGATTTGTCTCAAGTTTTTGTTATTAAGAACAACCTTTATGCTGCAAAAGCCATGTACATAGTAGGTTGAAGGGAAATGTTTGTATCAGGAAATCATTACAGTATTACGTAATTCACAATCAAAATGTTCTTTTTCAGTTATTTGTAATGCACTTAACTTTTCCATTAGTTTTTAACTTTTTCAATTAATTTTTCCCTATAAGATATTTTTGAGGTGTTGACAGTTTTTTATTATAAAATTTTGATAATTGGATTGAATATATGATGTCAGCTATTTTAAAGGTATTGAATGTGTGATATCAGTTATTTTATGGTTTATGTCCAAACACAGATGACAGTTGCACCAATGGAGGTGAAGATGTAACAGAAGGGATTATGAGCTCTAATTCTACCCAGCTTCCACCACGACGTTCCCTTCCATCATATCCTCCACGTTCATCAAGAGCCTCTGTCATACTTCCCATCTTCAACTCTGCTTTTGAGTCTCCTGCAAGGTGAAAGAAATTTAAATGAGTTTTGCAATTTTTGCTTTTCCTGCTGTTGATCTTTTGTAATTGCATCGTATGATTTTTGGAAGATTAGATAAGAGCATGGAAGCCAGCTTTAAAGCTTTAGTTTTTCAGACTTTAAATATACCTTTAACCCTTAGTATAATATTTTTATGCTGAGCATTAACCATCATGTAATATTTTAAGCTATTGCTGAGTATCTCCTTTCGGAATGAAAAATGCTGTGTAATATATTCATGTTATATTTTTTATAAAAGGAAAGTAATTATGCTGTATAGTCTTCAAGTGGTAAACTGTGACTAGAAAATGTAAGTAGTGCTTACAAAACATTTTTTTTATATTCTTTTTACAAAGACATATGACATTTTGTTTTATAAAAATTTAATGCTTTAGTTGCAAGAAGTAGGCAGAAATACAGTACTGTACTACTACTATTCCCTGTCTTGCGTATGAAAAGTAGTTATTTATTTTATGCTTATTTAAGGGGAAAACCAAAAGGCTTTTTTAGAAGAAATGAAAATACTAGATGACCAAGCTGACATTAATAATAATTTTTTGAATTTGCAATGGGAGATATTTTAAAATAATTATTTGTACTAAAAACATACATGTATTTAAATTTTCTTATTACATCAGAATCAGGGTTAGGATCTTGAAAATACTACTGGAGATATACGCCAGAAAAAGGGATGGCAATATAATGGATAGAGTTTGTTGAACATTGATATCATTGTTAATGTGCTTTTGTAGAGTTGTAGCACATGTTGCATCATGCACCTTAATTTCTGATGATTGCTCCTTTGAAATCTGTTTTAACTATGGTCAAGAGAAAACTGTAGCTTGCCCTAGCACACGTTATAGTTTTTGTAGATTGAGTGGAAATCCATCTTAACCCTTACTTTGGTTTGGTGTGTTTTACTTCTATTTTATTGTGGAATTCAGATGCCTTTCCAGTGGCTGTCTATAGCGCCCTGGGATTTTGCAACAGGTGCGCCCATGGGTTAAACCCTCCAACCTCCATTGGGCCTCCAGCATGGCTTTTCCGAGGTTCAAGGGAGTATGCCAGTGACCTTCGCCTAGGAGAATTGGCAGGATGAATAGCCAGCTCCTCCACTAAACTTCCATGGCCTTTTCAGTGGCTATCCATCAATACTTGGGAGAATGCAACAGGTTTGAATGTGGTAATTCCTACCAGCCTCCCTTGGATGTTCAGTATGACTTCCCCCAGGTTCAGGGGAGTATGTCAGTGACTTAAGTCTAGGAGATGTGTGTCCTCCTTGTACAGAAACATGAGAAAAATATCTTAGAAAATTCTCTAATTTGTACTGCCGAAGCAAGTACTAACCATAATATACTGCTGAAACAATTACTGGAACTGATCCTCAGTCGACGATAGCAGGGACCAATTCTTGTTCTATGATAGCAACTTGTTATATAAGCACCATTCTTCCCTACTACTTTCTACCCTTACACTTTAATTTTCTGCAAAAGAAAGTGTGAGGGTTAAGAAATATTATTTACCAATGGGTAGCAAGATTAGGTTCAGTAAACATGTTATTCCTGTGGCCCAAAGGAATAACAAAATATTTATAAACACTAAAGCAAGTATTGATTGAGGATATGCAAAAAACCTACGTCCTGAGAATGAAGTTTAAAGTAATATTATTTACCGACTGATAGCAATTTTGGTCCAAAGGAATAATGAACATTTAATAATTATACCTTGTAAACATCATTGCTGTAAAATATTTTGGCCTAAAGGAAAGTTACAAGATGCTAGAATTCCTTTTTAGGGCAACACTATACTATCGGCTCACAAAAAGCCTATGAAAGACGAACATTCACAAATTACTTTTATGGTAATTGTTTAACAACATCTAGTGAATCACCTATGCTCTGTAAAAAACACTGATATAAAAGCTTGTCCTAATGTAAGATGCAAGATTACTTTCAGAGCAAAATTATACCAGTAACACGCAAGTAAAGTCACCTATCTGTTAGCCTGAAAGAATGACGAAACATTCAAAAATTACTTTGAGACAATAGACAGTTTGCAAGTATTTATACTCTGAGAAACACCATTTGATAATTTAAAGTAAAGGCAGAACTGTACATATACTGAAGCTTATAATTAATGAGACCCAGTAAACAAAAAATATTGGAAAGTTAGCCTAAAGGAGTGGTGTAACATACAAGAATTACTTTAGGGCTGAACTATTTTGTTGGCTCATAAGAGTAAACAACAGATTAGTTGATGAATCAACTCAACAATGATAAAAACAAGAAAAACTCATCTTGAGATTCCATTGAAGGTTACTAAATATGCATTCCAGTGGGAATGCACACCACTGAAACCCAGTTAGATAACTGGAATGTAATGAAGAAGCTACTGCCATCAACGGTGGTTACCAGACAACGGTAGGAACATACTGACCTTTCTGCATACAGTCGTTTCTATTCTCCCTCTAGTGGGGAGAACTATCACCTGCACAGTTTTGAAGTGTTACCCGTGAATTTTGAATTAAAGCTGGTGCAAGAAGTGGAACTTATAGCAATGTTATTACTGGGAAGTTGCATATACAAAACAGAGGGTTTTACTGGAGTAGCTTGCAAGAACAAGGTTGAATGCTCAAGAGGAACATAGCCACTAAGACAGGTAACCTTAAACCCATGCACCCTAGGAATACCAGGATGGCAAAAAGGCGACAATGCTATTGTGAAATAGATGAAAATAAAGATGCCTCTCCCCCATTGGTAATACTTAACCCACTGACAGTCTGACCAAATGAGAAAACATCCAAATGTTTGAGAGTAATCCTCTCTCATAGAAGAAGAGGGAGCAAAAGTGAAGGTAACACAAGGAGCAACTTTTAAGTCTTGGACACCAGTTGATGGTTCATTGAGAGTGTAAAAGCTTTAGTGAAGGCACAGAATCAACTGACATGGTTCAAGGAGAGAGGTAAAGAAAACAATTTTAAGGTCAAATGCATCGAAGAATGATTCCAGAGATGGATTTTAGGGAAGTCTGGTCAGGCTTTCCAAACTAACTCAGGGGTTTTATAGGTTCTTTGGGGATGTATTGTACAAAGTGACAAATCAGGTTCAAAATATTATGAATGGTACTCACTTAACATCTTCCTGCTCAACCATGTGTATTCTCGGGTTTAAGATAACCGTCATACTTCAGTAACCCCGAGTAGTATACTCGAAATTCTGTTCTGTCTTTCCTAGCAACTCCGAATAAACTCGGCTGTTGTTTATATTAGTCTCCCACCATTAGAAAATCCATTTTCTATGGATATAAGTGCCTTCTTATAGAAAATTGTAGCTATCTTGGTGTCACTTAGCCATTTGAGATGTATCCTTTCATCAGTCAGGACTTCTATTGTTTTTTGTGGATTTTTCTTTTATTATTATTGATATAACTATCATGAGTAGTGAGAGTGATAGTGATACAGAGTATTATGATGGAATGGACAATTCAGGGAGCGAAAGTGATGGTGATATGATGTCAGAATACTCTGATACTTCAGATGAAGATGATGATGGTAATATTCCTGATAATCAAGGCTGGCAAAGAATAATAATTTCGGATGATAAACCACCCACTCCCGCACAGCCTGCATTTATCATATGTAATTATTTTATTATACTGAAGAATTAGGAAAGAATAGAAATATAGACGAAAATGCAATAAATATATTCTTTATTTTTTATTCTCCTTGGTTTTTTATAATTTTCGAGAAAACTCGGCCTTGAGAAGTTATGTAACAGTTAAAGACTATCCTGACAAAAAAATATTTTTTTCTGAAGAAATATTCCATGTGATTTATCACTTTAGCTTATACTTTAGAAATAAACACTAAAAAAATAGGCTTCATAAAGACTGGAATTTGGGATAAAAAATGTAAGAGGGAAGGGGTTAAACTTAAAATGAATGGTTTCACAAAGAATAACCTTTCTGTAATCTATGGTTGTAGATAATGATGATCTCTTTTGAAATAAGACAAATATGAAGAAATCAGCATTTAGAGGGAGAATCACAGTGTGTCACATTAAGTAACAAACTTGGCCCATTTTCATTGGCAAGAGTTATTCATTGAAATGCTGCATAATGCTATGATTAAAGGGGCTGCAACCTTCAATAAGCCTTTCTTTCTGATCCTCTAGTGGATAACCTCCTCTCTTGAGATGAAAGAGACTCCAGATGATAATTGAACCTGTGAAACTGGGGCTGCTTCAGAAGTTTCCTCCAAAGGGGAGGACCCTGGGTTTGTCCAGTAGCTCTGTGAACCACTATATGGGACCAAAGTGGAGTGATGAGGGTCATCATAATGTTTGTAAATGCCTACATATTTACTAAGACCTATCTGAGGAGACCAAAGGGAGGAAAGACGAAAGTTTTCTGAGTGTGCCACAGCTGATGCATTTCATCCATCCTCCTGATGCTGGATCTGGCTGAGGCAAGCAGAAGACAGATTGGAGTTGTTTTAGAATTTTCTTGCTAGGGGAAGGACAGATCTTTTGAGGATTCACCCAGCCTGTGCTGAAACAAACATTGTCAGAAGATTTTTCTTGGAGAGAGAGAGACATACATGCACATTTAGAAGTGTAGTCCAAAGAGACATTAGACTTAGTTGTGGGGTGCTTATGCAGTCTTTTCCATTCAGAGAAGACCCACCATTGACTCACAGCATCTATCACACATCAACTGAGGAGAAGACTGTTGCTTCCAGCAAGATCTGACAAAAGAGATGCGGTGTGTTTCAAGTAAAGACAGCCATCCTACAAGGTCACCAAGGCAGACCCTGACAGGCATGCTAAGTAATACAAGGAAGCCACAGGAAGAAACAAGCAGGATAAGTAAACAACACTAGGGCATACACAAAAACCTCACCTGGCCACCATAAATGACAGAAAATTACCAAGAGACCCAAAGGTAATAGGTTGTAGTATTGTGAAAAACTGAGACACACCAAAATTAGAACCAAAATTAGAATGTGTAAACAATTCAAGTAAGAAACTACTTCGTATATATTGCAGTTTACCCACTCTTACGGGAAGTGAAAACTGAATATGTGCATGTACAATCACAACAAAAAAAAAGTTTCAGAATCTTTTGGACAAGCACCTCAAATATTGTAAATTAACACTAGTACATATTGGCAACTCATGGAATTGGTGACTTGCATGCTAAACAGAGCAAGAGGAGAGTTCTAATCTCTGATGTCAGGATAATATCTAGAGTAATTACCAAGTAATTACATAGCTAATTTTTTCTAAGTACCGGTAGCTAATATTTGAAAATTGTGGCAACGATTCTTTTGTTTTGGTGTAGGTCGGTACCCTGCCCACTACCAGGGGAATATAGGTAAACAACCCGGCAAGAAAGAAGGCTCAATTATATTTTTAACCGGCCCTCTGACGGGAAAAAAAAAAAGGGGGGGTTCGTGGAGCTCGTAGCTTTCTTTGAGTTTGGATTTCATCGTTCACTGAGATTTTCCAGTACCATCGGTGAAGTACTCCGATTGTTTTGTCATTTCTATTCAACGTTTATTAGCTAGTCAGCTGTAATAACAGTACTTTGACCAGTTAGAGCTTTTAATCTGTTATTTTGAGTTTTTCTCCAGCATTGTCTGGCTCTAGTAAGTTGAGTGTCTGTTTTTGCAGCAAAGGCTGCAATACAGGGTTAACTTCGGCAAAGTATGATTCCCATTCTTCTGTTTCTGTTAGATGTAGGGTCAAGTTTGCACTGTTGATTTAAATTGTAATGAGTGTATAGGCTGGGATGATAAACAAAGGATGGTTCTGTCTTTTCACCGTTCATAGTTAGAAAAAGATAGGAAGCGTAAGGCTACTGCTAGATACAAAAGATCTTTAGCTAGCCAGAAATCTTCTTCTGAAGTGCCTGTGATTTCTGTTTTGTCCCCCAAACCCAGTCTTTCCTCTTTTCCACCTAATCCTGTCCCCGACTTCAATGCTTCCGATCCCAGTGCCATTGCCAGTCTCGACGCAAAGTTTGAACGTAAGTTTGAGCTGTTAGCTAACTAACTATGGCTCCAGTTAGGTGAGTCAGTGCGTATGCTTCTCGATAAAGAAGAAAGTAAAGTGTTAGTGGAGGAGCTGGCTGTCCGTCCTGCTGATTCTTCTAGGCAAAGGTCCCTGACATACTCCCCCGCACCTAAGAGAAGTCATACCGGAGGCCCAAGGGAGGTCGGTGGGGTCTGCCCAAAGGCAGTCAGCCTCCCAGTCGGACCTATAGGTGTTTCCCAGGTAGTGAAAGACAGCCATTGGAAAGGCAACTTGGATTGTGGTCATTGTCTTTCTTCGGTTTATTTGAGTCCGGAGAAATGGTGCCAATAGCTCGATAGTGACTTTTCCAGACCATTGAAAAGGTCTGCAGTGGACTCTTAATTGTACCCATCAGGTACTGCTTAAGAATGTAAAGAAGGTTAAACCTTCTTGTAGTTTCTGGGATAGCCCAGAGACATTTTCTTTGGCGAATTCCGATAAACTTCCGGAAGGAGACTTTTTCCCCGACCTGTAGCAAGATGTAAGCGTCTGAGATCGGTGCGCGCTTCAGCACCAGTGTCGCCTTTGGCCCTTCAAGCTGTACCAGTTACAGTTCACGAGCAGCCTAGGACACCAAGGTGTGAATTGTCCGCTGCTGTGGCTCCCGTATGTGCTATTCCTATTAGCCATGTCTCTGTTTCTGAGCATATTTCGACTGAATCTCTCGTTGATGCATGAGGGCCCATTGGCTCCTGAGACTTCGACGCATGGACTTTCAGGGGGGGCAGGAGTAACCATTAGCGCCAAAGTTCCCTTTTCCACCTGAACAGGAGTCGTTCACAGCGCTGACTCCGCCCCGCGGTTCCTCATATTTCTTCTTATCCTTCAGTCGGCACGGCCGACCCTCATTTGTCTAATGTATCATCTGCGGAAGAGGAAGAGATTGCTACAGAAGATTCTAAACCACCATTATCTTATGAAGCTCTTTTTCTATTTTTCTTGAAAAGTTATCCCAACTTTTTCAAGCCAGATACTCCTGCCCCTCCTGCTACAACCCTTCAGAGGAGTGAAGTTTCTTCGAAATCTCATGATCTCCCTCAGTTAGTGCTTT
>NC_061108.1:43427957-43435457 GCF_015104395.2 Macrobrachium nipponense
TGTCTGTAAAGATCAAATCTATGCTTCAGTCTATCTGTGGCTCCCCAAGTGTTCACTCTCATTCTGGCTCCTCTGGTGGGTTGGCTACATCTGATGGGGGTCAACATCACCCTTTATCTGAACCATTTGCTTTATCGCTCTGCAATGGAACTAAGCTTTCATGAGAGATATACAAAAGACTTTGAAGTTAGCTCAGGAACTCGGTCTTCTAATCAATCTACCAAAATTTCAACTAGTTCCGACTCAACGGATAGTGCATTTGGGATTGATTCTGGACTCTCCTTTTTCAGGCTTTTCCTTCCCCAAAGAGAGTAGAGTCATGTCTTCACACAGTAGACAAATTCCTATCTTTCCCAAAGTGTTCTGCCAGAAATTGGATGAACCTGCTTGGAACATTATCCTCCATCAAACAGTTTGTTTCCTTGGGCAGACTTCATATGAGAATCCCTCAGTTTTTCCATCGATCCCAGTGGAACAGGAAAAAGTTCTCAGACAACTTCCTGTTCCTGATTTCGCTGGAAGTCAGACTACATCTGCTTTGGTAGAGATCAAAGAGAAGACTTCTGGAAGGAAAGTCGCTTTCCCCTCTGAACCCAGAGCTCAACTTGTTTGCAGACGCATCTGACATAGGTTGTGGAGCACTTCTGGGCAACAGGGAAGTCTCAGGAATTTGGAACTCAGCTCAAAAGGCTTGGCACATCAACCTGAAAGAGCTGACTGCAATCAGTCTAGGTTTACCAGCATTTGCTCCAGAAGTCCGAGGTCGGATAGTAGCAGTAAACTTGGACAACACTACAGCCCTCTTGTACATTGCCAAGCAAGGAGGGGCCCACTCTTTCTCTCTCTGCGAGGCAGCATGAGACCTTCTCCTTTGGGCCCACTTGTATCACACACAGCTAGTGACAAAGTTTGTGTAGGGCAGGATGAATGTGTTAGAAGACCAACACAGTCGCAAAAATCAGGTTATCCCTACAGAATGGACTCTGGATCCAAGCTGTCTGCCTAGACCTTTGGAAGTTGTGGGGGAGACCGATGATCAATTTGTTTGCAACTGCCAAAGATCACCGGCTTCCACTGCATTGCTTTCTAGTGCCAGACCCAGCAGTATGGGTAGTGGATGCCATGCTTCTGGACTGGTCACACTAGGAACTTTATACCTTTCCAGCCCTAGGAATGATCAGGGAGGTGCTACAATGTTACAAAAGTTCCAGTCACACGAGAATGTATCAGTGATCCTCATAGCTCCTTTCTGGCCTCTCAGGGAATGGTTTCTGGACCTGTTAAGTCTGTTAGCAGATTTTCCCAGGTTACTGCCCCAAAGACGAAAACTGCTCGGACAACCACACATGCCAAGGTTCCACCAAGAACCATCTACTCTAGCTCTGACAGGATTCAAACTTGTCCAACTCTTCAGAGCAAAAATTTTTTCTAGAGCGGCTTCAGAGGCAATCTCAAAGTGTAGAAGAAAGTCATCCTCCATCTACAAATACAAATGGAATATTTTCTGAGCTTGGTGCAGAGGAAATCAAGTCTCCTCTTATCAAACATCTGTGACAGAGATTGCCAATTTTCATTTGTACCTAAACACATCTAGAGGATTGTCTTCTACAGTCAGAATATAGGGCTATGCTAAGCTCTGTATTTAGGGGCACAGGATTGAATTTGTCTTCAAATCAAGACTTATCAGACTTTATTAAGTCTTTCGATACCTGCAAAGGTAAAGACACTCAGCATATATCATGGAATTTAGATGTAGCCCCTGAAATGGCTGTCTGGTCCTCTTTTTGAACCTCTAGCTTCTGCCTCAGGAATTTAATTAGAGATTGCTTTAGTCTTGGCCAGAAGAGTGAGCAAAATTTAAGCCCTAAATAAAAGGGTTAGTTTCTCTAATGGAGATAATTTAGTCTCATTTACTTTAGGCTTCCTCGTTAAGAACGAAAATTGTATGATACCTTAACCTCATTCTTTTACTATCAAGAACTTGTCTATCATTCTTTTACTATCAAGAACTTGTCTAGTGTAGTAGGAGTGGAGGATGAGAGAAGACTGTCCAGTGAGAGCTCTGAAGTTTTACATGCACAGGGCTGAAAACATTAGAGGACCTTCCAATAGCTTGTGGTGCTCTGTTAAGGACCCCTCACATCCTCTCTCTAAAAACACCCTTTTGTTCTTTCTTAGAGACCTCATTCGGGATACCCATTCTCAGCTAGCAGTGGAGGCTCTACCTGTTTTGAAGATAAAGGCTCACGAGATTGGAGCAGTGGTGACATCTCTGGCCTTCAGATAATCTTTTGTTAGCTTACATTCTCCAGTCCACATACTGGAAATGTAAGTCAGTCTTTGCGAATCATTATCTTGAAGAAATAGAAACGTTTTTGATATTTGGTGAATCTAGTTTGTCAGTATTCTGGCTTTTTGTTGTTGTTCATGGTACTGCGCCAGGGCAGGGCAATGTCTGTGCTTTACTAGTGCTCGGTGAATTCCTCGCTATAAGGCCCCCACTATGTAGTAAGTGACCCTGGTCTACACCACACCTCTACTAAGTTGAGAGTAGCTGCACCAGAGGCAGTTTTGTCTGCTATAGCTCTCCTAACAGGTAAGGAAACAACAATCATTGTTAATGCTGGCAAGATTTTCCTATTTGCATGCTTTTATCAATTATAATTGCAATAGTTGTTCATCCATGAATCCCACCTCCTAACAATATGGGAATCAGCTATTTAATTACTTGGTAAGTTACTTTAACAAAAAGATATTTTTATAATAATATAATGTTTTGTTTATATTTACCAAGTAATTACATAATGGGAGCCCACCCTCCTCCCCTGTCATGGATGAAAAGGCATAAATAAAATTGAGCTTCTTTGCTGAGTTGTGTACCTATTCCCCCTGTAGTGAGCGAGGTATAGACCTACACCACTGCCGTGATTTTCAAAATTTAGCTACCGGTACTTAGCAATACTTAACTATGCAATTACTTGGTAAGTATAAACAAAATATTGTTTTATTATAAAAAATATAATTTTTTCATATTTCTATGTATATTTATAGTCTGAGACAAAATGATAGGCTTCTAGATGTAAATAACAAAGATGTTTTGCATATACGGGGATGCCTCTCTTTTCCCATTGCCACGGGTAGGGGGATGCCTGGCGGGCCATTGGGCCAAATGGCAGTTGCATTGAGGGGAGAAATGGTTAGTAGATGTTCTTTGGGTGGGGTCTACTGCCTTTCATCTCCTCTCCCCCTCTCTCGGACAGACCTCTTCTCAATCTGACCTATGTATTGGAAATCAGTGATATTCATGAAACAAGAACTAAGTGTTGGTCTACAGTACTAAATATTAGAGGATACCTTTATAAATATAGGCTATTTTGTTTTTGTAAATTATTTGGACTATTAATTTCAATTTTTTTTAAACCAAAAACTAGAATTAGAAATATAACTTGAAGAGAAAAAGAAAAGTTTCTCATGTGCTATATATCTTCCTTCTCAGTACAGGCAGTCCCCGGTTATTGGTAGTTAGGGCACTTGTCTAGCCCCATAAAATAAGCAATTTATGGCGCCATGACAGTCCAAGTTCCGTTTATCAGCGCTATAAGGAGCTTTATGGCATGCCATAAAGCACCAATAATGAGTTATGGTGTCATAATATACCTAACAGAAGTGCCATAATGGCCCTTATAGTGCTGATATCGGCGCCATAAATCACCAAGTTTCAGTTAATGGCGGTTTTCGCATATCAGCACCCCTCTGAGAATGGAGCCCCCACCGATAACCGGGGACTGCCTGTATTTCATAGATGTACATATTACCTAGAACTTACAAGTGTTTTGACAATTTGAATTTCATGGTGTTTAAGCATAAGTGATTTCTGTATAGTTTTTGTATAGTTTTGATTTGACTGCCATTCCAGTTCTGAATCATATAGCCCCACAGATAAAATCTGGATGATTATTAAATCATCTTTTGGCATTATGGATTGGAGAATTATTCATTGCCACATGCATTGGCTCTGCTTTTGATCACACCACCCTCACCAATAGAATCAAAACTCCAGCACTTCAACGTACTTGCAGCTGTTTAACTGTTCATTTACTTTGACTAGCTCCCCTACATTACCAGCAGCCATCCATCTTGAAAGAGCTGCAGTTATTCAGATTATAACTGGAAAGGAAGCTTGTTATGGTAAAGTCATTCAAGATTATTCACAGATATTTATTTTTAAATGAACAGCATCCGTTTCATATAAAATCCCTAGACCCCATCTAGGCTTTCCTTTTCCATTGTCAATTTTGTAGTTCAGTTTTCACAAACACTTTACTTGACTGTTGCTATGAAATATTTTCACTTTGTCTCGGTTTTTAGCAAACTTTAAATTTTTAACATTTTGAAATTAAATATTCCCCAATTTATAATTAAATTTTTCTCACGGTAAAGGTAAATCTTGCAAAACTCCTCTTCCACCGAATGGTACTGCCAAGCAAAGCACAGCTTATTTTTTACAGTTCTTCCGCCATCTGCACTGGTTTCTGAGTAGGAATATGATGATGTATATTGTTGATCTTGTGTAAACTCGTGTGTATTTTTCTAGTATTAACTTGGGATTTTTCTAGTAATGTATTAACTAGGAATTGACATTCTCTCATAAGTGCAACTATTTGTCTAATTATTTCTGCAGTCCACAACATTGATCTGTCAAAAGTTTTCTCATCACTGAAGATGACTCCTCCAAAATTCCTCTTCCACTGAATAGTATGGCAAAGCAGATCACTACTTATTTTGACAGTGCCTCTTTGATCTGTAGTGGTTTCTGAGCAGGAATAGGATGACATACAGTATATTGGTTTCATGTAAACTCTTTTGGGATTTTCTAGCATTGACTAGGAGTAGACATTCTCTCCTAAGTGCAACTGTATTTGTCTAGTAATTTCTGCAGTAAGCCTCGTTGATCAGTCAACCTTATGAACAGTTGTGCATCTAGGCCATCCACTGCTGTGAAGATTACTGTATCTGTTCCCCTGTTCTCTTTCCTATTTTATCCACCAATGGAGAGATCTTGCTGACTGTAAGCTGTGGTGAAGTCTTACTTGCAGAAACATTGGCTTCATGCATGTTAACAATTGATGATCAGAGAGAGAAAGGGTTTTGTGTGCGTATTACATATGTCACACCTGTGACTGACTAGAGTTGGATTTTCTTCCCTACTGTTGATACTGTGCAGATGTCTAGTATTGAACACAAATTTTCATCTGCTTTTCTTTTTCCTTGCAATTAAAAAAATGTCTGTCATGAATTAATTATGATTTTTCAAAGACGGAAATAAATACGTACCATAAATTTTTTAATACCAAAATTAATTCAGTCCTCATTTAGGTCATTTCACTTGGTTAATTCAGTGTTGTTTCAAAACATTTGGAACAGCTTCATCTCCAATCGACTTTTCCTCTTACTTTTTTGTTGAATTACATTCATTATCTGATTGGTAATTTTATTTGAAGTGGCAATTTTATCCTTTTTGTGTACAGTATTTCCAATGAATGATTATTAATGACTTTATATCTGTAGTAGTACATATGATAAAATTACAGAATTTAATACACAGCTGAACCCAAATAATTTACAGGTGATGAAATAGAGCTAAAAAATAATGTGAATTAAAAAAGTAACAACGGATAATTCCTGCAAAGGAATTTATAAGAAGAGTGACGATGTTGAATCTCTCAAGTCACATAGCAAAAGTGGAGAAGAGAAGTGTATCATGCACAGTCTGAGTATGATTGGTAGAAGCCTTTCACACTTGAAAGACAAATTGATCCAGTTGGATATTCCTTGTCCATAGAAATTGTATACAATTAACTTGGACTGTGATGAAACAAATTTAATCCCTCAACAGATTACTTTCTATACTATACATCCTTTGCATCTTTCACATTATGCTTGTGTGAATGAAAAGCTCTCTTGAACATTACTGATCATGATGTGCTAGTAAGTTGATTAAGCAAGCATTACAATCCTCTGCACACATCCTGTCTCTCACTAAAAAAGCAACCCTGTCTGATCCCTATTCCTCCCAAGATTTTGGTTGTGGACATTTTCTTCCCAGTCATTCATCTTGCTTTAGTATAATTTATATTTGATAGAGTTGGAGTAGCACTAAAGAGGTCTTCCACTTTTTTTCTTATCCTTTTTCTTTTCCCTACAATATTTTATTTATTATGCAAATCTCATTCATTTTTTCAAGAGAGCCTGTCAAAGATTGTCTTCTTATTAATATAGGTATAAATGGAGTTTGAATTTGCTCTATCCTGGACCTGCATGTTTGTCACACTGCTCTAATATCTTAATTTTTGAATCCACTGTTGAGTGGCCTTCATCATTACTATAATTACAGTTGAAGTATGTATAGACAAACTTCAGTCTTGAATCTATCATCTCAAGTTCCTTTCTGCCCTTCTGTAATTTTTGTTGTTTAATGTCAGAGTTGTTAATAGGTGAATTACAAGAGCAGATCTCCATTAGAGACTGCACAATTTACTAAAGGGTTTTAAATGCAACCTTTTTTTGGCCCACCTACATTGTTTTCTGCCTTGTACTTTTCATATGTTCTTGATTAATTTCATCCCCACTGCTTGTCTCTTAAGCTGATGGCTTGGTTGCCTTAATGCATCTTCTTCAGCTGTCTATTATCAAAAGCATCTTCCTTTAAACTCTTCTCCAAAACTTCCTTCATTTTTTCATGTCATCTAAACCTTTGTCTCCCTCTTGACTGTCTACTCCCGTAACAGGTTCCACCCTAGCTCTCTTCACACCCTCCTCCTCAGTCATCCTTACCACATACCCATACCATATCAACCTTTACTAACTCTTTTATCATATCAGTAATTGTTGCCACCCTGGCACCTTCCTAGTTTCTTTGTTTTCCAGCTTCTCACTCAGTAAGATTTTCAAAATCCACCATGACATCCTTATGTGTGTTTGCTCCAGCATGTGGTCTTCCTTAATGTGTAATCCTTAAAGGTTCATTTACGCACTACAGAACATAGTATATACTTTTATGACATAATTTCCTTGATGATCTTTCCAAGTTACAACGATATAATTCTTTTCGTACTTAAACGTGTTGGCTAATGTTTGTGTATAGGAAAGGGTGATATGTATAATTGTTACCAGTACTATTTTTGTGTTACTTGTCTGTAATATTGGTAAAGTGACTGTGAATTAGATATTGTAGAGACCCTACCTTTCCTTGCATTGTTTCCTATTTATAATGTTCTCCCTCATATCCAGCAAATATTGGATAATACATATAGTATTTTAATTTAGAAGCAAGAGGTAAATTTTGCATTTTCTCTATTATGATGAACTTGGGTTTACAGTTATTGGTATCACAACTTGCTTAAAACATCAATTTTGAAAAGGATCTTAATTCCATTCAGCCTCTCACATTTTATAAAGAACCAGGAGCACAATTTTTACAATATGGCTTTCAGCCAAGTA
>NC_061108.1:43440457-43467679 GCF_015104395.2 Macrobrachium nipponense
CTGAGCAACTCAGTCGACTTTTTTGCTTTGTTACACAAGCAAAAAATTGAGGTACGACCGTACAAGCTCGAGATGCCACTGCTACGTAGATGGCTAGCATAGTGATGAAAATTAAGATAAGCACAGAAGAAAAAGTAAATTTGTATGCATCTTGTCCATAAATCTTTAAAAAGTTACAAATTACTTCGCTGTATCCAATGATATTGTATGTATTCTCATATTACAGTGTGCCCCCGTATTCGCGTTCTCTGGATTTGCGGACTCACACATTCGTATATTTTTATCGGGAACGTTTCCCCGCATTATTTGCGGAAAATTCGCGCATTCGTGGTATTTTTCTATGAGAAATATCCACAAATTCCTGTTTTTTTTTTTTTTTTTTTATCAAATTTCATCATAAAATGCAGTTTTTGTGATAAAACTATTAAAAAAACCAAGTATGAAAAATTTTTAGTGGTTTTTCTTGAGTTTTAGCAAATTTTCTTGCGTTTAGTTAGCACAAACGAATATCTAGATACTTACACTTACGTACATGAGACAAGGTCATTTTTCCTTATACATCATGTTTTAGGTGGAAGTATGACTTTTAATATGTCTCGTTGTGAATGTGAACTAATTTTTTTTCGTTAACAGATTACGTTGGCAGCGTGTTCATCGAGTAAAACAATTATGTGATTCCGTTCGCAATTTTCATTTATATCATCGTAATACAAACTTTACGTTATTTATCTTTTATCAGCGTGAAACCAACAGTAAAATGTGTTCTTTCAAGCACAGTAGTTTTGATTGAAATGATTTTATCTCAGTTTTATCAATGGTTGTGTTTGATGGCACATGTTTACTTGAGTTTTATCCTTGTTTCTGATGCACAATAAAGGGATTTTGACGAAGGAAAAATCTATTTCTGGGCAAGGGTCCGTGTCGCCCAGTGAAATAATCCTTTAAGTTCATTATTTCTAGGTAAATGATACTAACATTACCAGAGAAAAAACAAAAATAGGGGGATGTCAGAATAACTGACTCACTCACCCTAAATAAAAAGAGGGTGTCGGTATGGTACTGGGGCGAGTGAGACCACTACCACGGACCTCTTGCCATTTAGAATTCTCCTACATCAAAATCCCCCTCCCTGAGAGAGCTGATACACGGCCGGCGCTAGCAACTACTACTACACATCCTCCCATGCCGACCGCAGCGCCTCTCGTGGCCATCCTTGAAGTTAGAGACCAATCTTGGGCGCAAGGGTGGGAGAAAAGAAACGGGGGGATTTCACTGCGCGACACAGACCCTTGCCCAGAAATAGATTTTTCCTTCGTCAAAATCCCTTTTCTGGGCTCAGTCCGTGTCACTTCGTGAAATAGTACCAGAGAATTACCACAAGAATGGAGAGAAGTAAAATAAGGTCTCAATTAAACAAAAAGGAAAACAAAATGATTATAATCTAGTTGAAACAATTACAGAGTTATCATATATAATTTAAACTTAGCATAATGTAACATGTGTTAGCCTTAAAATATATAATAGGACTTAGAACTAAACTTAGGCTAACTTATGATAACTTAAAACTAGATTTGAATGAACAATTATGTACAAGTGAGACTCTCTAGCATAAAAATAAGAGAGGATAACTCACAACAGTTTTAAGATTTATCAGTAATCATCCATAATATATATAAGTGAGTCTCCCTAGCACAAAATTAAGGGAGAACTTCACCAAACAGTCACAGTCTGTAGTAATATTTACAAGTGTGAGTGCCCCTAGCAAAAAAATAAGGGACACATCACCATATGTAGCCTTTCTAGGCAGCTAAGGCTCAAAACATGATTGAGCTTGACGGCAAGGTTAGGGGAAATATTGGTGAGGCAGTTAGAAAGGAGATCTGGATCTTCGACTACAACTACTATACAGTGTCAGGGGAAACTATGTTTCCCGCTGCCACTGCTGGAAATTTAAGAGATTCTAAGGATTTCAAGTAGTGACGTTTGAAGACTGTCGGCGATTTCCAGCCCATGTACTTTTTCAAATCATCAAAATTCATATGCTGGAAGTAATTAATAGAGGTGGCTACTGCCCTGATGTCATGGGCTCTGGGGAATGAATCAGGATTAGCTTGTTTAATAAAGTACAGGATTTGTTGTCTAATCCCTTTTATTGAAATAGTGCCACCTTTTTCCCTCATAAAGAGGGGGCCTGAGGATCTAGATGATGTCCTGGACAGATAGGCTCGTAAGGCCGTCACTGGACATAGAGAAGAGTCCTGGGGAAGAGGGAGGACCTTCCAAGGAGCCCACCTCATTAAAGGATCCTCATTTTTTGCTAAAAAGCTACGATCTGGAGATAATAGGACTTCTCCTGAGGGGAGAAATTCTACATGACCAGAGGCTCTGGAAAGGGCCGACAGTTCTGGTATTCTGGCTCCTGAGGCCAGGCTTAATAAAAATAATGTTTTCCTCAATAACATTATATAGTTGCATGAATCGTTGTCAGTATCTGAAGCCAGTTTGAGAATGTCATTCAAGAACCATGAAATTGAACTAGGTCCTTCTGAAGGTCTGAGCCTAGCACAGGCTTTAGGAATAGACGAAAAGTAAGAGTCTGTTAGGTCTATCTCAAAGCCAAGCTGGAAGATTTTCTTTAAAGCTGACTTATTGGTGGTAATAGTACTAGCTGCTAGACCTTTTTCAAACAGAGATCTGAAAAAGGATATAGCTAAATAAACTGTCATGGTTTGGGCGTTTGTTTCCTTCAGGAAATTTGCTAGTTTCTTAATGGAAGCATCATACTGTCGCAAAGTTGATTCCCTATTATCCGATTCTAAGAAAAGGATATTTTGGGGATCAATATTTGCATCTCTCTTAGCCGCAAACTTCATGAAGTCCATAAAGTTAGGGTTTTGAGTGTCCCTGAGGAAGCGAACACAGTCCTCATTTGTACTGACTGAGACAGTTTGGGATTGGGGATCCGTTGAGGTCGGAGACCCAATTCCAGGAGGAGAGGATACCAATTGCTCTTGGGCCAATCCGGAGCTACCAAAGCTACTTGTCCCTTGAATGTCCTGAGTTTGCTCAGGGCTTTCAATCGAAGATTCACTGGAGGGAAGATGTATACCTTCCTCCATTGATTCCAATCTATGGACATGGCGTCTGTGGCATAAGCCAGAGGGTCCAGGTTGGGGGCCACATAGCAGGGGAGCTTGTGGTTCGCTTGTGATGCGAAAAGATCCACCTGGAGGTCTGGGACCTTTTGGCATATCCACTGGAATGAGCGCCTGTCCAGGGACCACTCCAATTCTAGAGGAACTGATCGAGACAGGGCGTCTGCTATCACGTTCCTTACTCCCGCCAGATAAGTGGAGGATAGATGCCATTTGTACTTGGTTGCTAGAGAGAAAATGGCTATCATGACATGGTTCACATGCTTTGATTTGGATCCTCCCCTGTTGATGCAGTGTACTACTACTGCGCTGTCCAAAACCAGTTTTATATGGGAGTTCTTGGCTGGTAGAAGCCTCTTCAGAGTGAGAAATACTGCCATAGCTTCCAATACGTTTATGTGAAGCCGGCGGAACTGAGGTGACCAAGTCCCTTGAACTTTCTTGAATTGGGAGTATCCTCCCCACCCACTTAGAGAGGCGTCCTATGGATAACCAACGCCGGAGGAGGGAACTGGAGAGGAACTGATTTGGACAGATTCTTGGCCTCCGCCCAGTGGCGGAGACGTTTGCGAAGAATCGGCGGGATTACTGACAACTTGTCTCGAGATTTGACATTTGCTCTTGAGCGCCAAACTCGATTTATATCTTTCAATTTTGCTTGCAACAGAACGTCTGTGACTGATGCAAACTGGAGGGAACCTAGGATCCTTTCCTGGTTTCTCCTTGATGTCTGTTTGCATTTGAGGAATTGTCTTATTGATTTGGCTATTTCCTTGACAGAGTGTGGGAGTTCAGGTCCCACTGAATGCCGAGCCACTGAAAACAAGATTCCGGCGTTAGCCTGGATTTGGTCTTGTTTATTTGGAACCCCAGATGTTCCAGAAAATGAATTACTTTGTTTGTGGCTTTGAGGCATTCCTCGACGGTTGTTGCCCAAATGAGCCAATCGTCAAGGTACGCTACTACCATAATCCCTTGTGATCTCAATTGCTGGACAACTGATTCCGCTGTTTTCGTGAACACCCTGGGGCTACATTCAGCCCAAAGGGCATCACTTCGAAAGAGAATGCCTGGTCTCCCAACCTGAAGCCTAGATATGGGCGGAAGTGTCTCGCGACTGGGATATGATAGTATGCGTCTGTAAGATCTATAGAGGTGGTGACAGCCCCACGGGGAAGTAAGGTCCGCACCTGCGAGATAGTCAGCATTTTGAACTTGTCGCAATGAATGAATAAGTTTAGCTGGGACAAGTCTAAGATTATTCTTCGTTTTGTTGAGCCTTTCTTTGGCACGCTGAACAAGCGTCCTTGAAACTTTAGATGTTTGACTCTTGATACTACTCCTTTCTGAAGGAGCTCTTGCGCATACTCTGTCAATTTCTTTGTTGGTGCTTGAAGGAATGTTTTGGATGGAGGAGGACCTTTGATCCAACTCCATCCCAGCCCTTTGGACACAATGCTCTGTGCCCAGCTGCTGAATCCCCACTGGTGTCGGAAGAGGAACAGCCTCCCTCCTACCTGAGGGTTCCCCTGTTGGGTGTCCTTCCGCCACCCTTCTGGCGAAATGCACCTCTGGCTCTACTTCCCCCACCCTTCTGGCGAAATGCAACCTCTGGCTCTACTTCCCCTTCCAAACCTGTTGAGGGCTTGGAATGTCTGGCCCTCAAAGACAGGATTGAAGGCTGGGGAAACGGCGTAGGAGGTCAAGGGCTGGTTCTGGGACGTCAGCAGGAGGATGGGCTGGCTCTGATTCTTTGAGGTCGACGGCTGCACCGTTTGTGAAACCGGGACCGCCTGGACAAACTGCTGTTGGCGGGGAGCCTGGTAAGGAGTAAACTTTCTAGGCTTCTTTGGTTTCTTGGAAGCTGAGGGGGTACTTTCTGGCTTCCTCTTACCAGTAAGTCCCCAGCGGACCCTAAGGCTCTGATTGAACCTGGTCGCTTCATGGTGAACCTCGTTTACCGCCGATTCGGGAAAGAGGTCAGCTCCCCAGATAGAAGACGAGAGCAGTTTGTTCGGCTCATGCCGAATAGTGGCTTCCTGCAGGACATGCTTCCTGCAGTTACGCCTAGCTACCACAAAGTCGTACAGATCAGACTGTACGGTCTGTGTTTGAGCCTTTGCCAAAAGTTTAAACAGAGGCTCCGTACCATAGGTAATGGCGGCAACCTCTGTCATCACCAAGGCGTTCAGTGTCCTCCCTAGCCTGGTCCTAGCGTTGAACTCCGCTTGGATCAGGTTATCCGGTAGCCTTGGGAGTCTCTCCCCGAACTGTTCTATAGCGCAGTCCGGTTTGAGCTTCCCGACTGTGAAGGAAGCTGGAAGATCAGCCCAGAGACCCTCAGAGCCTGGGAAGAGCGGAGATGTTGGATCCGACTCTCTCAGCTGGGGAAGAGGCTCGTCTTTCATAGCGGCCTGGATCGTCACTTCTGCCAACTTTGTGGTAAAGGGGAGCGGTGTCTCCTCCTCCGACACAAAGATGGTGAATGGGCTTTTGAAAGCCTGAAGTTTGGTATTCACTCAGTCCCATTCTTCAAGGCATCAAACCCATTCTCTCTGGGCTTGTTCCCGACTGTATATTACAGTCTCTTTCGGAATCTTATCCTCTCTCCTTAGAGCTGACTCCGTCAACCTGGCGTAACCCATGAAAGGTGGTTGAAGATTGGTGGAACTCGAAGTCCTCAATACGAGGAGTTCCACAGTCCGGAATAGAAATCATTCCATCCTTGAAGGGTGCAAAGGCTGCGACCCTCCAAGGATTGCTCATAGTAAAGGCGGGGAGAGTATTATAGTCTGGCATTGGAGTCATTCTGGCGGGTGCCAGAGGAAGACCTGCTGGGGGATTATCCCTAAGGCCCGCCAGCAAGTTTTCCCATGTTGCCCACCTGTTGCATAACCCCTGCAGTAAAGGTTTCAGGATCGAAGGGACCAGAGTCCCCGGTCGAAGCAGGGGTCTTCGGACGTGCTCCGGTGGACGTCGAAGGTACCGGCTCAGAGGGAGTCCGGGCCCTCTCCTTAGAGGACTTGCCTCTTGACCCCTTGGAGTGTGAAGTCGAAGATGACTTCGATTTCTCTGCTCCGGGATGGTGAGCCGGAGACTTATGAGTAGATGAGGACGAAGTCTTCTTAGAAGACGTCCTCTCAAGGGTCTTCTGCTCCCGTTTCCCTTTAACTTTAGGGACAACTGAAGCTGACGACGACCTGGCCAGAATATCCGACTCGGTAAATCCTTGAAAAGAGGAGGAAGAAGGAATAGGTGACGAAGATCCAGATGCGCCCAAGGGAAGCCCTTGACCTATAAACAATGAAATACTACAACAATTTGGACCATTCAATACCTAACTTAATACGTACCGCTAATATACCTGTAAATAAAGTATATTTCTGGGCTCAGCCCGTGTCGCTACGTGAAATGTCCCTTTAGCACACATTTCTAAGGTAAAATATTGCTATAATACCAGAGAAAAAAGCTAATATGAAAATACCAGAATATTCTGGCTCGCTCACCTTATTTTAAGGTGTCGGTATGGTTTCTGGGGCAACTGAAACCACTACCAGAGGTCCTTTGCCATTTAGATTCATCCTTCTTCAAAATCCCTCAACTATAGAGGAGCCGACCTAAGGCCCACTCCTCGCTACCGTTACGGCTAGCGCCTCTGATGTCATTCTTTTCGATAGCACAATCCACACCGCACATGTTTTTAGCTGCTCTGTGTTGTGTTCGTTCTGGAATTCTCCTGTTTTCAACATGGAACATCAAGCTGCTTCTGCATCCTAGTTAAGTACTGGTATTAATGTTTAACACCATTTAGGGACTGTCCTGGGCCCGTTTAACCATTTTATTTAGGTTTTTATGGACGGCGTTCCATGCGGCATTGTCCCCGAGCCGCCATGTGCGGCTCGCTCCCGCATGTTACCTTGTTTCTTGCCCCATTCAGTCCCCTATACCATTTGAGCTCGATTTTCTCTTAGCAGTACATTCTTATATTTACGATGATGCATTTATTGAAGTTTTATTCACGTTATGTTATTTCTACACGGGGGTTGTTATCCGAGCTCATCCTAGGCTCGTAGCCTACGTCGTTTCCTTTCAGCTTAGATTTCATGCATGCATGTTCATTTCAGTTGTCAGGTTACTCTTAGTTAGGCTCCCTTTCGAAGGACCATGGTCCTTCTCTCTTGTCCTCGAGCCACCTTGGCCACCCGCCCTGCGTATTTTTGTCTCGGCATAGGCTAGCTGCTCGGAGTTGCCAGGCTCGTCCTTCCTTCTCGGTTGGCTCGACCCAGCTTCTCCAGGACATGTCTTTCTCTCTACCATCATATTTTTTTCCTTTCCCCCCGTGTTTTGTTAGGACGTTATTTTGTATTATCATGCTTATCGAGACGGCTTTGGCTGGTCTAGGCCTCCTCTGATCGTGTGGCCTTCCTCACCACGTGCCTCACCACACGGTCGAGAGAGGTTCCAGGCGACCGCGTTTGAGCCACCCAGCGTCGGTCCTCCCAGCCCTCTTCCCCCTCCTTTGGGGGAGATATGCTTGCTCACTTTGTCACAGGCAACCGATCCGAGCACCCTCCATTCCCTCCCTCCCACGCAGGGGGGATACGGGAGATAGCTGGAGGACGCTCGACAAGCGGGTCGGCTCCATGCCACTCTCCCCAGTAGAGTTCAGGGGGGACCCCTGCTTGGCCGAGCCTCGGTTGGCCACCAGGCTCGGCTGCGCTCGGCTCTCCTCAGCTCTCAGGCCGCTTTCTCCTACCCCTAGTCACCACTCCTCCCGCTCTGGCGGATCAGGACCCTAGCACAGCCAGGTCCGCTACGGTCCAGTGACACTATGAGGCCCCGGCCTCATTACAAGGATACGCTTCTGCATGCATGTTTTACATTTACATTTAACATCCATTATCTTAGTTTAAGTTCGGCGGAGACCCGCTATCCCTCCGGGGATTTCCACCAACTTATTCTAGTTTTAAGTCTTGACGACAGAGTTGTCAAACCCCGCCGTATTATTTGGTCCCCTCCTACTCCTCACCCATTGTTCGGACTACTCCTCTCTCCGGCATATGGATTAGGTGGTCTCCCTGATTCAGTGACTTCTATGTCCTCCGGCAACGCCGGGGAGACACCGATTCAAGCTGTTCTACCGATCCTGTCGGACGACTCACCACATTACACGGTCAAAGAGCAGGTAGAGACTAACCCTTGTTATCTTTTAACTTCGGAGCACTCTGGTGTTATGACATCACATCACGGACTTAGTCCAGGATGTTAGTGATGATACTCGTGTCATTTCACTTACAGGTCACCCATTGTATGGAGTCGGGCTGTAACGCCGTGCTTCAGGACCCCTGTGGGCATGAGGTCTGCCAGACCCACGCCACCTGTGTGATCCGGTTCAACGAGTCTTTGGTTTGGCACCACGAGAGTTGCTTAATCTGCTAGGAGTTCGTTGACCAAGACTCCTCCGAGGTGGGTAATGTTTCAAATACTACACATTAATACAATGAGACCAGTGACCAATATAATCTGTGATATATCAATCAACTTATGTTATAGTTTAATCTGTAGTAGCCTTAAGTATTAATACTAACCCTCTCTTTCAGGGCGCCCAAGTGATCCGGGAGACCGCCCTTTCCACCCTGAAGGCCTGGGTTGGTGGGTTTGGCCGCAACATGACCAAGGGCCAACCCTACATTCTGTCTAAGGAGATGGCCACCCTCATCTTCCCCGGCGGGAAGAGTGCCTCTTACGTGGACCCGGAGGTGGCGGCTCCCCTGATTGCTTCCATCCAGGAAGAAGTGGCTCAGACTTCAGAGGAGGCGACGACACAGGAGGTCGCCAAAGAAGTAGCTGTACTGGACCTGGACCTCGAGCTCATGACGGTGGAGGGTGCAGGTAAGGATGTAAGTGAGGCAGGTACTGTAGGGGCTCAAGGGCTTTCCTTGAGCCCATCTAGAGCTTCTTCTCCTACTACTTCTACTTCTTTCCAGGGATTCACCGGGGGTATTCAGTTTGTTAGACTGAAGTCCGCCCTGGCGATCCCTAAAGTCAAAGGTAAGCGTGACTTTAAATCGCTTTAGAAGTCTCTGTCGAAGAAGTCAGATTCTAGCCTTGCCCATAAGTCTTCGGCTCACCATCCCGGAGCGGACAAGGCTAAACTGGCATCTTACTCTAAAGGGTAGAAGTCCAAGTCTTCTAAGGACAGGGCTCAGCCTTTCCTCTCCGACCCTGAGTCTTCAACCTCCAAGGGAGCCAGACCCGGGACTCCTAAGAAGAAGGTAGAACCTTCCCGTTTCGACCCAGACACCTTCTCTGCTAATATTTCGCCAATATTATGCAGCAGATGGGTAGTTTGGTCGGGAACTTGGTTCAAACCAAGTTCCAGGAGATGTTTGTACAACTTTCATCTTTTCTAGAGGAGTCAGGGCAGTCTATCCGAGCTATCTCGGATAGACTGGTTACCCAGGAGAACCTCATCACAGGGCTCCGCGAGAACACAGCGACAGGACTTCCACAGTCCGGCATGGTAGCTCAGGTCATGCCGGATTCGTCTACCCTTCCCACTTTTACAGCAAACAACCCTTGGAGAATTGCTTCCTACGCTCCCTATGTAGACGGCATGCTAACGATTGAGGGCTGCGGAACTCGAAGGATTGAGGACTTCAAGTTTCATCCGCAAGGATTACAGCCCCCTTTCACTGGCTATGTCCGCCTTACAGAAGTGGCTATGAGAAGGGAAGACAAGGTCCCGAAAGAAACTGTAATTCTCTCTCGGGATCACGCACAACGGGAATGGCTACGTAACCTAGAGGAGTGGCAATGTACCAATACCAAGGTTACTGCCTTCAAAAGTCCCCTCACGATCTTCACTGTGGACGAGGAGACTCCCATCCCGTTCACATCGAAGGTAGCAAAACTGACCCTGCAAGCTGCAGTGAAGGACGAACCTATGCCACAGCTCTGGGAGACAGAACCAACCTCCCTCCTGCTCTCCTGAACGGATGATCACTGGGTAGATCTTCCAGCCACCTTTTCAGTGGGTAAACTGAAACCGGACTGCGGGAGATTGCCCAGGCTGTCAGACAACCTCATCCAGACTGAGTACGACGCCAGGATGAGGCTGTGCAGATCCCTCAATTCCCTAGTAATGACGGAAGTATCGGCTCTAATCTACGGAGAAGAGCCGCTATTCAAAATCATTGCAAAGTCACTTTTGTACTCGATGCAATGTGACTTGTATGATTTCGTCATAGCTAGGCGAAATTGTAGGAAACGTACTGGCGGAGGCCACTATCCGACATGAGCCTAACAAGCTCTTAGCCTCATCCATTTGGGGCGCTGACCTCTTCCCAGCCTCTGTAGTGAACGAAGTTCACTGTGAGGCAGTTAGGTTCAACCAAAGCCTAAGGGTTCGCTGGGGTTTGGTCAGCAAACGCAAATCGGAGTCGGCTGCATCAAACCCAAAATCAAAGAAGAAGCCTAGGAAATTCCAGCCTTTCCAGGCTCCTCAACAGCAGGCTATAGTACAGTCGGTTAGTACGCTGTCTCCCCTGCTTTCAACCCAGTCTTAGAAGGCCATTCCTTTCAGCCCTTCAACAGGTTTGGCTAGAGGCGCCTTCCGCCAACGGGGTAGAGGAAGAGTCTCTAACCGAGGTAAGGGTTCCCGAGGAGGACATGGGGCACGCCCCTCCTCGAACCAGTGAGAATCCTCAGGCAGGAGGGAGACTGTTCCTCTTTCGTCACCGATGGAGGTTCAACAAGTGGGCCCAAAGCATTGTGTCCAAAGGTCTAGGGTGGAGTTGGCTCAAAGGTCCTCCTCCATCCAAAACCTTTCATCAACAACCAATAGCGGAATTGATAGAATACTCTCAAGAACTCCTTCAAAAAGGAGTAGTGTCAAGAGTCAAGCATTTAAAATTTCAAGGTCGCTTGTTCAGCGTGCCAAAGAAAGACTCAAACAAACGAAGAATAATTCTAGACTTGTCCCGTCTGAACTTGTTCATTCGTTGCGACAAGTTCCGAATGCTGACCATTTCTCAGGTGCGGACCTTACTTCCCCGTGGGGCCGTCACCACCTCTATAGATCTTACAGACGCCTACTATCATGTTCCAGTAGCAAGACACTTCCGCCCGTTTCGAGGCTTAAGGCTAGGAAACCAGGCATTCTCTTTCAAAGTAATGCCGTTCGGCTCAACGTAGGCCCCAGGATATTTACAAAACTGGCGGAGACAGTCGTTCAAGAACTGAGGTCACAAGGAATAATGCTAGTAGCTTATCTGGACGATTGGCTCGTATGGGCCACATGCATCGAAGAATGCCACAAAGCAACGGTCAAAGTGATCCAGTTTCTTGAACATCTGGGCTTCCAAATAAACAAGACCAAGTCCCGGCTAACACCGGAATCTCGCTTTCAGTGGTTAGGCATTCAATGGGACTTGAACTCTCACACTATCAATTCCGCCGTTAAAGAGGAGAGAAATAGCCAAAGCAACCAGGCAATTTCTCAAGTACAAGCAGACATCCCGGAGGAACCAAGAAAGAATCTTAGGCTCTCTCCAGTTTGCTTCAGTAACGGATGTTCTTCTAAAAGCCAAATTGAAAGACATAAACCGCGTTTGGCGCTCAAGAGCAAACAACAGATCCCGGGACAAACTAGCCCCTATCCCGGCGATCCTACGAAAGAGACTCCGCCCGTGGACGGAGATCAAGAATTTTCAAAGACAATTCCGCTCCAGTTCCCTCTGCTGGCCCTAGTGATCCACACAGATGCATCACTAAGTGGCTGGGGAGGATACTCACAGTACAAAAAGGTACAGGGAACCTGGTCCCTACCATTCTGCCAGCTTCATATCAATGTACTGGAAGTTATGGCAGTGTTCCTCACCCTGAAAAAGCTTCATCCAGCCAAGAAATCTCATGTCAAACTAGTGCTGGACAGCGCAGTAGTAGTACACTACATCAACAGGGGAGGCTCCAAGTCAAGCCATGTGAACCATGTCATGATAGCCATATTTTCGCTGGCAGCCAAGAACAAATGGCACCTGTCCGCCACTCATCTAGCGGGCGTAAGGAACGTAGTAGCGGACGCGCTATCACGTTCAGTCCCACTGGAGTCAGAGTGGTCCCTGGACAAGCAGTCATTCAGTTGGGTCTGCCAACTAGTCCCAGGGCTTCAGATAGATCTCTTCGCCACTGAGTCGAATCACAAACTCCCTTGTTACGTGGCCCCCAACCTGGACCCTCTGGCCTATGCCACGGACGCCATGGCTATAGACTGGAATCAGTGGAAGAAGATTTACCTCTTTCCTCCAGTGAATCTTCTCTTGAAGGTTCTGAACAAGCTCAGGACGTTCAAGGGCCACATTGCTCTAATAGCCCCCGATTGGCCCAAGAGCAACTGGTTCCCACTTCTACTGGAATTGCGTCTCCGACCTCAACGGATTCCCAGTCCCAAACTCTCACAACTAGTACAAACAAGGACTGTGTTCGCTTCCTCAGGAATTCAGAAAGCCCTAACTTTATGGACTTATGAAGTTTGCGGCACAAAGAGATGCCAATATCGACCCTAAGAATATCTTATTCTTAGAATGTGATAAACGGGAATCGACCCTATGTCAATATGACTCAGCAGTTAAAAAACTGGCTGTATTCCTGAGGAATTCTGATACACAAACCATGACAACCAATCTGGCCATATCCTTTTTCAGGACACTGTTTGAGAAAGGTTTAGCAGCTAGTACTATTACTACTACTAAGTCTGCACTTAAGAAAATCTTCCAGTTTGGATTCAAGATAGATCTGACAGACTCTTATTTTTCATCTATCCCTAAGGCCTGCGCTAGACTCAGACCATCCGAGAGGCCCAAGTCTGTGTAATGGTTCTTGAATGATGTCCTTAAATTGGCCTCGGACACTAATAATGACTCATGTGACTTTTTACCCCTCCTGAGGAAAACATTATTCCTATTAAGTCTGGCCTCAGGAGCCAGGGTATCTGAACTGTCGGCTCTATCTAGAGATTCTGGTCATAGAGGTTTCTCCATTCAGGAGATGTGTTACTTTCCCCAGATCGTCAATTTCTAACTAAGAATGAGGACCCATTGGATAGGTGGGCCCCATGGAAAATTCTCCCACTTCCACAGGACCCGTCCTTATGTCCAGTTGCTACCCTGAGAGCATACCTAAATAGAACTGCCCTAAGGTCTTCAGGCCCTCTATTTGTTAGGGAAAAGGAAGGCACCATTTCCTTAAAAGGAATCAGGCAGCAAATCTTATACTTTATTAAGCAAGCCAACCTGGAGTCCTTCCCTTGGGTACATGATATTAGAGCAGTAGGTACCTCTCTATTATTTTCAGCATATGAATTTTGATGATCTGAAGAAGTACACAGGCTGGAAATCTTCGACAGTATTTAAACGCCATTATCTTAAGTCCTTAGAAGCCCTTAAATATCCAGCAGTGGCAGCGGGAAACACAGTTTCTCCTGACACTGCTTGAGTAGTAGTAAGTAGTTTAACCTAGATCTCTCCTTTCTACCTACCTCGCTAACATTCTTGCCGTGGCTCTGCCACTATGTAGCCTTATTGTACCTGGGATGCCACATGTATATATTGTGATGTTTCCTCATGTTTTGTTCCTAGGATTAGTCACAGTTTAAGTTAACCTTACTGTTTAGTATTAAGTATGGATTATTTTGTGTTTACTTTACTATTAAGGTTCCAATTGCCCTTTTGTTACTCACCTTGTAACTTTGTTCTTAGATTATATCAATTAACCTTAATTGTTTTTGATTTTCCTATGTATTATTTGTGTGCTTCCTTATCCCAAGCTTATGTGGCCATTTCTCTGGTACTATTTCACATAGCAACACGGGCTGAGCCAAGAAAAGGGATTTTGACGAAGGAAAAATCTATTTCTGGGCAAAGGCCCGTGTCGCCCAGTGAAATCCCACCCTTTTATGTTAACCCCCCCCTTTTTGGCCCAAGCTTGGGTGCTATCTGCAGGAATGACGTCAGACGCGCTAGCCGTAACGGTAGTGAGGAGTGGGCCTTAGGGCCTTAGTTGAGGGATTTTGAAGAAGGATGAATCTAAAATGCAAAGGACCTCTGGTAGTGGTTTCAGTTGCCCCAGAAACCATACCGACAGTGGGCGACACGGGGCTTTGCCCAGAAATAGATTTTTCCTTCGTCAGAATCTCTTTAGTGTACATGGTATACAAGAAATACTGTACGTATGTAATAAAATTTGGAAGCTGACCTTTCGAGTGAGGCTATCTCCGAAAGTGGCGACAGAAGAGGAGGACAAACGGCAGATACGTATGTACTCTTAACTTTACAAAACATAAAAAAATGTATGGAAAACATAAACTAAACTTTACGAAACACATTAACAAAACTGTAACACTTAACTTTATAAAAAACTAAAATAAAAATAAAAAAAAATTTTGTCTTTTTTTTATTATTTTTTTATTTGTACATTTTTTTTACTTCTTTTACTTTGTTTTTTTTTTTTTTTTTTTTTATACAAAATTTCAAGTTCTTCACCACTTTCAACTTTCTGTTTTTTAATATCACTTGGTTCTTCCTTTTTGCTTACTACTCCTACTAAAGGCCTCTTTAAAAAATAACTATCCAAGGAAGATTGCTTCTGCCTACTTTTGACAATGTTCCTGAAACAACTCAGGCAAACGTCATCGAACTGTGCAAGCATACGCCCTGTGTAAGCATTTTCGGGGTGTCTCTTTTCTATGAATGATTGCACCTTATGAAAAGCAGCTAGAACATCCTTAATATCTGCCGTAGTCGTAGAGTCCTCGTCGTCCTCCTCACCGCTGCTAGAGAACTCTTCTTTAATCTTGGTGCTCCTCGAGAAGGTCATTGATGTCGTCCTCGTCGACAACCAGCACCATGGACTTGCCGAGTGCAATGATCTCTTCAAAATCGAAGTCTTAGGCGGATATGGCATCAGGCCAGAGTTTCCTCCACGAGGAATTCAAGGTTCGCCTCGAAACCTCCTGCCAAGCTTGGTCGATGAGTCGGATGCATATGACGATATCGAAATGCTCCTTCCAAAATTTACGCAAGGTGAGGTTTTTGGTATCGGTGATGTCGAAACATCTCTTGAAAAGATGTTTCGTATACAGCTTCTTGAAGTTCGATATCACTTGGTGGTCCATGGGCTGGAGGAGAGGGGTTGTGTTAGGCGGAAGATAAAGACCTTGATGAAGGAATATTCCGCTAGGATATCTTCCTCGAGGCCAGGAGGGTGAGCAGGGACATTGTCCAACACCAGCGTGCATTTCAGAGGGAGGCGCTTTCTTCCAAGAATTTCTTCACTGTTGGGCCAGAACACAGATTTACCCACTTGGTGAACAAAAGCCTCGTTACCCAGGCTTTCACATTAGCCCTCCACATCACTGGAAGCTTCTCCTTAAGGATTTTGTGGGCCTTGAAGGCTCAAGGAGTCTTGGAATGATAGACAAGTAGGGGTTTCACCTTGCAATCCCCACTGGTGTTCGAACAAAGTGCGAGCGTAAGCCTGTCTTTCATAGGCTTATGCCCAGGTAGCTTCTTCTCTTCCTGTGTGATGTACATCCGACGAGGCATTTTTTTCCAGAAAAGGCCAGTCTCATCACAGTTGAAGACTTGCTGAGAACTGTAGCCTTCCTTGATCATCATCTCGTTGAACGTCTTTTTAAAGGCTTCGGCCGCTTTCGTGTCTGAGCTGGCCGCATCCCCATGCCGCACCACTGAATGGATGCCAGTCCGTTTACGGAATTTCTCGAACCACCCATGCGAAGCCTTGAAGTCTGGGGTTGGCGTTGATGTCCCTTCTCCTCCGTCGTCTTCCGCCTGGGCAATCAAATCGCCGAAAATAGCACTGGCCTTGTGGGAGATTGCCGTCTGAGTTATCGTATCGCCAGCGATTTCTTTGTCTTTTATCCAGACAAGAAGAAACCTCTCCATTTCATCGTGCACTTGGGTCCTCTTGCTGGACAAAATAGTGACGCCCTTGGAAGGTGTAGCTGCTTTGATGGCATCCTTCTGCTTAAGGATGGTGCCTATTGTCAATGGATTTCGGCCGTATTCCTTGGCGATCACACTCGATCGCATACCTCATGTCTCAGAAATGTATTCCCATCTTGTCATCAGCGACTGGCGTTTTTTCGATTTGTGTCTCATATCAGCATCTTGAGGAATTCACTGTTTTGCACCTGCCTCTAAACAGCAAGTGCTGAGGTTATCAACCCCATTTATTTTAATAAATATCCACTTTTACAGCTATCTAACCAGTGCCTTAACACATGTATGTAATAAGTTTATTTATATTTTCCAATAAGAATACTATAACATGTATAGTAACAATACTATAACTGTAATTATAAAATTCATATGTGAGTATTTTAAATACAATAATCTTTCCATCTCACTCTTAAATACTGTAAGGACAACTCTCTCTCTCTCTCTCTCTCTCTCTCTCTCTCTCTCTCTCTCTCTCTCTCTCTCTCTCTCTCTCTCTCTCTCTCTGCTGCAAGTGTTAGAAGTACACATGTATGTACGTACGTATATACCTTAAAGGGTACTAATGTTTAAGATTACTTTGAAATTATATTACTACAATCTCTTAGATTATTACAGTAATATGAAAATAATTGAAGGTAAATTTGATGTAGGATGTTACATAAGGTATAGATATGGTGTTTCTATTTCTTCCCCTCTCTCTCTCTCTCTCTCTCTCTCTCTCTCTCTCTCTCTCTCTCTCTCTCTCTCTCTCTCTCTCTCTCTCTCTCTCAGCAAAAGAATTGTTAGACAAATAGATATTTGTTCAATGTTAAGCCCCCTCTTTCTCTCTTCTATGGAAGATACATATATTTTTGGGAGGGGAAGTGTTGCCTATAGAAGTTCATTTCAATCTTTTGATATTTTAGAGTTATTCTCTCTCTCTCTCTCTCTCTCTCTCTCTCTCTCTCTCTCTCTCTCTCTCTCTCTCTCTCTCTCTGTTATTGGCTGTTTATATATTTCTAATGGTAAAATGTTTCAAATGACTTTGAAATTATATTAACAAACAAGGAATACAACCACAACAAAAGACCACTGCACAAACAATCACTAACACAAAAAAACCAACAACACAACAAGCCAACACACACACACCCACTAACAACACCAAGAAATCACAACAGCTCACCAACAACAACCCTCAACAACTCACAACCACAACAACTCACACATAACTCAACAGAAACTCACAAGCACAACAAATCTAACAGCACAGGCACAACAATTTAAAGCAAACAATATCAACCTAACAACAACTAAACAACAAATCAACAAAACTCAAAACTTAACTGACTATGGCTATCAATGCCTTCACAAATCGCTGCCGACACTACTGACCTTCACTGATTCCGACTAAAGACTTACTAAAAACTGACTCCAAAGCTCAGAACTCTAACAACTCCAAACTCCAACAGCACCAACAGACAACCCAGAACTCACCAACAGCCAATTCAATCGCTAACTATCCATACAGCAATTACTCTCTCTCTCCTCTCTCTCTCTCCTCTCTCCTTCTCTCTCTCGTCTCTCTCTCTCTCTCCTCTCTCTCTCTCTCTAGGATGTTGTCAAATTGAACTCCATAACTCCTTCATTTTATATATGAGATATATATATATATATATATATATATAATATATATATATATATATATATAATATATATACATATATATAATTATATATAATATATATATATAATATAGTATATATATATATATATATATATATATATATATATATAGATAGATAGATAGATAGATAGATAGATAGATAGATATATAGATAGATATATATATATAGTATATATATATATATATATATATATATATATATATATATCTATACATAGATAATGGTATATCTATATATAGCATATATATATTTATATATAGTATATATTATATATATATATATATATATATATAATATTATATATATCTATATTTATATATATATATATATATATATTATATATATATATATATATATATATATATATATATATGTATATATATATATATATATATATATATATATATATATATATATAGTAGATATATATATATATATATATATATATATATATATATATATATATATATATATATATATATATATATATATATATATATTATATATATATATATATATATATATATATATATATATATATAGATATATATATGATATATATATATATATATATATATATATATATATATATATATATATATATATATATATATATCTATATATATATATATATATATATATGTGTGTGTGTATGAGTGTGTGTGTGTGTGTAGATATAGATATATATTTTTGGGCTCAGCCTGTGTCGCTACGTGAAATTTTCCTTTAGCACACATTTCTAAGGCATAAATATTGCTATAATACCAGAGAAAAAAGCTAATATGGAAATGCCAGAATATTCTGGCTCGCTCACCTTATTTAAGGTGTCGGTATGGTTTCTGGGGCGAGTGAAACCACTACCAGAGGTCCTTTGCCATTTAGATTCATCCTTCTTCAAAATCCCTCAACTATAGAGGAGCTGATCCAAGTCTCACTACTCGCTACCGTTACGGCTAGCGCCTCTTGACGTCATTTCCTTTGGATAGCACGATTCACACCGCATGTGTTTTTCTGCTCTGTGTTGTGTTCGCTTTCTAATTCTGTTTTCAACATGGAACGTCAAGCTTCTTCTGCATCCAAGTTAAGTACTGCTTTTAATGTTTAACACCATTTAGGGACTGCCAATTTATTTAGGTTTTTTATAGACGGCGTCCCATGCGGCACCGTCCCTGCGCCGCGTTGTGCGGCTCGCTCCAGCTTGTTACTTTGTTTCGTGCCCCTTTCGGTCCCCTATACCGTTTGGGCTTGATTCTTGCTGAGCAGTACATTCTTATGATTACGATGATTCACGTTTTGTTATATCTACACGGGGGATGTTATCCGAGCTCACCCTAGGCTCGTAGCCTACGTCGTTTCCTTTCAGCTTAGAATTTTATGCATGCATGTTCATTTTAGTTGTCAGGTTACTCTTCGTTAGGCTCCCTTTCGAAGGTCTATGGTTCTTCTCTCTTGTCCTTGAGCCACCCTAGCCGCCTGCCCTGCGTTTTTTCGTCACGGCACATAGGCCAGCTGCTCGGAGTCGCCAGGCTTGTCCTTCCTTCTTGGTTAGATTGACCCAGCTATTCCAGGACATTTCTTTCTCTCTACCATCTGAATTCTCTTCCTTTCCCCCAGTGTTTTGTTAGGATGTTATTTTGTATTTCTCATGCTTATCGAGACGGCTTTGGCTGGCCTAGGCCTCCTGATCATATGGCCGAGAGAGTTCCAGGTGACCGCTTATGAGCCACCCCACGTCGGTCCTTCCAGCCCTCTTCCCCCTCCTTGGGGGGAGGTACGCTCGCTCATGCTGTCTCAGGCAGCCGATCCGAGCATCCTCCTTTCCCTCCCTCTCGCGAGGGGGGACAGGGGAGGTAGCTGGAGGGCTCTCGGCGAGCGGGTCAGCTCCATGCCGCTCTCCTCAGTAGAGTAGGGGGGGACCCTGCTTGGCCGAGCCTTAGTTGGCCACCAGGCTCAGCTCTTCTCGGCTCTCGGGCTGCGTTCTCCTACCACTAGTCACCATCCCCTCCCGTTCCGGCGGATCAGGACCCCGGCGCAGCCAGGTCCGCTCTAGTTCAGTGATACTTAGGAGGCCCCAGCCTCCATACAAGGATACGCTTTTGCATGCATGTTTTACATTCACATATAACATCCATTATCTTTAGTTTAAGCTTGACGGAGATCCCGCTACCCCTCCGGGGATATCCACCAACTTATTCTAGTTTTAAGTTTTTGATGACGGAGTTATCAAACCCTGGTGTGTTATTTTGGTCCCCTCCTGCTCCTCACCCGTTGTTCGGACTACTCCTCGCTCCGGCGTATGGATTACGTGGTCTTCCTGATTCAGTGACTACTCTGTCCTCCGGCATCGCCGGGGAGACACTGATTCAAGCTGTTCTACCGATCCTGTCGGACGACTCACCACATTACACGGTCAAAGAGCTGGTAGAGACTAACCCTTGTTACCTTTTAACACCGGAGCACTCCGGTGTTATGACATATCACATCACAGACTTAGTCCAGGATGTTAGTGATGATACTCATGTGTCATTTCACTTACAGGTCACCCATTGTATGGAGTCGGGCTGTAACGCCGTGCTTCAGGACCCCTGTGGGCACGAGGTCTGCCAGACCCACGCCACCTGTGCGATCCGGTTCAACAAGTCTCTGGTGTGGCACCACGAGAGTTGCCTGATTTGCTACGAGTTCGTAGACCAGGTCTCCTTTGAGGTGGGTGGTGCTTCAAATGCTACATAGTAATACAGTGAGTACCAGTGATGGATATAATCCTTGATATGTCAATTAACTTATGTTATAGATTAATCTAAAGTAGCCTTAAGTATTAATACTAACCCTCTCTTTCAGGGCGCCCAAGCGATCCGGGAGACTGCCCTTGCCACCCTGAAGGCCTGGGTTGGTGGGTTTAGCCGCAATGTGACCAAGGGCCAACATATGAATTTTGATGATTTGAAGAAGTACACAGGCTGGAAATCTTCGACAGTATTTAAACGCCATTATCTTAAGTCCTTAGAACCCCTTAAATTTCCAGCAGTGGCAGCGGGAAACACAGTTTCTCCTGACACTGCTTGAGTAGTAGTAAGTAGTTTAACTTAGATCTCTCCTTCCTACCTGCCTCGCTAACATTCTTGCCATAGCTCAGCCGCCATGTAGCCATATTGTACCTGGGATGCCACATGTTGTATATAATTGTGATGTTTCCTCTTGTTTTGTTCCTAGGATTAGTCACAGTTTGCATTAAGCCTTGCTGTTTACTATTAAGTATGCATTGTTATGTATTTTGATTTAGTATTAAGGTTCCAATTGCCCTGTTGTTACTTGTTCTGTAACCTTGTTCATAGATTATAGCAATTAACCTTAATTGTTTTTTATTATCCTATATATTACTTGTGTGCTTCCTTCTTTCCAAGCTTGTGTGGCCATTTCTCTGGTACTATTTCACGAAGCGACACAGACTGAGCCCAGAAAAGGGATTTTGACAAAGGAAAACTCTATTTCTGGGCAAGGGCCTGTGTCGCCCAGTGAATTCCCACCCTTTCCTGTTCCCCCCCCCCCCCCCCCCCCCCCCCCCCCCCCCCTGCCCCCCCCCCCCCCCCCCCCCCCCTTTTTGGCCCAAAGCTTTGGGTGTTATCTGCAGGAATGACGTCAGAGACGCTAGCCATAACGGTAGCGAGTAGTGGGCCTCAGATCAGCTCCTCTATAGTTGAGGGATTTTGAAGAAGGATGAATCTAGATGGCAAAGGGGACCTCTAGGTAATTGGTTTCACTTGCCCAGAAACCATACCGACACCTTAAATAAGTGTTGAGAGCCAGAAATATTCTGGCATTTCCATATTAGAACTTTTTTCTCTGGTATTATAGCAATATTTATGCCTTAGAAATGTGTGCTAAAGGGACATTTCACTGGGCAACACAGGCCCTTGCCAGAAATAGATTTTTCTTTTGTCAAAATCCCTAATATATATATATATATATAATATATATATATATATATATATATATATATATATCCTATATATATATATATAATATATATACATACATACATACATACACACACATACACATACAGTGGACCCCTGTATTCATGGGGGATGCGTACCAGACCCCCTGCGAATAGTTAGAATTCACGAATACCTACAACCCCCTCAGAAAACGCTTATAACGGCCTATTTTAAAGTTCAAATACTATATGTGTACATATAGTCCCCGGTTATTGGCGATTTGGCTTTACGGGGCTTGTCAAGTGCCATAAAATCGGTGATTTATGGCTCCATAAGGTGTCAATAATGAGTTATGGCGCCATAACGTACCTAACAGAGGCGCCATAATGGTGCTTCTTGCGCTTATAACCGGTTAACAGTGCCATAAATCTCCAAGTTTCGGTTAATGGCAGTTTTCAGTTATCATCACCCCTCCAAGAATGGGACCCCTGCCGTTAACCAGGGACTGCTGGTACCTTAAATAGCATCCTAGATCAAATTTACCTTTAATTATTATCTTATTATAACTGTAAGTCATCTTAAAGATTAATATCCTTAAAGGTATGTACGTACATGCATTTGTATTTCTAATACTTCCAGCCAAAAGAGAGTGAGTGAGTTACCACTATGACTTACATATCTTGTGGAGAGGGAGAGAGAGACAGATTTGTCCTTATTTAAAAGAGTTAAATGGGAAGATTGTTGTATATCTTCAAAATAGTATTATTGTTTTAAAATATTAATAAACTTATTACATACATGTACAATAAAAATTATCTCATCTCAGTAAGAGAAGGAGAGTAATTGCATAAAAATCATTAAAATCATTGACTGATTAGGTGGCAACACTCCCCTCCTGTCACATTACTTGATATATTAGACAGCTCTGGACTTCCTTAGCTTCTCTGGAGTTAGAAAGAAAGATGAGGGAAAGTATTTTTATTTGTAATTACAGACATTATTATTATTATTATTTGAAAATTTTAATACGTAAACATATACATCTACCATAAAAAGTCTCTCATCATAGTAAGGGAGAGTAGTTATCTGTACTTAAAAGTGAATTGGAAAGGTTATTTTTATTTCTTTAAAATACTATCACATACAAATGTTGTAATTACAATTATATTATTGTTATAATTATCATTATATTTATATTTATTATTATTATTATTGTTGTTATTAACTGAAAATATCAATAAACATGTTACATACATGTACTATAAAAAAATTTTCATCTCCGTAAAAAAGGAGAGAGTTTATCTCTTTTCTCTCACAAAAATTGTTTTTGTCTTCCAAAGATGTATTACCTTTACTAGGATTTTTAAAACACTGAACACACACACACACACACACAAACACACACAGTTTACATATGTGTTAAATCCAATTGGTTAAAGAGAGAGAGAGAGAGAGAGAGAGAGAGAGAGAGAGAGAGAGAGAGAGAGAGAGAGAGAGAGAGAGAGAGAATATCCTTTGACAGCCAAGACAGTAACAATTATTCAGACCCACTAAGATGCAATACTCCCTAACCCTTGCTGTCCCCCTCTCTCCAAGTCTGGAAATTAAAAGATTGGGATAATGAGATTTTCTTTTATTCTTACATACTAAACTTATTAATTAGAGTCTTACTAATTCACTGTAGTATTTTCTTTAATGAATTGATAATATTGCTGTTTACACCAATATTATTTGAAAATTAGTGAATCACTTATTTATAATAATACAAAAAACATACATCATCTCAGTAAAAGAGAGAGAGAGAGAGAATTATTATTTTTATTATTTACTATTTAATCTTATGAAACTTAATACAGTATTAATCAACAATATAATAATATTTGAAAATTAGTAATAATTTTTGTATCATAAAAATGTATTTAGTCGTGAAAATAACATCAAAAACACTAAATGATAGAAAAACCTGTGAATAATTTTTAGATATGTTCCGCAGAAAATCCACAGATAGGTGAGTCCGCGAATACAGGTGTCCACTGTGTATAGTCATGACTCTATTAGTACTATAGTATATATGACATTTCTCAATGACAGCAGTTGCTGTTTCTCTCTCTCTCTCTCTCTCTCTCTCTCTCTCTCTCTCTCTCTCTCTGTGTCAGTGACTGCTGCAATTTGCTCATCCTAGGGAGGAGTAGTAGACCCTAGAGGGAAGGAACCTCCACCCTCCACTCATCCAGAGACGGGAAAGAGCGGGAGACATTGCCACCGAAAATGGAGGAGTTTTTGGTCTGCCATTAAGAAAATAAAGCTGGTTACTAATATTGGATTTAATAGAACATATGGCTACTCAGAGCAGGGTCATGAAAAAGAAAAAAAATAGTATTATTCACAATTTTTTATCTGAAGACTATTTTGCTTTTGTTTTATTTTTACTTTTGATAATTTTTTTGTTATTCAGGCCTTTTATTTAGTCCTTATCCTCATCACTTTCATCTTAGCTACTGTCCGATTGGCCCCAAACATGTGTTCAAAAGCAATATCTTTCTTACTATAGTCTTCTTGAATCATTTTCAAATGTTCTATGCATTTTTTCACATTATCATAGCTTTTAGTGCCAGTTCTTCAACATTTTCCGTGAATTACTTGTTGTTTGAATTTTTCTTCTTTATTTCTTGTTTGAATTGAACCCATATGAGTTGAGTTGGGTTAAACTGGCAATAGTATGATGGTAGTCAGAGTACTTCATCTCCTGCAACAGCAGTAAGATCATCAATTTCATAGCACAACTTGGTTTTCCTGTGAAGCTGTCCAAGTTGATACAGGCCAAGTCTGCTGTGTGAAAAGTCGTAGGCAATATTGTTGTCACTTAACCCTTTCATGTCCAACTGACGTAATAGTACGTAAAAATACTCTATCCCCTATCTATCTAACTGACGTAGCGGTACGTAAAATTTACCGAAATTTTTCGTACGTGTGGTAGGGGCATTTTTTTTTTTTTTTTTTTCGGACAAGTAGCGATGTCCATAGGCTAGATCATTCCTTGGACCGTGTATCTCGGGTATCAATATGCCAGCAAAATAGTTTATGTACTGCGCATGCTCAAATCCCTGGCATAGTAAAATTCTCACAATGAAATCAGCTGATCGCGCCTACACTTCCCTCTCAGTGACCCCAAAGCCATTTTTCTTAACTCTCCCTTTATTCTTCAACTTTTCCTCTACATTTTCGTATATTTACAAAGTAATTTCTATGAAAAATAACCGAGATAGGGCTCTTCAAAAAATTGTTATTCTAGCAATAAATGTTGACAACAGTAAAATTTTTTTCCGTTTCGATCAATTTATAACATCAAAATGAAACTGTTGCTGTATCCAAAGCCATTTTTCTTGACCTTCCCTTCATTTTTCAACGTTTCCTCTACATTTTCGTATATTTACAAAGGAATTTCAATGAAAAATAACCGAGATAGGGCTCTTCAAAAAAAAAAAATTCTAGCGCTAATTCTCACTATGCGCCGGGTGGAGCGCTATGTTTCTTATCCTCTTTTCTATCAATTTTTTCACAGGCTGGACTTATTCGTTTTCTATTCATTTATATGTCGATATTTAGGGAATTTTATTGGCTTTCTCATAAAAAATAATTCATTTGCCTGACTTTCATAGTTTTTGGGTTAGGAACGAAAATATAAAAAAAGTAAAGAATCTTTTGTTTTTTTGTTAAATAACTCACATTTTTTCGTAATTAGAGGGCTTGGACTCTTATTCTGACTATTCCACCATAAAATACTAACATTTAGAAAAAAAGGATAGTAAAATGAACATTGTTGGCATAAAATTTATATTTTTGCGGAATTTTCAAAATAATAATTTTTTCGCACTGTCGAGCGCTCCCAGACACCTCGGATATCTGGGGACACAGTGCTCAAAACTAAGCGGATATGAAAGAGTTAACCACTTGATGATATCTCTTTTTCTTGAATTTCCTTTTGGTGCCTTGTTCAGCTGCATGTTGTGATAGTGTTGTTCATAATAATTAATGATCTAGGATAATAATTAATGATCAGTTGCTCTAGAAACCATGTCCTGAGTGTATGGCTATTCATGGAATCATGATAATCTCCTTTATTACCAGTCTTGGATTTGAACATTTATAGTATACCAGGAACATAGCCTTCAAAACTTCCGGCATGGACTCTAATGAATCAGCCACCTCTGCCGATTTTTGTGTTAGGTCCAATATGGCACTCTCCTTATCCGTCCAACATTGTTCAATGTTGGCATTCTGATTGATCCAAATATCATCAAGATAAATTTCTGGCCTTGGACATTCACTGCTTCAGTTGCTTCTGTTTCTTTTATCTGAATCTCATACTCTTCAGTAATTTCTGCAGGCTTGTGCTTCCTCGTCTAAAATCCACTGGTGGCTCCCGTCAGTCTCTGTAACAGCAAATCAAGTGTAGGCAGCTCTCCTCTTTAGTAAAAGCAAGAATTTCTCTTCTTATCACTTTCTTCTCGGAATCATCAATCCACCCAAGGACAGTCGATAGACAATTCTAATGGAGCAGTGATTGAATTACTCCATCTCCACTCCTCTTGCCTTGATGCCTGATCCTATTGATTCAGCTTTGCGAAACATTCATTGCCGTAGAGGTTTTCTTTGCTATTTCTTGTAGCAGGTCTGTCTTGTCCTTAATATTGAAATACTTGAAGATGTAAGGACAATATTCCTAGCTTGGCTGATGAGTCTGGCTGTTCCTGGTGGCCTACCAAGAATAGGGGTAGGGGTGGTACCAGACACCATTCCCCACCCTCCTCCTCTCAATGTATGAGGATCTGTGAATCTTACATGATCATCACTCTGGCTCATGATAGGGACAGAGCTGCCAGCCATATGAGTAATACGTATCATGAAATAGGGGAGGGAGTTAGACTGGTGGTGGTGGTGGAGTAGGGAGGATGTAGGCTTGGGGGCAAGTGATACAGTGGTCCCCCCGTATTCGCGGGGGATGCGTACCAGACCCCCCCGTGAATAGTTAGAACCCGCGAATGTTTGGAACCCCTATAAAAACGCTAAAAACAGCCTATTTTGTTAGTTAAAACTCAAGAAAAACCACTAAAAATTTTCATACTTGGTTTTTTTAATAGTTTTATTACAAAAAGTGCATTTTATGATGAAATTATCAAAACCACCAGGAATTTATGGATATTTCTCATAGAAAAATACCGCAAATGTGCGAATTTTCCACGAATAATGCAGGGAAACGTTCCGGAGAGAAATCCGCGAATGTGTGAGTCCGCGAATCCGGAGAACGCGAATACGGGGGGTCCACTGTATTCCTAAAATGCGTCGACTATATTAAGTCAACATGTAAGTGCATATTTATGCACTACGTACTACTATTGCCTTTTAATACAATTAAATATATAAACAGGGTTGCATTTGTATG
>NC_061108.1:43468179-43546580 GCF_015104395.2 Macrobrachium nipponense
TTGCATTTGTATGTGAGAAAATGCTTATTTATTCTGTGGCCAAAGATAATGTTCGACTGTGAAACTGGAGATATCCTTGAGATAGAGGTGTACAACCCATTGCTCCATTGCTAACCATTGTTTTATAAGTTTAGAAATCTATTAGGCACTCACATAATGTTATCATGGATTTATAGACTAATGTATATGTGTTTTGTATCATTAAGTTTTAGATTGCATATTTTTATTAGCAAGAGTAACAGTTTGTTAACTACAAGTGATCTTAGTAATCCCAATTTCTTTTTAGGAGGGTAGTGGTCTACATCCAGTTAGTGAGTGTGGGAGTGAGAAGCGAGAGCATCTCCCTATCAGAGATTCTACCGTTGTTCCAGAACCACAGGGTGCCCAGTTTTTGGAGGCTCATGTAATATTTGAGCCATTATTATCAGCAATTGGAGTTATAACTCAACAGGTAAAGATATGAACAAAGTTATTTGTTTTCATTATGTAGATAACTTTATTTTTTGTGTTGAGAATAGGTTTGAAAATGTTTAGTAGATTTATCCTTCCTGTAACTATTTAATTATGTGTCACTCTATTTAGGTCACTGGAGGAGCCCTTGAACAGCTGGGAGCTAATGTGTCAATTACTGGAAGTGTGGAGATTTTGCGAGTAGACATTATTGAATCGGAGGCATCTAAGCTGAACCGAAAGAAAAGGAAAACTGGACTTCATGCAGGTAACTCTGCCAGCACTTCAGGAGACAACTCTGGTATTTCTGGTAGGTAGAGAAGCAAAAGATAATCCATTTGGAGAAATCAGCTTGCACAACTACCTTTGGCCAACTTCCCACACTATGCAGTCATGTCTGACTGATTGTTTGATAGTTGGATTCCAGTGTTTTTCCTCTGTTTAGAAATTGGCATTCTGAAAAAGCATGAACTCAGTGAATCACCCAAATTTTTTGAGTGCTCTAAGAGCATGAATACTATATGCTTCATTGTGCCCAAATTGGGACAACACAGAAATTGAGCAGTTTTATATTAGATTTGTAACAGGGAATTGTACATCACTGCTTATAGTAAGTGTATATTTTGCTTGCATCATTATAAGTATTGCAACAGCATGTTCTTATTTGTGCAGTGATGGTTCAATAAAGAAATATTTTTCGTGTGAAATTAGCAGAAATGTTGTCTGCTAGACTTTTTCACCATCACATGACATTTTGATTTTGGTTTTCACATTTTCTTCATTTTTGTGTCTGTATGCTACCAGACAATTGAAGTCTTTATCCATTTTTGGATTAATGTACTACGTATGTGTTGAACATTCTGTAGAACAGTTTGATGGATAGTTTACTTTAGGTACATATATACTTTAGTACTATATACCTTTTATCATACCCTTCAGGTATTATCTAGACAGTATTAACCCTTAAACGCAGAAGCGGTGAAAAAAAAAAAAAGTCTCCGTGTGCCGGAGGTGTTTCAGAGTGAGCGCGGAAGCGGAAAAAATATTTTTTTTCAAAAAATCACAGTGCGCTTAGTTTTCAAGATTAAGAGTTCATTTTTGGCTCCTTTTTTTGTCATTGCCTGAAGTTTAGTATGCAACCATCAGAAATGAAAAAAATTATCATTATCATAATATAAATAAATGCAATATATGATAGCGCAAAAACAAAATTCATATATAATTGTATTTCAAAATCGCGCTGTGCGCAAAACGGTAAAGGTAACAAGTTACTTTTTTTTCGTTGTAATGTACACTAAATTGCAATCATTTTGGTATATAACACATTGTAAAACAATCAAAAGCACACGAGAAAATATTATCACAAAATAATGCATGAATTCGTAACGCGCGGACGTAAACAAATATTTTTTTCAAAATTCACTATAAATCTAAATATAGTCTAGAGACTTCCAATTTCTTTCAGAATGAAGACAAATGATTGAATATTACTATACTGTAAGAATATTAGCTTACAAATGCAGTTTTCAACCCATATCTGACGAGTTAAAGTTTGACCGAATGTCGAATTTTTTTATATATATTCTTTTATATGCAATTATTTCAAAAATAAGAAAAGCTACAACTTTCAAATATTTTTTGTTTTATTCTACATGAAATTGCGCACATTTTCATATATAAAACTCTATGAAATGCCTAATATGAAACGGAGCAAATATTCCGAGAATGGGGGGACGTACACATTTTCGAAGATTTGTGGCGGAGAATCCGCGCGCGGAGGGAAGGAAAGTTTTTATTTTAAATTCACCATAAATTTAAATATTTGTCGCTAGAGACTTCGAATTTGTTTCAAGATGAAGATAAATGACTGATATTACTAGACTGTAAGAGTTTTAGCTTACAATTGCGTTTTTTGACCATTTCAGTAGAGTCAAAGTGACCGCAACGTGGTTTTCTTTCTATTTATCGTGATTTATATGCAAATATTTCAAAAATGAGAAAAGCTACAACCTTCAATTATTTTTTGTTGTATTCTACATGAAATTGCACACATTTTCATATATAAAACTTTATGTAACGGCTAATTTAAAATGGTGCAAACATTACCACAATCGCACGTATGATTTTTTTTCGGAAGAGTTACCGCGCGGATGTAAAGAAAATGTTTTTTTTTTCATAAATTCACCATAAATCGAAATATTGTGCTAGAGACTTCCAATTTGTTGCAAAATGAAGGTAAATGATTGAATATTACTAGAATATAAGCGTTTTAGCTTACAATTGTCGGATTTCCTTTTTCGACCATTTCGGTAGAGTCAAAGTTGACCGAAGGTTGAAAATTTGTCACTTATCATTTTTTATATGGAAATATTTCAAAATTGATAAAAGCTACAACCATGGGTTGTTTTTAGTTGTATTGTGCATGAAATTGCGCACATTTTCATATATAAAACTTAGTAACGGCTAATTTGAAATGGTACAAACATTACCACAATCGCATGTATGATTTTTTTGGAAGAGTTACCGCGCGGACGTAAGGAAAAGGTTTTTCATAAATTCACCATAAATCAAAATATTGTGCTAGACTTCCAATTAGTTGCAAAATTAAGGTAAATGATTGAATATTACTAAAATATAAGAGTTTTAGCTTACAATTGTCGTTTTCGACCATTTCGGTAGAGTCAAAGTTGACCGCAAGGTTGAAATTTTTGGCACTTATCGTTATTTATATGAGAATATCTCAAACTGATAAAAGCTTACAATCATGAGTATTTTTTTGTTGTTCTACTTAAAAATGCGCACATTTTCATATATAAAACTTTATGTAAAGGCTAATTTAAAATGGTAAAAAAATTATGTCAAAGTGACGAAATAATTTCCGAGATGTGACACAGATACTTTTTAGTGCGGCAAGAAAGAAATTCGCGCTTGCGCGCCTGCGTAACGATTGTAAACAAAACAACACCTTGATCCGTGAACTCCCAGCATCCCCCAAGGCGCGTGATTCAAGAGTTTTCGGCTGGTAGGCCTAAAAGTATTTTTCAGCGAATTTTTAAAAAAACTTTTGTATGTCGACGTAAAATACGTCCAGTCGGCACCCGAGGGACAAAAAATGTCGACGTAAAATACGTCCAGTCGGCGTTTAAAGGGTTAAACAGTGGATATAAGTACCGGATTTATTGAAATTGACTTGGTGCTTGTTGCACTTATTTCCTTTCTTATGTTTTACAATAGGTAACAGAAAAACACTCAAATGGATCAGTTAGTGGTATAAAATGCTTAACCTTAGTGAAATCAGAATTCAAATTATGTATAGTTGACCCATGCAGTATATCTAATCCAGGTTTTACCTTGCATTATTAATAATGTAACTTGTGAGTTTGGATATTTGACTGCACCTGTGGTACCTTTGATTCAAGGCTTATGTTTATATAAGTAACTTACCAAGTAATTACATTGCTATTATTTCCACTTGTGCATAGCTCAAAATTTAAAAGCCGAACCAGTGCTTCTATTGATTTTGGGGAACAATAGGGAACAACAAAGCAGAAGAGCTTCATTCATTTCTTCTGGCTCTTGAGCAACATTGATGGTTTGCAGTAGCTCTGTTTTGTTCTCTCATCAGTCTTTTGGTTTTATCTCAGGATGTGGGGGAGTATTCTTCAATTTGACATAGCTTCTATTACTAGTGCTAGCTTAGGTTTTTATAACCAGCAAATTTTCAACTTAATTTTGACTTCATTATGTATGTTTCCAGTCCCTCTAGTATTAGGTACTGTCAGGAGGGGTGTAGCACCAATTGACTAAATCTACTTACGATTCCCACACAATTTGTGCTAGTTGTAGGGGGACATTCCTGTTCGAAAAGAGATATTTGCGACGAATGTAAAGACTGGGGGAAAAACAATGGAAGATTTTGCCTTCCTTTCTTGATAAACTCAATAGGGATAGGAAGCGAGAGACAGCAGTTAGAGCATCAGTTAGGGCAACGTAACCTTGATTCTACTCCTAACCCTAGTGCTGAAAATATTCCCTCCATACCTCCTTCCCACTTTTCAACATTGTTTTCTGTCTCCAGTCTTCCTACCTTTGTACCACATACTCCTGTATCTGGCCATTGTCAGTCTTGAAGGTAGAATTGATCGTAAGCTTGAATTGATGGTAAGTTCTGTTTTTTCAAAGGAGGACTCCAGTATGTTAAGCAACATATAGTAAACCTCCTTATTTACAGTCTCATTCCTTGGCATTACTACTAGATCCCCCAGGCCACCATACCCAAAAAAAACCCAAACCATTAAGTATTGGTGGAACTTTACAGTATACTCTTAATCCGCTTGGGATCAAAGAGGTCTGACGCATGAGTACTCTAAACCTTCTTGCCTTGGCCACCACTCACATAAAACGTGGCCTCTTCAGACCACAAGATCCTATGCCACCTCTCAGTACCCTAGTCCTTATATTTAAGAGTAAAATCTCTTTTCTTTTAATGTGCATCTGTTATCAGTGGCTTTTGACATACAGTGACTTTTCTGTAACCGAGTCTCTTCTGCAGGGTTCACTGGATCGTCCTCATAGAGATGTCTGAGATGAGATTTGGTTTCTTCTCCTTAATTTCTTTTGCAGTAAGGTTTGGATTGGCCTCCATTTGCCTCCGATTAACGCTCAAAGTCCTCTTGGAAACTTTCTCTGGCACACACACATGCACACACCATGACTATGAGATGGTGCTTAAAAAATCACAATAGATGCATGTGACTTCATTAAATAAGCAAATACCACAAGAAAATGTTAGGCAGAAATCCAAGCGCTTACGTCTTTACTAAGACATTGTCAAGGAATGAATGAAATACAGTTGGAAAGAAAGTTATCAGGTAAACAAAAAGATCAAGAATATCAGATGGTTAATTGTCAAAAGGGTAAAAATCAAAGAGATAATCTAGGCTTATTGGATATCACACGGTCACAAACTTAAACATAGGTTTAACCCTAACAGAAACTATAATGTATCCATGTAGTTCAAAACATGTAAAAACTGAATATATTTATTTTGTTGCTCATATTTATCTACAACTTTTTTCATTATGAAGGCATCGAGTTTAAATAAGCCAAGAATTAATATAAGCAACAATATTAATATATTCAGTTTTTACGTGTTTTGGACTATATGGATATGTTTGAGTTTCTGTTAGGGATAAATCTATATTTAAGTTTGTGGCTGTGTGATATCCGATAATCCTAGATCATCTCTTTGATTTTTACCATTTTGACAATTTTTCATCTGGTATTCTTGATCTTTTTGTTTACCTGATAACTTTCTTTCCAACTGTATTTCATTCATTCCTTGACAATGTCATAGTAAAGACAAAAGGCTTTGGATTTCTGTGTATCATTTTCCTGTGGTATTTGCTTAACATTATAATTATATACATACATACATACATACATACATACATACATCTACATACATAATGGGATGCATCATCCATACAACATAATAACATTATATATATAATACATAAACCATACATACATAACCAACAACATACATACATACAACGATACATACATCATACAATATATATATATATACATAAATACATACATACATACATACATACATACAACATACATACATATATATTTATATAGTATATACAGTGGTACTCGAGATACAAAGCCAATACGAAAAATTTAACGGTTCTACATACGAAAAGTTTTCAAGATACGAAAGGTTTCTGTAAAGTCCGAGATTCGCCCGAACCACCGATAACAATTTTGAAACTCGCACGCCGCCAACTTAGTAGACTTACCACCATCCTCCTGCTCTCCCATTGGTTTCCTGATGCTAGTCGCGGCCATGAGATCTTTCTCTCCTATTGGCCAGCATCCCTCCCATCATACATCTATGTACATGGTGGCGTGCCTCGGCCACTCGGTACCAGCATCGTTATCGTACGCACGCGGTATTTGTTTCTGGATCGTCAACTATTTCTGAATCTACTAGTCAGAGTTGACATTGTGATGGTGTTTGTGTCATGTGTATTTTAAAAAAAATTTCTCATTTCTTTTCACAGAAAATGGAAAAAGAAGAGCACCTCTTGAGTAACGACATATATGATATGATTGACCAAGATCTCTCTCGTGGGATAAGTGACCAAGATCTCTCACATGGGATAAGTGATCAAGGTCTCTCTTATGGATAACTGGAAACTTTGCAAGGTTGTAGAAAATCTCCACTCCCTGCTGAACAGAGGGTGTTGACCAATCATTTACAACATGCATACCAGTACTATAATCAAGGCACTTCAGTTTATGTTGAAGGTCGGCAGCCGAACATTCAGTACCCAAATCAGTTGCAGAGAGAGCATTTGGTTGAACAGGGTTTTGATGGACACAGGGCCAACAGTGTCATAAGGTGCAACATTAGTAGATAATTATCAAGACGGGCAGCTGTTAATGAACACTACGCGCTGGCCTTGTGGGAGATTGCCGCTTTTCATAAAGTGCAATCGTTTATAGAAAAAAAGACACCCCGAAAAGGCTCACACAGGTCGTATGCTTGCGCAGTTCGATGACGTTTGCCTGAGTCGTTTCAGGAACATGTTTGAAGTAGGCAGAAGCAATCTTCCTTGGATCGTTATTTTTTAGAGAGGCCTTTAGCATTAGCAGAAAGTAAGGAAAAAGGAAGAACCAAGTGATAAAAAACAGAAAGTTGTAAGCAAAAAGGAAGAACCAAGTAATAAAAAACAGAAAGTTGAAAGTGTGATGAAGTTGAAATTCTGTAAGAAAAAAAAACTACGTAAAGTAAAAAAAAAAAAAAAAAAAAAAAAAAAAAAAAAAAGTTAAAAAATAAAAAAATAAAAAATTTTTTTAAATTTTAGTTTCTTGTAAAGTTAAGTGTTACAGTTTTGTTAATGTGTTTCATAAATTTTAGTTTAGTTTTTCCTTACATTTTTTTATGCGTTTTCGTAAAGTTAAGTGTATGTACGTACGTACGTATCTGCCGTTTGTCCTCCTTCTCCTCTGCCGCCACTTTCGGAGATAGCCTCACTTGAAAGGTAAGCTTCCACATTTTATGTACAGTATTTCTTCTATACCATGTACACTTAATACATTTTATTTACAGGTTAATTTGCATTACGTTATTAAGTAAGGTATTGAATGGTCCAATTTGTTGTAGTATTTCATTGTTTATAGGTCGATTTAGCTTTATTATGAAATTTACTGGGGTGTTTTTGGAGGGCTTGGAACGGATTAGCCATTTTACATGTAAAATGTGGTCCAAGATATGAAAAAGTCATGATACGAATGGCGCCTCGGAACGGATTAATTTTGTATCTTGAGGCACTACTATATATATATATATATATATATATATATATATATATATATATATATATATATATGTGTGTATATATATGTATATATGCATATATGTATATATATATGTATATATGTGTATATATATAGTAGATATCTATATATATATATATATATATATATATATATATATATATATATATATATATATATATATATATATATATATATATATATATATACATACATACAGTGGTACCTCGAGATACGAAAGGCTCCAACTAACAAAAAACCTCAAGATACGAAAGCTCAAAACTTACGAAAAACTCAAGATAAACGAAAGCTGACACGAAAATTTTACTGCTCTACATACGAAAAGTTTTCAAGATACGAAAGGTTTCTGAAAGTCTGAGATTCGCCCGATAACAATGTTGAAACTCGCGCCGCACGCCGCCATCTTAGTTCTAGTTAGACTCGCCACCATCCTCCTGCTCTCCATTGGTTCCTGATGCTAGCCAAGCCATGAGATCCTTCTCTCCTATTGGACAGCATCCCTCCCATCATGCATCTTACGTGGTGGCGTTCCTTCGCTCGGCCACTTCGCACCCGAAGCTTTATCGTACACATGCGGCATTCGTTCAGTCCAACAATTTCGTTTTGTATCATAAATTCGTTAGTGATTTCGTTGTGGTACTTTATAGTGTTGTGAGAACCGAATTTATACGTACTACATACGTAACTTAATTACGTACAGTTCATAATAGTCATGGGTTCCTAAGAACGTTTCTGAAGTTCACAGAAAAAAGAGGATAATGCTTTTCTATGGAGACAAAGATGGAGATAATAAAAAAACGTATGAAGCTGGCTTGCGGTTGAGTGTGATCGCTAAGGAATACAGCCGAAATCCGTCGACGATAGGCACCATCCTTAAGCAGAAGAAGCCATCAAAGCAGCTACACCTTCCAAGGGCGTTGACTATTTTGTCCAACAAGAGGAGCCATGTGCATAATAAAATGGAAAGGCTGCTTCTTGTATGGATCGAGGACAAAGAAATCGATGGCGATACGATAACCGCGACGGCAATCTGCCAGAAGGCCAGCGCTATTTTCGGCGACTTGATTGCCCAAGCCGAAGACGACGGCATAGGGGGGACATCAATGGCAACCCAAAGTTCAAGGCTTCTCACGGTGGTTTTGGTTAGAAAAATTCCGTAAACGTACTGGCATCCATTTGGTGGTGAAGAAATTGAAATTACGTAAAGTATAAAAATGTAAAAAGAAATGTAAAAATAAAAAAAAGACAAAATAAATTTTATTTTAAGTTTTTTGTAACGTTAAGTGTTACAGTTTTGTTAATGTGTTTTGTAAAGTTTAGTTTGTTTTTTTGACATTTTTGTATGTTTCGTAAAGTTAAGTGTACGTATCTGCCGTTTGTCCTCCTCCTCCTCTGCCACCACTTTCGGAGATAGCCTCACTCGAAAAGGTAAGCTTCCACATTTTACGTTACAGTAGTAATATTTCTTGTACACTAATATACACTTTATTTACAGGTTTTACATTTTTATTCTTAATTTAGGTATTGAATGGTCCGAATTGTTGTAGTATTTCATTGTTTATAGGTCAATTTAGCTTTATTATGAAATTTACTGGGGTGTTTTTGGAGGGCTTGGAACGGATTAGCCATTTTACATGTAAAATATGGTCCAAGATACGAAAAACTCATGATACGAAAGGCGCCTCGGAACGGATTAATTTTCGTATCTCGAGGTACTAATGTATATATTATATATTATAATATAATATATTATATATATATATATATATATAATATATAATATATGGTGTGGTGTGTGTGTGGTGTTGTATATATCTTATATATATATATTATCTATATATATATATATAGATATATATATATATATATATATATATATATATATATATATATATGTGTGTGTGTGTTGTGTGTATGTGTGTGTGTATATGTATAGTATATATATATATATATATATATATATATATATATATATATATATATATATATGGCACTCATTTAGTGCCAAAATCGTGTTAAAGATGTGAAGATTTTCAGTTATCGGCACAGATAATAAAGTATTGGTACTGATACATACATAACTGTTATCAGTGCCAAAATCTGGTTATTGGTGCCGATAAGCGCTGAAAATCACTGACTCAAGGTTGTTATTTTTGCATATCATCTAGCTATTGGAATGGAACTACGCAATAACCAGGGACTGCCTTTGCATACTATATACATTAACCCTTAAACGCCGAAGGGTATATTAAAAATCATCTTCCGTGTGCCGAGGTCCGGTTCTTTCAGAGTGGAGCGCGGAAGCGGAAAAAAATATTTTTTTCAAAAAATCACAGCACGCTTAGTTTTCAAGATTAAGAGTTCATTTTTGGCTCCTTTTTTGTCATTGCCTGAAGTTTAGTATGCAACCATCAGAAATGAAAAAAATTATCATTATCATATATATGAATAATGCGATATATGATAGGGCGAAAACAAATTTCATATATAATTGTATTCAAATCGCGCTATGTGCAAAACGGTTAAAGGTAACGAGTTAATTTTTTTTTGTTTTCGTTTTAGTGTACACTAAATTGCAATCATTTTTGGTATACACATTGTAAAATGATAAAAGCAACACAGAGAAAATATTATCACAAAATAATGCATGAATTCGTAACGCACGGATGTAAACAAATTTTTTTTTTCAAAAATTCACCATAAATCTAAAATATTGTCCTAGAGACGTTCCAATTTCTTTCAAAATGAAGACAAATGATTGAATATTACTATACTGTAAGAGTATTGGCTTACAATTGCAGTTTTTGACCATATCTGACGAGTTTCAATTTGACCGAATGTCAATTTTCATATATATTTTTTATATGCAATTATTTCGGAAATAAAAAAGCTACAACCTTCAAATATTTTTTGTTTTATTCTACATGAAGTTGCGCACATTTCCATATATAAAACTCTATGAAATGGAGCAAATATTCCGAGAATGGGATGTACACATTTCAGAGATGTGTGATGGTGAATCCGCACGCGGAGGGAAGGAAAGTTTTTTTTTTAAATTCACCATAAATCTAAATATTGTGCTAGAGACTTCGAATCTGTTTCAAGATTAAGATAAAAGACTGAATATTACTAGACTGTAGAGTTGTTTTTTAGCTTACATTGCGTTTTTTCGACCATTTCAGTAAGAGTCAAAGTTGACCCACGTGGTTTTTTTTTCTATTTATCGTAATTTATATGCAAATATTTCAAAAATGAGAAAAGCTTCACCTTCAATTATTCATGTTGTATTCTAAATAAAATTGCGCACATTTTTATATATAAAACTTTATGTAACAGCTAATTTAAAATGGTGCAAACATTACCACAATCGCACATATGATTTTTTTCGGAAGTTACTGCGCGGATGTAAAGAAAATGTTATTTTTTTCATAAATTCACCATAAATGGAAATATTGTGCTAGAGACTTCCAATTTGTTGCAAAATGAAGGTAAATGATTGAATATTACTAGAATATAAGAGTTTGTTCATGAAACTTACCTGTCAGATATATATATAGCTGTATTCTCTGAAGTGCGACAGAATTTCTAAAACTTACGACACACGTAGTGGGAGTTGGGTGGTTAGTACCCATTCCCGCCGCTGGGAGGCGGGTGTCAGGAACCATTCCCATTTTCTATCAGATTTCTTCTGTCGCCGGTGTCGTAAACAACTGTTTACACACCTCCGCCTCAGGATTTTGGAAAACTTTTCATTGCTTGAGTATCCTCTTGACTTTTTGGTTTTTTGGTTTTGGATCGATAGCTTGGCATACGTGACTTTGGACTGTTTTAAATTTGGCTTAGTTTTTTTCCTTAAATATGTCTGGATGTAGTTCGGCTAGCGCCAGGGTGTGTTCGAGAGTGGATTGCAAGGTTAGGCTACCAAAAGCCTTGGTTGATCCTCACACATTGTGTAAAGGGTTGTAGGGGCAAGAGTGTAAATATGATTTGCGCTGTAATGAGTGTGAAAGCTTGGATGATTTACAATGGAAGACGTATGAATCCTACGTAAATAAGTTAGAACGTGATAGGATCAGGAGGTCTTCCTCCAGGAGTAAGTCGGGTAGCAGACAGGGTCTTAATGTATCCCCTTCTAACCCTCCTTTAGATTTTGTGTCTCCTAACCCCGTAGTGTTGCCTTCGGGCCCTCAAGTGGTGTCTGCGGAGGGTAATGCCCTTTCGCTTATCTGGATTCATTGAAGACGCTTGAATCTAAAGTGCTTGCCCTTGAAAACAAGGCAAAATAAGTGCAGTGATAGTGCCCCTAGTGAAGTGGAGGGGGCGTCAGATCGGCCCTATAGCGCCTCTAGGCTGGGACCTCTGCCGGACTCCCAGGACTCAGGAGAGGGCATGTCGAAGGCCGAAGGGAAGGGTTACGGGGACCCCCCACCGATCTGACATCCTCCTTCAGCAGTTCCTGTGGACGCTTCCCAGGCTGCTAAGGAGCGTGCTCGAGACGTATCCTGAAGGATTGTTTCTCGTCTTCCGACGCGTCCTCCCGAGCAAGGGGTGGGAATCTCGTCCGGATTCGCGACCTTTGAAGAGACGTTTCAAGATCTAGACGCTTCACGTCATGCTATGTCTGAGTGGCATTCATCTCCGGAAAGCGTAGCTTTTCCGCCCCAGAAGAAGTCTAGGACGTCATCTGATGATGACGCCCTCGAGCGCCCCAGTCGCTCTAGAGCCAAGGCTGTTCCTGGGAGAAGGAAGAAGGCGTCCCCTCGCCCCTCTCCTTCTCACAAGCGCAGCTCGTCTCCGCGTAAGGAGACTTCTCAGACGGAGATCATCATTGCTATGCAACGGCAACTGGGACACTTTGCTAAGCAGAAGGAGACGGTTCCTCGTCGCAAGAAAGACGATAGACTTCCGATCAAGAGAACAAGGCAGTCTTCTCCAATTGCTCCTCTTTCGTCCCCGTCTCCTGATATTTCGCCCTCTAGACTTCGTTCTGCTCCCCAGGGTTCGTCTAGAGGTGACGTTAGACGTCAGGTTAGAGAGAGATCTCATCATGCTCCTCTCTCTTCTCGTCGAGAGGACGCTCGGCATTCCGACTTCGACGCTTCTGCTGACGACGAGTTTGTTGCTGTCGGATGGACTTCTATGCGTTCTGCCCCTACTTCGACATGAGAGTTGTCGACGCTCAACGGTACGCTAGTCGGGTAGCTGACCAGTTTCTTCGCGGGACGTTCGTAAGGACGCTTCGCGGGACGTTAGAAGAGTCGCTACGATGGACGCTCCTTTGGACGCTTTGCGGGACGCTCGGTCGGACGTTGATTTGGACGCTCGGAAGGACGCTAGGTTGGACGCTCAGATGGACGCTAGTAGACGTTGTAGTAAGAGCTCTGTGGACGCGAATGTGGAAGTTCGCTATCACTCGGATGTTGTTCCCGAGGCTTTGGCTGACGCTTCACGTCTTCCTTCTTCTTCACGTTCTCCTCTAAGGGTGATTCCTGATCCTGTGACTGTTAAGGATCCGTTACCCTCTTCTTCTCGTCATCGTTCGGACAGGAGACTTGGAGCGAAAGGACTTGTGCCCTCTTCCTTCGGATTTTCACTCGGGTAAGGAAGGAAGGAGAACTTAGCGGTTTCTTCTGAGGATGTTGACGAAGAACAACCTTCTACTTCTGCTTCGTCAGATTACCAAGTTTTGGCACGGCTACTTCGTGATTCGTTTGGGGATACTTTCCAGCCTTCTGCCCCTCCTTCTCCTCCTTCACAGTTTTCGTCGTCGAAGGCAAGCAAGACTCCAGGGTTCGTGAAAATGAAGACGTCTTTGTCTACTAGAAGAGCTTTCCGGAAGGTTAACGCCTGGATGGAGTCTAGAAAAGCAAAGGGAAGGACTACTTTCGCCCTGCCTCCGTCTAGACTTAGCGGTAAGGCAGGGATGTGGTAGAAACAGGCGAGGATTAGGATTGAAGGTTCCTACGTCTGCTCAAGGAGATTTCGCCAGCGTGGTTGATGCCTCAAGGAGGCCCTTTTAGCCTCAGCTAAAGTGTCATGGACGACTTCCGAACTGGACAATCTTTTGAAGGGACTGTTTAGGTCCTTGGAAGTCTTTAACTTCTTAGACCTGGACCAGTCTTTAACTTCTTAGACTGGTGTCTCGGAGCTTTAGACAACCAGTCTCGTAAGCCAGACTCGATCAGCTTGGGGGAGCTGTCCAGTGTATTGTCATGCATGGACAAGGCCGTCAGGGATGGCTCAGAGGAGTTAGCCTCTCATTTTTCAGCAGGTGTGCTGAAGAAAAGGTCGCGTTTATTGCAACTTTGCGGCTAAGTCTGTCTCTCCCGCACAGAGGACAGAACTTTTGTATGCTCCCTTCTCAAGTCATCTCTTCCCCAAGCTATTGGTGAAGGATCTGGCAGTTTAGTCTTCAAGAGAAAGCCACGCAAGACCTGTTGGCTCAGTCTTCGAGACGTCCGGCTGGCCCTTCAACGTCTTCAGGAGCCCAACCGTTTAGAAAGCAGAAGCCCTTTCGTGGAGGGACTTCCGCTAGATCGTCACCCCGAGGAAGAAGCCTTCCTAGAGGTAGAGCCCCTTCCAAGTCTAGGGGCAAGAGTGAGAGATCGTCCCTTCAGCCACCGGTAGGAGCCAGGCTGCAGTTGTTTGCAGAAGCCTGGAGAGAAAGAGATGCGACACCTGGTCTCTCGGAGTCATAGAGGGTTACAAGATCCTTTCACAAAGCCGCCCCCGTTGACTTCCACTCCCAGGGACTTGTCCCCATCGTATCCTCAAACAAAACGGAGGATACTTTTCGACCTGCTCGAGCAGATGCTCGAGAAACGAGCAGTGGAACAGGTTTTAGACCTGGCAACGCCAGGATTTTACAACAGATTGTTTCTTGTACCGAAACAATCGGGAGGGTGGCGGCCGGTCTTGGACGTAAGTCGTCTAAACCTCTTTATAGAAAAGCAGAGGTTCAAGATGGAGACACCTCAGTCAGTTCTGGGGGCCTTAAGACCTGGAGATTGGATGGTACACTCGACCTACAGGACGCCTACTTTCACGTCCCGATACATCCCCAATCGATGAAGTATCTTCAGTTCGTACTGAAAGGGAAGGTCTTTCAATTCAGGGCTCTTTGTTTCGGACTGAGTACGGCCCCTTTTATCTTCACCATCTTAATGAAGAACGTGGCGAGGTGGCTCCATCTTTCCAACATCAGAAATCTCGCTCTATCTGGACGACTGGCTCATACGAGCCTCCTCGCAGACCCGGTGCCTGAAGGACATGCAAACGACTCTGTCTTTAGCTGCGTCCCTGGGACTTCTGGTGAACTTCGAAAAAGTCACATCTGACCCCAACACAGTCCATCGTGTATCTGGGATTCAGATGGATTCAGTGGCTTTTCGGGCTTTTCCGTCCAGGAACGTCAGCAACAAGGCATAGAAAAAGTGTCAGCCTTTCTAGGGAAAGATTCATGCTCGGTGAGGGAATGGATGAGTCTGCTGGGGACCATTTCCTCGCTGGAGAAGTTTGTTTCCCTGGGGAGGCTACACCTCCGACCTCTTCAGTTCTTTCTCTCGGACAACTGGACAGACAAGGACAACTTCGACATGAAGTTAAGCATCTCGGAGAGGTGAAGAACCATCTAAGATGGTGGCTCGATCCGTGGAAGCTGTCAGAGGGCATATCCCTCAAGCTTCAGAACCCCGACCTAGTGTTGTTCTCCGACGCGTCATCCACGGGGTGGGGAGCAACTCTGGGGGGGAGGAAGTGTCAGGTACCTGAGAGGGGAACAGGTAACCTGGCATATCAACTTCAAAGAGCTGGCAGTGGTTCAATTAGCGCTCCAGTTCTTCCAGAACAAAGTCTCCCGTCGTGTAGTTCAAGTCAACTCGGACAACACCACAGCCCTGGCATACTTGAAGAAACAAGGAGGAACACACTCTCGCTCCCTGTTCGCTCTAGTGAAAGAGATTCTACTTTGGGCAAAGGAGAGAGAAGTCACCGAATATTGACAAGGTTCATTGCCGGAGTCGAGAACGTCTGGGCAGATCTCCTCAGTCGACAAGGACAGTTATTGCCGTCAGAGTGGACCCTCAATCAAGACGTATGCCAGGAGCTGTGGGGTCTTTGGGGATGTCCCTTAGTGGACATTTTTGCAACATCAAGGACGGCGAGACTCCCCCTTTATTGCTCCCCGGTTCTCGATCCGGGGGCAGTAGCAGTAGACGCCCTTCTATGGGATTTGGACGGGCTAGATCTCTACGCTTTTCCCCCCCTTCAAGATCCTGGGGGATTGTGATGAGAAAATTCGCAGCATCGGAGGGGACGAGGTTGACTTTAATCGCCCCCTTTTGGCCGCAGCGATCTGGTTCACAGAGGTGATGTTCTACCTGGTGGATTATCCGAGATCTCTTCCGTTAAGGAGAGATCTACTCAAACAGCCCCACTTCGAGAGGTACCACAAAAACCTCTCCGCTCTGAGTCTGACTGCGTTCAGACTATCCAGAAGTTGGCCAGAGCGAGAGGTTTTTCGAAATCAGTGGCTTAAAAGCTATCGCCACCGCGAGGAGACCCTCATCAATCGCGGTTTACCAATCGAAGTGAGCAGCCTTTAGAAGTTGGTGTAAGAGAAAAGGTTTCCTCTTACCACTACCTCTGTGAGACAGATCGCCGACTTCTTGCTTTATCTTAAACAAGATCTGAAGCTTGCAGTGTCAACCATTAAAAGGCTACAGAAGCGTCTTATCTGTAGTTTTTTTTTCGCCATAGAGGTCTTGACCTCGCTAATAACAAGGATCTCCATGATCTATTGAGATCTTTCGAGACGACCAAGGTGCCGCTACCGAAGTTACCTTCGTGGAACCTGGATGTGGTCCTCAAATATTTAATGTCAAATCGCTTTGAACCTCTTTACTCTACGTCTCTACGAGATTTGACGAAGAACTGTATTCCTAACTGCTCTGGCGACGGCGAGAGGTTAGCGAAATACAGGCTATTAGTAAGCACGTCGGCTTCAAAGGCATAATGCGGTCTGCTCTTTGGGTATGTCGTTTCTGGCCAAAAACAAAAACCCTTCCAATCCGTGGCCTAAAACGTTCGAGATCAAGGGTATGGCAGAGATCATTGGTCAAGAGCCAGAAAGAGTCCTGTGTCCTGTTAGGGCTCTTAGAGAGTATCTTCGTGTAGAACGAAGGATTGTAGAGGTTCTGCGGAGAACTTATGGTGTTCGGTCAAGAGACCAAACATGCCCATGTCCAAGAATGCACTGGCATTCTTTTTAAGAAATACCATTAAGGGGAGGCGCATTCTTCTTGCAAAGACAGCGACTTTAAGCTGCATAAAAGTTAATGCGCACGAGTGAGGGCTATTTTTCGACCTCAATAGCCTTTCAGAAAAACATGGCTCTTAAAGACATTTTAAGTGCTACTTTTTGGAGGAGTAACTCAGTGTTCGCCTCGCACTACCTACAGGGAGGATGGTAAAGCTGTTACTCTCTCGGACCGTATGTCGCCGCAGACACTATTTTGGGGGCAGGAGGTAGCACTCATCCTTTCCCATAGAAAAATAGGTAGGGGTGATTTTAATATTTGTAATGTTTATGGTTGTAGGGTCGGCCGCCGAGTACGGTCATCCCTTCCTTTAGCCTTTGGTATATGGGAGTTTGTTGTTAGGCTAACTTAGGTGGTGGTTTTGCCTCGTTGCCCTCAGAAGTATGGTCCCATGGTCTAGTCACATTGTGGTCCCGTCCCCGGACAGATCATCTAGAGCGCACCAACTACACCAGGTCACTACCTTGTCTGGTTGGTAACTCTAGTGAAGCCAGAAGCAAGGTTGGGTGACAGTAATCACGAAGTCAGCTATGCTGAACAGGTAAGGAACCAAGATGTCAATCATCTACATTTATATGTTTTTCCTAAAATCCTTTTTCTGTCTCTCCCACCGCCATAGGTGGTATTCAGCTATATATATATCTGACAGGTAAGTTTCATGAACAAAATGATATTGTTAAGATACAATAAAGTTTGTTCATACTTACCTGGCAGATATATATATTTTTAGTACCCACCCACCTCCCTCAGGAGACAGTGGAGATAGAAATCTGATAGAAAATGGGAATGGTTCCTGATATCCCAACCTCCCAGCGGCGGGAATGGGTACTAACCACCCAACTCCCACTACGTGTGTCGTTAAGTTTTAGAAATTCTGTCGGACTTCAGAGAATACAGCTATATATATATCTGCCAGGTAAGTATGAACAAACTTTATTGTATCTTAACAATATCATTTTTAGCTTACAATGGCGTTTTTCGACCATTACGGTAGAGTCAAAGTTGACTGAAGGTTGAAAATTTGTCACTTATCATTTTTTATATGAAAATATTTCAAAATTGATGAAGCTACAACCATGGGTTGTTTTTAGTTGTATTGTGCATGAAATTGCACACATTTTCATATATAAACTTTATGTAACGGCTAATTTTAAAATGGTGCAAACATTACCACAATCACCCATGTATGATTTTTTTCGGAAGATTACCGCGCGGACGTAAGGAAAAAGTTTTTTCATAAATTCACCATAAATCGAAATATTGTGCTAGAGACTTCCAATTAGTTGAAAAATGAAGGTAAATGATTGAATATTACTAAAATATGTGAGTTTTAGCTTACAATTGCATTTTTCGACCATTTCGGTAGAGTCAAAGTTGACCGAAGATTGAAATTTTGGCAATTATCGTTACATATTTATATATGAAAATATCTCAAAACTGATGAAAGCTACAATCATGAGTATTTTTTTGTTGTAATCTACATGAAAATGTGCACATTTTCATATATAATATTCCATGTAACGGCTAATTTAAAATGTACAAAAATTATATCAAAGTGACGAAATAATTTCCGAGATGTGTCACAGATTACTTTTTACTGCGGCAAGAAAGAAATTTAGCGCTTGCACGCCTGCGTAATCGATTGTAAAACAAAAACACACCTTGATCCGTGAACTCCCAGCATCCCCCAAGGCGCGTGATTCAAGAGTTTTCGGCTGGTAGGCCTAAAAGTATTTTTCCGCAAATTAAAAAAAATTAAAAAAAAAACTTTTGTATGGCAACGTAAAATAGCGTCCAGTCGGGCCCCCCGAGAGACACAAAAAATTTTGACGTAAAAATTAAAATTGTTCCCAGTCAGCATTTAAGGGTTAAATATTTTACATCATAGCTTTCTAGCTCGTAATTTGTTTTTTATTGCATTTTACTTGTTTTGTAGATTCTTTTGGAAACCTTTGCATACTGCATACTGTATTAAATTATATTATACAGAACTTTGTGTTTTAGTACTTTGAGTGGGTGTATTCATTGTTGACTGTGCTTTCATTGCAGGCAAATTCTTCCTTGATATTGGCAGTGAAGTCCCTGCTTTCCTTTGTGAGCGAGTAGGACTTGAAATTGATGTCAGTAAAGTAGCAGATGATTCGAGAGAGTGGGTTAGTCAGCAGCCAACCTTATTTGTTTCTCGCAGTGCCCTTAAGCAACATACATCCACTATGGTTCACTTCTCTCTCAACATAAATTACATTGCTCAGCAAGTAAGTATTCTGTGCTTGTTAAATTTATGAATCACCTTTTTCTTTCAATTTCATAATTGGTTTTCTTTGGTTTTTAAATTTTAAACCATTTTTCCCTCAGTGATGTAGATGTATTACTCAGGATTCACGAAATAGGTAGTGAAGGAAAGTTGTGTTTTGTCCCCCGTCTTATCAATAATCTACTTGTATTCCAAAGTAATATTTGCAGTGATGTGAGTTTGAATGGTTTCTTTGTACTTAACTTAATATTTATAAGGAAATAAAAATGCTGATGACAGTAGTCTTTGTTGCATATGTTATATCAGATATCTTGCAAACAGACAGAAGTGATCTGCTTTAAGTGTCTTTAGTATAATTAAAGATTCTTGGTAATTTTATAGTGATTGAAAGGGGTCTGACGGAGGAAGTTTCCTATAGTTAACGACTGTTTTGTTCAGTCCAAGGTTTGGAAGCAGATATTGATAAACTAATGTAGGACTGTCAACTTGTTTAATATGTTATTGTTGGGAGGGATTGAGTTTTGAGGTTGGAGAAGTCTCAGTTTCAGCTGTCTGCTTATACTGCAAGAACTATTGAGGTGAGTTTTTGTATTTTACTACAAGCTATTTAGGCATCATGGTAACCGAAAGAACAGGTGATATAATAAAACAAATTAATAGAGATGGTGATGCAATGTTGTGAATGAAGAAATTGTCGTTAGTCGGTAACTTGCAGAAGGTGATGGAGTTGGTAAATGTTTTGTCTGTGTTTAGAGGGGGATGCATTTTTTTTTATCTTGAGTTGGGAAAGAGGAAAGGTAGATTGTAATAAAGGCAAATGTAGTCTGGTAGTCTGAAGGAAGTATTTATGGATAAACCCTTTATACCAAATGGGAAGTGGCGCATTTGAGATGGAGTGGAGAACAGGCAACCAAGTTAGCAGATGAGATGAATAGATTGGCTGGCTAAACAGACTTTTCAGGGGGTGGATTGGAGAAAGTTATAATGTTGATATTCATAGTTGGGTTTCTTTACTGTATAGGAGTTAGGCTGAAGTAAGTGTAGAATATGTTGCTACCTATGAGCATTAGTAACTAGAGGCAGAGTTGATAAGCCATTGTTAATGTGACTAGAGGCAGAGTTGATAGGCCATTGTGTAAAAATATTAACCATTGAAGCTCAGCCATTTAAGTCAATTGTTTCAGGTGTGGTGGACTTCATTTAGACAGGTTCTGTAAGGATAGGTGTGGAAGTACATGCTATTAGTGTGGCAATGTGGCCATATTGTGTCTCAGTGTAGTAAGGAAATGATGTGGGTGGGTTGAGAGACTGTTGAACCCGCAGCCTCTTTCTTGGTAAAGGTATTTTCTTGATCTCAGGCAGCTGTAGAGATTACAGTAAATGGAAGGAGAGGGAGAGCTTTGGTGGGTACTTGGTACTTGACTGCTTGTAGTGAATTCCTGGTTACAGAGGAATTGCTTCCATTGCTGAAAGTGAGAGTGCATGAGATCAGAGCTGTGGCCAATTTTCTCTCCTTTAAATGTAATTTGTCTGTCTCTGTGATACTTCAATCAGCCTTTTTGAGGTGTAAGTCGATATTTGCATTACATTATTTGAAAGACGTAGAAACAGTCTTTGAAAATTGCAGTACCCTTGGCCCGTTGGCGGTGACTGGTATGGTGTTGGGTGAGGAAGCATAGGAGCGACATGAACTCTATCCTATTTTTTCCTTGTGTCAAGGATGTCCAGTTACAGAGAGCCTGGTGGGGTACCTGGTACCTGAAGGACCCCCAGTAGGTCAGTTGGTTAATGTCTCTTAGTTGAGTTGGCATAACACTCGTAGGGTGACAGTTTGATTCGCTGGTCTGGTTGTTTTGGTACTGCGCCCAGGGCAAGGGCATGAAACTTTTATCCTGAGTCTTGTCAGGGGTCAGGCAGACTGATGTAGAGGCGACTCCCGTCTCACTGCCACACCACTATAGGTTAAGATGAGCGCCACCAGAGGCAGCATCTCCTGCTGTAGCTCTCTTACCAGGTAAGCAAGTGACAAACACTTAGCCAGTGATGGAGCCAGTGTTAGCCTTTTCTCTAGTTCAATAATAACGTTCCTTTTTACACTGAGTTAATCAGTCCATTCATTCCACCCGACTTGCAATGTGGGATTCAGCTAAGTAATTACTTGGTAAGTTACTTTTATAAAAATTATATTTTTATAAAATGAAGTTTTATAAATGTACTTGCCAAGTAATTACTAAATCAGAGCCTGCCTTCCTCCCCTCTGATTTTCATGGACTTAGCGGCATAAATTAGAATGACGCTATTGGCTAATGTCACTCGCGAGTTTCCCACTGCGGTGGCCGGGGACCTGTCACCCATGCATTGCAACAGTCACTTGCGAGCGAATTTTTTGAATTTTAAGATGCCGTGAGAGGCTAACTGTTAGCTAAGTAATTACTTGGTAAGTATATTTATGAAACTTCATTTTATTATAAAAAAGATCATTTTAAGGATATAGAAGCGTGGTTAACAGGGAAGAGGGATGAAGGCAGAACTTTCAGTTTTCCTCCCTCTAAGATTTTGAGATGGAGGTGTCTGTTGTATGCGACTAAGGAAGCTCCCTCCTTAGGAATCTGTGTCTATTCCTAAGGAGATTTCTCAGGTTTAGTGGATTTGGCCAGGCGTTCTGCCTCCACTTCGGCAAAGATTTCATTTTCTTGCCTCGGAGTTGGCACATCTACTGAAGAACATCTTCAAAGTGTTTGAAGTTTTGAATTTTCTTTATTGGGCAGTGGGTGCCTTGGCTTGCAAAATTAGATCCTGCTCGGTCTTGCCAAGAATTTGTTTTTGCTTTGGATTGGTTGGGAGTGATGTCTTGTATTGACAGGGAAATTACAGACAGCTCCCTTGTGTTAGCTTCCCTATATATGTTGGGAACTCTGAAGAAGAGGGAGCTTTGGTGCTCGTACACCTCTAAGGGAATGTCGACGACTCAAAAACCGGCTTTGTTATATTCTCCGCTGGATAAGAAATGCCTTTTTCCCAGTCTACAGTCCTCGACATAGCTTCTGAGTGGCAGAAGAAAAGTACTCAGGATCTTTTCACTCAGTCCTCCAAGAGACCAAAGGAGACTCCAACTGTTAATGTGAAGCAGTCTCTTCCTCCGAGGGCACAGCCTTTTTGGTCCAGACCGAGATCTTTCTCTTACTTCAAATGAAGTACCTGCTTTGCCTCGAAGGCAGTCAAGAAATCCTCTGCTAAAGGTCCCTTTCGCAAGTGAGGAGACAGTTCTCCATGCACAAGTCGAAGCCAGACATCTTTCATTTTGGGAAGTGTGGCAGAAGAAGGGAGCAGAAGCCTGGTATAGTGGAGGTTCTGAAAAGAGATCATATCATCCCCTTTGTGAAAATACCTCCCTTAGTCAACATGCCAGTCATGTTGACTGCTTATTTGCAAGGGTCAGAGAGGTTTTTGGTACATGCAGAAGAGGTATTGTCTCTCTTTAAAAAATGGGCAATAGAGCCAGTGCAGTACCTTCTTTCTCCAGGTTTCTACAACCGCCTGTTTGTGGTCCCCAAGCCATCAAGGGGCTTGATGCCCGTCTTAGATGTCAGCACTCTCAACATCTTTGTCTTGAAGACAAGATTCAAGATGGAAACAAACCAGTCAATTCTGTCGTCCATTTGAACAGGAGATTGGATGACGTCTTTAGACCTACAGGAAACAAACCAGTCAGTTCTGTCGTCCATTCGCCCTGGAGATTGGATGACATCTTTAGACCTACAGGACAAGTGTTTTCCATGTACCTGTTCATCCCAGTTCTAGGAAGTACATCAGGTTTGTGTTTGAGGGAAAGAGGTATCAATTTTGCGCTTTTTGCTTCAGTCTTTCAATGGTGCTGCAGGTTTTCACCAGTGATGGCTCTCATTGCAAAGTGGCTACACCTACAGGGGATAAGAATCTCCTTGTATTTGGATGATTGGCTTCTCAGAGCCAATTCAGAGAGTCAGCGCACGGAGGACCTCAAGAAGACTCTAGTTAGTACAAGAATTAGGTATTCTAGTGAACCACCATGGAGGACCTCAAGAAGAATCTTGTTAGTACAAGAATTAGGGATTCTAGTGAACCACCAGAAGTCTCAGTTAATCCCCGCTCAGAGGATTCAATATTTGGGGATGATAATAGTGTCTCAGGATTTTTGGGTTTTTCCAACACCGAAAAGGATATCTTGTCTAAAGAAGATACAGGAGATTCTTTCGTGGGAAGAATGCTCAGCCAACAATTGGATGAGCCTTCTCAGTTTTCTTTCGTCTATGGAACAGTTTATACCCCTGGGCAGACTACATCTCAGACCACTACAGTTCTTTTTGAAAGCAAGCTGGAACAGAAAGGTTCTTCCAGACTCGTTTGTGTTTCCAGTGAAGAAAGAAATAAAGGAGGACCTTCTCTGGTGGAACTCCAAGGAGAGATTTCCCAAGGTAAGTGTCTTTTTCATTGAGCCCCGACCTGAAACTCTACTCAGATGTGCGGACCTGGGAAGGGGCGATCTTTTAGAGATGAGCGAGGTGTCAGGATATGGTCCCCCAGAGCTAAAGTCTTTTCACATAAATATGAAAGAAATAAAGGCGGTACTTTTAGGCCTTCAGTCCTCTCAAGAAGTAAAGAACAAGATGATTTTAGTTCACTCAAACAACACTACAGTGCTCTCTTACATAGCGAAGCAAAGAGGGACTCGGTTGTTCTCTCTGTACGAGGCAGCGAGAGATTTTCTCTTATGGGCAGAACAGAACGATACCAGGACAATTACCAAGGTTATCCCAGGAAAGACCAATGTATTAGTAGACGAGCTAAGCCATCTGGGACAAGTCCTCTCAACTGAATGGACCTTGAATCCACTAGTCTGTTTAGACCTGTGGAGATCTATTTGCCACATCTCAGAACCATCGTCTTCCTCTGTATTGTTCTCCCGTACCAGATCCGCAAGCCTAGTCAGTAGATGCTTTTCCCCTTGATTGGTTAAACTAAGATCTATATGCCTTTCCCCCATTCAATTTGATGAGACAGATGTTAAACAAGTTTCTGTTCCACCAGAATGTATCTCTAATTCTAATACTAGCACCTTTCTGGCCATCGAAGAATGGTTCCCCAATGTCATTGCTCATCTAGTGGACTTCCTGAGGCTGCTTCCTCAAAAGAGGTAGCTGCTCAGACAATTACACTTCCAGAGGTTCCACCAAGGCCTGTCTTCTCTGGCCCTGACAGGCTTCAGACTGTCAAAAGACTCCTTAGAAAGAAAGCTTTTTTTTCTAAAGCGGCTCCAGAGGCAATAGCTAAATGCAGAAGACAATCTTAATCGCCGTCTATCAAAATAAGTGGATGATCTTCAGAGAGTGGTGCAGAACTATCAGTGTCTCCTCCTCTCAGACCTTTGTGACTCAAATAACTGACTTATTACACATTTAAGATCAGCAAAGAACCTTTCAACGTCCACCATTTAAGGCTATAGTCTTTCTTCATAGAAGATCAGACTTGTCCTCCAATCCAGACATTTCAGACCTTATCAAGTCTTTTGACACTTCCAAGGGTACAGATTCACCTGCAGTACCTTGGAATCTAGACGTAGTTTTGAAGTGGTTGTCAGGTCCTCTCTTTGAGCTTGCGCATTCTATCTCCATAACCCTCTTACGCCGAAGCCCTAAAAATCAAAACCTCTCCTGTATGCCGGCGCCGGTTTGGAGTGAGCGTGGAAGCGTAAAAAATAACTTTTTCAAAAAATCATAGCGCGCTTAGTTTTAAAGATTAAGAGTTCATTTTTGGCTCATTTTTTGTCATTGCCTGAAGTTTAGTATGCAATCATCAGAAATGAAAATAATATCATTATCATATGTAAATAATGCGAGATATGGTAGCGAAAAAAAAAATTCATAGATAATTGTATTCAAATCACGCTGTGCAAAAAACGGTCAAAGCTAACGAGTTACTTTTTTTTCGTTGTATTGTACACTAAATTGCAACCATTTTGATATATAATACATAGTAAAACAATAAAAGCAACACCGGAAAAATATTATCACAAAATGATGTACGAATTCGTAACGCAAGTCAGACGTAAAAAAATGTTATTTGCAAAAATTCACCGTAATTCTAAATATTGTTCTAGAAACTTCCAATTTGTTTCAAAATTAAGACAAATGATTTAATATTACGATACTGTAAGAGTTTTAGATTAGATTTGCAGATTTCGACCATTTCGGAAGAGTTAAATTTGACCGAATGTCAAAATTTTTATATATTTTTTTTTATATGCACATATTTCGGAGATGGAAAGAGCTACAACCTTCACTTATTTTTTATTGTATTTTTCATGAATTTGCGCACATTTTGATATATGAAACTCTATAAAACGGCTAATATGAAAAGGAGCAAATATTAGGATAATGCGATGTACGTATTTCGGAGACTTGCGGCCGCAAATCGCGCGCGGAGTGAAGGTAAATATATTTTTCAAAATTCACCATAAATCACAATATTGTTCTAGAGACTTCAAATTTGTTTCAAGATGAAGATAAATGACGGAATATTACAAGGCCGTAAGAGTTTTAGCTTACAATTGCGTTTTTCAACTATTTCGGTAGAGTAAATTTGACCGAACGTGATTTTTTTTCTATTTATCGTGATTTATATGCAAATATTTCGAAAAAAGAGAAAAGCTACAACCTTCAATCATTTTTAGTTGTATTCTACATGAAATTGCGCACATTTTCATATATAAAACTTTATGTAACAGCTAATTTTAAATGGTGCAAACATTTCGACAATCGCACAAAAAAAATTCTGATTTTTTCGGAAGAGTTACCGCGCGGACGTAAGGAAATTTTTTTTTTTTTCATAAATTCACCATAAATCGAAATATTGTCCTAGAGACTTCCAAGTTGTTGCAAAATGAAGGTAAATGATTGAATATTACTAGAATATAAGAGTTTTAAGCTTACAATTGCGTTTTTCCGACCATTTTCGGTAGAGGTCCAAAGTTGACCGAAAGTTAAAATTTTTGCACTTAACATTATTTATATGAAAATATTTCAAAACTGATAAAAGCTACAACCATGGTTTGTTTTTTGTTGTATTGTGCATGAAATTTCGCACATTTCCATATATAAAACTTTATGTAACGGCAAACTTAAAAGGGTGCAAACATTAGGACAATCGCACGAAAAAATTTATCGGAAGAGTTACCGCACGAACGTAAGGAAAAAGTTTTTTCATAAATTCACCATAAATCGAAATATTGTGCTAGAGACGTCCAATTTGTTGCAAAATGAAGGCAAATGATTGAATATTACTATAATATAAGAATTTTAGCTTACAATTGCGTTTCTCAACCATTTCGGTAGAGTCAAAGTTGACCGAAGGTTGAAATTTTTGCACTTATCGTTATTTATATGAAAATATTTCAAAACTGATAAAAGCTACAATCATGAGTATTTTTTCGTTGTATTTTACATGAAATTGCGCACATTTTCATATATAATAATTCATGTAAAGGATAATTTAAAATGGTGCAAAAATTATGTCAAAGTGACGGAATAATTTTTGAGATGTGTCACTGATACTTTTTAGTGCGATAAGAAAGAAATTCGCGCTTGCGCGCCTGCGTAGCGATTGTAAACAAACAACGCCTTGATCCGTGAACTCCCAGCATCCCCCAAGGCGCGTGATTTAAAAGTTTTTGGCTGGTAGGCCTATAAGTATTTTTTCCGCGAATTTTAAAAAAAACTTTTTTGAGCCGACTTATGATACGTCCATCGCATACGGGAGACATTTTGACTCGACGTTTAATACGTCCAATCGGCGTAAGAGGGTTAAGAGACTTGATTAAGAAAACCTTTTTTCTGATATCTTTGGAGATGGCAAAGAGGATCAGTGAAGTGCATGCCTTGGGTAAAAGGGTAGGCTTTTTGAAGGGGAATGCTATCTGTTCATATTCCATTGGTTTTTTGGCCAGTGCATTTAAAGAGGGAGATTGGAGGGGAGGAAAACTGGAAGAGCCTTGCTTTGCACGTAATCCACTGTAGGCATGTGTTATATTTATCAGTTGTGGCCCATGTTGATATGCAGTGCAGAAGAAAAGTTGATACGGATATGTTGAACCCCAGTCCGTACAGGAATGAGGTGCTTGGTAGTATTTGCCTATATTAATTCTTGAAAAAGGGCTATGGGTAGTAGCAGGAGTGTTTCATACTATTGCTTCAAAAGTCTGAAATGTTAGACAAATATTTATGTTGCTTTATAATATGTATTAATCAAATAAAGAAGTTGTTAAATGAATAGGTCTTTTCTCCTTTCTCTAAACATTGATTTATGTATCTTTTCAACAACTTATCGTCCATTCTTTCTTCTTGACCAAACCATGTCTTAATACTGTTATCTTGATTTACCTTTTCATTTATGCCAATGTCTTTACTACCTGTAGGTAACTCTTACTTTTCTTTCTCTTTCTATTTTATACAACATATTTACCACACAAACATTCATCTCAAGAGCTTCAACTTTTTTTTATCTCATTCACAATTAACAACAACATTTCACTTTCATAAAGAAGTTAGCTCAACAATCCATCATAAGTGGAAAAATCAAAAGGCTAAGAATTTTCATGAGTGGGGGGGGTTTGGTGTAAATCTTCAACACAATCAGGAAAGGGAATACGCCTGTTAAATAACATAAAAAAATGTGTTCAACGTTATAAGAAATATTGTTTAACATTTCAGTATTAAAATTTATGTAACGTTACATTTACATATACATGAGTGTAAAAACCCTTATTAACCAAAAAATGCACAAAGAGATTAAAACGTAACAGTCAGAAAATACTAGGTCAAGTTACTTTACAATCAAGGTTATCTACAAATTTTCAGTAACTTTAATGTATTAACACGAGAAGGTTCCAAAGTGATTGAGTGCATACTAATGTGCAGAGAAAAAGCTTTGAAAGCAGCTTTCCATTTAAATATAGCTCCAGATGATGTTAAAAGGTCCTCACAACGCCGCTGTGATAGGACTTGGCCTTGCCACTGCACAAGTTCCTGCTAAAAGTAAAAATCAGGGTCATGAATATCTAAAAATCTTAAAAATCATTTCTGACTTACACTACCAAAAAAGGGATTTTGACGAAGGAAAATCTATTTCTGGGCGAGGGTTCGTGTCGCCCAGTGAAGTAATTCTTAAGTTCATTATTTCTAAGGTAAATGAAGCTAACATATACCAGAGAAAAACAAATCAGGAAGATGTCAGAATAACTGACTCGCTCACCCTAAATAAAAAGAGGGTGTCGGTATGGTATCTGGGGCGAGTGAGACCACTACCACGAACCTCTTGCCATTTAGAAGATTCCTACACCAAAATCCCCTTCCTGAGAGCGCCGATCCACAGGCCAGGACGGCAACTACTACTACTACGCTCCGCACCACGCCGACTGCCGCGCCTCTGGTGGTCATCCTTGAAGTTAGATGCCAATCTTGGGCTGGAGGGCGGGACAGGGGGGGGCAGGGGGGGATTTCACTGGGCGACACGAACCCTCGCCCAGAAATAGATTTTTCCTTCGTCAAAATCCCTTTTCTGGGCTCAGTTCGTGTCGCTGCGTGAAATAGTACCAGAGAAATAGCACAAGATTGTAAAATAAAGAGGAAGGTCTCAATGAAACTATGAACTAAGATAAATTATATAATATTGAGAACTTACGAGTTATCATACAGAAAGTTAACTTAATATATAATTAGTACACTTATAGTTCACTTAAGATTAAACCGCATAATAGTAATGATAACTTATCTAGGATAGTGAGTTAAATATTTACATGGGGAATTACTCACTAGACAATTTATTATCTTAAAAGCTACAGTAAATCAATAAGTATGCTACCCTAGCATAAAAATAAGGGTAGCAGGATGAAATTGACAATTCATAAATAACAATAATGTTGTGGGTGCCCCTAGCAAAAAAATAAGGGACACACCACTATAATCATAATCATAAGCAGCTAAGGCTAAAGGACTATATAGAGCATAATGGCAGGTTAGGTGAAATATTAGTTGAGGCAGGTAGAAAGGAGATCTGGATCTTCAACTACGACTACTGTGCAGTGTCAGGGGAAACTATGTTTCCCGCTGCCACTGCTGGAAATTTTAAAGACTCTAAGGACTTTAGGTAATGACGCTTAAAAACTATCGGCGATTTCCAGCCAGTATATTTCTTTAAATCGTCAAAGTTCATATGCTGGAAATAATTAATAGAGGTGGCTACTGCCCTGATATCATGGGCTTTTGGAAAAGATTCAGGACTGGCTTGTTTAATGAAGTAAAGGATCTGCTGCCTGATACCTTTAACTGATATAGTGCCACCTTTTTCTCTCATAAAGAGAGGACCCGAGGATCTAGAGGATGTCCTGACAGAAAGGCTTCGTAAGGTCATCACTGGACAGAGAAGGGTCTTGGGGCAGAGGAATGACTTTCCAAGGGTCCCATCTCGCTAAAGGATCCTCATTTTTTTTTAGAAAACTACGATCCGGGGACAGTAAAACTTCTCCTGAAGGGAGGAATTCTACGTGACCCGCATCTCTGGATAGAGCCGACAGTTCTGAAATTCTGGCCCCTGAGGCTAAACTTAGCAAGAATAGCATCTTTCTTAGTAGCATTATGAATGAACAAGAAGAGTTGTCAGTATCTGAAGCCAGTTTGAGGACATCATTCAAAAAACATGATTCTGAACTAGGCCTTTCAGAAGGTCTTAAGTCTAGCACAAGCTTTGGGAATAGACGTAAAGTAAGAGTCTGTTAAGTCTATTTGAAAGCCCCGCTGAAAGATTTTCTTTAAAGCTGATTTATTAGTGGTAATAGTGCTAGCTGCTAATCCTTTTTCGAATAAGGATCTGAAGAAGGATATAGCTGAATTTACTGTCATGGTTGTGGTGTTTGTCTCCTTCAGGAAAGATGCTAACTTCTTAACAGCAGCATCATACTGTCTCAAAGTTGATTCCTTCTTATCTGATTCTAAGAAAAGAATATTCTGGGGATCGATATCTGCATCTTTTTTAGCCGCAAACTTCATGAAGTCCATAAAGTTAGGGTTTTGAGAATTCCTGAGGAAGCGAACACAGTCCTCATTTATACTATCTGAGATAGTCTGGGATTGGGAATCCGTCGAGGTCGAAGACCTAATTCCAGAAGCAGAGGGTACCAATTGCTCTTTGGCCAGTTGGGGGCTACTAGAGCTACTTGTCCCTTGAAAGTCCTGAGTTTGTTCAGTACTTTCAATAGAAGATTCACTGGAGGAAAGATATATATCTTCTTCCACTGATTCCAATCTATGGACAAGGCGTCTGTGGCATAAGCCAGAGGGTCCAGGTTGGGGGCCACATAGCAAGGGAGCTTGTGGTTCGCTTGAGAGGCGAAAAGATCTACTTGGAGACCCGGGACACTCCGGCGTATCCACTGGAACGACCTGTTGTCCAGGGACCACTTTGATTCTAGAGGAACTGATCGAGAGAAGGCGTCTGCTATCACGTTCCTTACTCCCGCCAGGTGGGTGGAGGATAGATGCCATTTGTACTTGTTCGCCAGAGAAAAAATGGCTATCATAACATGGTTCACATGTTTTGATTTGGATCCTCCCCTGTTGATGCAGTGTACTACTACTGCACTGTCCAATACCAGTTTTATATGAGAATTCTTTGGTGGAAGGAGCCTCTTCAGAGTGAGAAATACTGCCATAGCCTCCAATACGTTTATGTGGAGCTGGCGGAACTGAGGTGACCAAGTTCCTTGAACTTTTTTGAACTGAGAGTATCCTCCCCATCCGCTTAGAGAGGCGTCTGTGTGGATGATCAACGCCGGAGGGGGATATTGAAGAGGAACTGACTTGGACAGGTTCTTTGTCTCCGCCCATGGGCGGAGACGATTTCGAAGAATCTGCGGGATCACTGACAACTTGTCCCAAGATTTGGCATTTGCTCTTGAGCGCCAAACTCGGTTTATGTCCTTGAGTTTTGCTTTCAGCAGAACATCTGTAACTGACGCAAACTGGAGAGAACCTAGGATCCTTTCTTGGTTTCTCCTTGACGCCCGTTTGTTCTTGAGGAATTGCCTTACTGACTTGGCTATTTCTTTCCTCTTGTCCACCGGAATTGACAGATTGTGAGAGGGGACAATGCCGAGCCATTGGAAACTCGACTCCGGAGTGAGCCTGGACTTTGTCCTGTTTATTTGGAACCCTAGGTGTTCCAGAAATTGAAGTACCTTGTTTGTGGCTCTGAGGCATTCCTCGACGGTTGGCGCCCAAATCAGCCAATCGTCGAGGTACGCTACTACCATTATCCCTTGTGATCTCAGTTGTTGTACCACTACTTCCGCTATTTTCGTGAATACCCTGGGTGCTACATTCAGCCCGAAGGGCATCACTTTGAAAGAGAATGCCTGGTCTCCCAGCTTGAAGCCTAGGTATGGGCGAAAGTGTCTCGCGATTGGGATATGATAGTATGCGTCTGTAAGATCGATAGAGGTGGTGACGGCCCCACGGGGAAGTAAGGTCCGCACCTGCGAGATGGTCAGCATTTTGAACTTGTCGCAACGAATGAATAAGTTTAGCGTGGGACAAGTCTAGATTATTCTCTTCTTTTGATGAGCCTTTCTTTGGCACGCTGAATAAGCGTCCTTGAAACTTTAAGTGCTTGACTCTCGACACTACTTTCTGAAGGAGCTCCTCTGCGTAATCTGCCAATTCCTTTGATGGTAACTGAAGGAATGACTTGGGTGGAGGGGGACCTTTGATCCAACTCCAACCCAGTCCTTTGGACACAATGCTCTGTTCCCATTTGCTGAACCCCCACCTGTGCCGGAAGAGGAACAGCCTCCCTCCTACCTGGGAGATCTCACTGCTGTTGTGCAGAATGATCTCCGCGTCCTCCATGGAAGTGCTTACCCATGTTGGTAGCTCTTCCTGCGCCTCGTTGCTGAAAGGCACCTCTAGCCCTGCTTCCCCTAGCAAACCTGTTGAAGGTTTGAAAGGCTTGGCTTTCAAACACCTGGTTGAATGCCGGGGAAACAGCGTAAGAGGTCGAGGGCTGACCTTGTGGGGACAGTAGGAGAATCGGTTGGTTCTGTCCTTTCGGTGCTGCAGATTGTCCTGTCTGAGCAACCGGAACCGCCTGAACGAAGTGTTGCTGTTGCTGCTTTTGGTATGGCTGGAACCTCTTTGTCTTTTTCAACTTTTTGCCAGAGGAGGAAGGGTTCTCGGGTTTCCTCTTAGCTGAGAGACCCCAACGAGCTCTGAGGCTCTGGTTAAGCCTCGTCGCCTCGTGTTGGACCTCATTAACTGCCGACTCCGGGAAGAGGTCCGCCCCCCAGATATTGGAGGAAAGCAGCTTGTTTGGCTCGTGCCGAATCGTTGCCTCCTTTTTTTTTTGAAGGACGTGTTTCCGGGCAGTTCCATTCCTTGCCCACTATAAACCCGTACAGGTTCCGCTTGGACTGTCTGGGTTTGCGACTTGGCTAGGAGCTTAAAAAGAGGCTCCGTGCCGTACGTTAAAGCAGCCACTTCAGTCATAACCAGGGTGTTGAGAGTTCTACCTAGCCTGGTTCTTGCCTCAAACTCTGCCTGAATGAGGTTGTCAGGTAATCTGGGTAACCTCTCACCGAACTGTTCCATGGCACAGTCCGGTTTGAGTTTACCTACTGTAAAAGTGGCCGGTAGGTTCTCCCACAGATCACCGAAAGCAGGGAAGAGAGGGGACGTAGGGTACGATTCCCTTAGTTGTGGCAGGGGTTCATCCTTCATGCCCGCCTGCATTGTGACTTCTGCTATCTTCGTCATAAAGGGGAGTGGTGCCTCCTCCTCTGTGGCGAAGATAGTAAAAGGGCTCTTGAATGCTTGGAGTCTGGTGTTAGTACAGTCCCATTCCTCCAAGCAATGCAACCACACTCTCTGAGCGTGGTCTCGGCTATATAGGACCGTTTCTTTTGGGATTTTATCCTCCCTGTTCAAGGCTGTCTCCGTCAGCCTCGCATATCCCGTGAAAGGAGGCTGTTAGTCGGCTGGGTGGAACTCGGAAGTCCTCGATCCTTCAAGTTCCACATTCCAGAATGGAAATCATGCCGTCCTTGAAGGGAGCATAAGCTGCTACCCTCCAAGGATTACTCATAGAGAAGGCAGGGAGGGTGTCATAGTCCGGCAGCTGGGCAAGACCAGCTCCTGCTACCGGGAGATTGGCCTGAGGTGCCTGGTTCAGGCCTGCTAGGCGATTCTCTTGGTCGGACACTCGCTCAGTCAGGTTCTGAATGGATTGCCCTGACTGATTAATAGTGGTAGAGAGTTGAGCAAACATCTGCTCAACTCTCATACTTAGAGAGCCTACCAAATCACCTACATGCTGCATGATTCCTGCCGAAAATGCAGCAGGATTGAAGGTACCAGGTACCACAACCCCGGCAGGAGTCACCGGAGGAGTTACGTCAGCAGCGGGAGAAGGCACAGACTCGGCAGGAGTACGAGCCTTCTCCTTAGAGGACTTGTCTCTTGACCCTTTGGATTGTGAAGACGAAGATGACTTCACTTTCTCTGCTCCGGGATGGGAAGCCGGAGGCTTACGAGAAGAAGACGACAACGACGTCTTTTTGGACGACGTCTTCTGAAGGGTCTTCTGCTCCCTGTGCCCCTTTACCTTGGGGGTCACGGATGCAGCAGGAGTACTAGAAGGGATCTCCGATCCCGTAAAGCCCTGAAAAGAAGATGATGAAGGGACAGGTGATGAAGATCCAGAGGCACCCAAGGGGAAGCCCTTCGGCGCCCAACAAACCTACCTCAACTAATAAATCCTCCCCACCTACCGTCATTGGCTCTATGTTAATATCCAGTGTGGCTACTTCCGCCATGATGTCTTGGCCTCCTCCCTCAATCAAGGCTTGTTCCACTTGTTGCTGAACGGAAGCAATTGTAGGAGCTGCTGCGGCGGGGTCCATGCGGGAAGATCTGGACAGCCAGCTTCTTATCGAGGATATAGGGCTGTCCTTTGGCGGCGTTCTTTCTGAAGCCACCTACCCAGGCCTTCAGGGTAGCCGACGCGACTTCCTTAACGGTGGCAGCCTGGAAAAGAGGGTCATTGTAATCCTTACAACGAAGCCCCGAGGACGGATCATTACCAAAATTGAATATGACCTTAAAACTTAAAGCTAAGATATGTGAAAGTATTTATGTCATGGAAGGAACAAACTTGACACCGATATATACTTACTCCATCCAAAAACTGGCTCACCAGCTCATAGCAAATGGTACAAGCCTCGTGATGCCATACTACCATCTCGTTGTGGCGGGTAGCGCACGGAGCGCGAGTCCTGCAGACCTCATGCCCGCAGGGGTCTTGGAGGACGGCGTTACCAACCTGGCTCCTGACAGTTAGTAGCCTGTAAGTGGAAAGATACATAAGTATCAACGTTATACACTCACAGGGCTACTGTGATACTCCGTTGCATGCCGGAGTAGTCTAGAATTATTGGGCATAATCCACCCCTGAACTCCTTGTGGAAGAAGGTCTATGACCTAAGACGCTGGTTGGGAACTCCGGTGTACACCGGAGGGGTGAGTAAATTTCAACCAGGTGTTTTATATACCCATAAAAGTTTCAAGACTAGTATACCACGCCGGAGAATGGGAGAGGATGCCCTATACTTATACTAGAAAAGTTACACTAAGGCGGAGCGTGTAGCTCCGCCGTACAACCAACCCTCCCCTGACAACTAGAGGAGCGCCCAGATAGCAAGAGCGCTCCGTCGGAAGACGAAGGGGTTACATAAGATAGGGAAAGCTTTCATGACCAACTGAAATCGCATCCACTCCAGTAGCTGGCGGAGCCAGCTACCCATTCTCGACAACTGAAGGTACACCCGGATAGTGAGCAGGTGCTCCGTCTGCTGGCGGAGAGGTAAGGCATATGAGGAGGGAGAGAAATCAGACCCAAGGTACGCCAGAGAAGACCCGAAGCGACCGGAGGGTGGCCAACTCCGACCCCCGACCACACCGAAGCTCCCCCAGAGCCCGAGGAAAGATATGCGGTCCCCAGTGCTAATGGCTGTCCTAAACTCCTGTGACCCCCTTGGCTAGGGGGAGGGGGGAGAAGAGCTCGGATTGTTGCCATAGCGACAGTAAGCGAGCCAGGACAGATCCCCCCCCCTTCCCGTCTGGAGGGAGGAGAGGGGACTGGGGTTAGGGCGACCAGAGGTACCACGCGATCGCAGGTGGACCAAGAGGCGATAATGCAACACAACCGACTGGGTCGGTGACCACGTGAGCCCGAAGGGCCACGGGGCGATAAGGCAACAAAACAGTATATCAGACCTAATGCAACAAAAACCGCCTAGATACTGGTCGCCCTAAAAGCTAACCCAACAATATAACATAATAAAAACTTTTACATCGTAACATAGATATAAAGAGGGAAAACACGAGTGAAAGAAAAAGAGATGTCCAGGAGGAGTAGGCTGGTTCCGAAGAAGACAGCCAACTGCTCAAAAGCTAGCCTTAGCCGATACGTAGAAGGAGGGCAATAGCCAGGATGCTGGACCAGGAAAATATAAATAATCACTCAGGCGCCTACACCTAGACAAAGAGACATGCATGCATGAACGAGATCTAAGGTATAGGCAATGAAATCCCTACATACGATGTAAAATATAATATAATATATAATGAGGATAGAGTAGCACGTGATAAAAACCCATGAAAGGTAAAAAAAAAAACAACGAAAGATTTCTCAGTATAGAGGACCGGGAAATCTAACAAGACACGAGGCGAGCCGCTGGCCGCCATGCGCCAGACCAGGTGGCCTTATTTCGGACCTAAAAAACGGTAAATAAGGGCCCCTGACTGACAAAACTAAATCCAGACCTTTCGGGTTACTTAACTTAGCTGCGGCGATAGCTGCGCGTTCCATGATGTAGATAAATCCAGGGAAAAGCACAAAAAACACAGAGCAAAGATGGCACGTGTTACTCCTAGTCGGCGTGGTGCGGAGCGTAGTAGTAGTAGTTGCCGTCCTGGCCTGTGGATCGGCGCTCTCAGGAAGGGGATTTTGGTGTAGGAATCTTCTAAATGGCAAGAGGTTCGTGGTAGTGGTCTCACTCGCCCCAGATACCATACCGACACCCTCTTTTTATTTAGGGTGAGCGAGTCAGTTATTCTGACATCTTCCTGATTTGTTTTTCTCTGGTATATGTTAGCTTCATATACCTTAGAAATAATGAACTTAAGAATTATTTCACGCAGCGACATGAAATGAGCCCAGAAATCAAAATATCAATCAACTGTTAAATGTAGGCCAGAAGTAACAAAACTCGTTTATCCAATCAATAATCAAAACTGTCATGGGAAAACCGTATAACCTAAATAGTAACAGGCTCTTATATCTCATACACTATATATATATATATATATATATATATATATATATATATATATATATATATATATATATATATTATATATATATATATATATATACAGGCGGTCCCCGGGTTACGACAGTTCCGGCTTACGACGTTCCGAGGTTACGACGCTTTTTCTTAAATATTCAATGGAAAAATCCGTCCTGGGTTACGACGCTTGTTCGAGGTTACGACGTTGACGCTTCCGACGCTCCGAGTTAACGACGCTTTTAAAAAACGCATACTATGATAAAAATCCTTTATAGTTTAGCACAGTATATTAATAAAAATAAGTTTCTGGTTAGATTACAACAAAAATTTTGAGGTTATGATGATTTTCGACACTTTTATGTCGTATTTTTTCTATGATTTTTAGTGACGCCTCATATGCGGAACTAGTTTCCGAGCGAATGAATACATACTAGCTTGCGGTGCGCAAAGTTTACATATAACAGTCCAAAAGCACAAATAATGAAAAAAATCATTGCTTGTTTCCAGTAATAATAACAAAACGAAGTTTCTGGTTAGATTACAACGAGAGAGAGAGAGAGAGAGAGAGAGAGAGAGAGAGAGAGAGAGAGAGAGAGAGAGAGAGGTGTCTTCCGACGCTCCGAGTTAAGGACAGAGAAGTGTTCGTTTCGTTTTAAACGGCCTCTGACTCATGCCAGTAAATGTTTTTGTTGATACTAAAAATATAAGCCTATTTAAAGATACGTTTACTTTAATTAGTCTATATGATACGTAAATAGTAATCAACTGTTCTTGTAGCCCTCAAGATTTGGCAAAATCGAAGTATCCAAAGAGAGACATTATCCAGTACACTGGAACCTTGACATACGAATTTAATTTGTTCCGTTACCATCATCGTATATCAAAAACAGTTGTATCTCAAAGCATTTTTTGTTTTCCCATTTAAAAGTAATGTAATATGTATTATCCGTTCTAGCGGTATGAAACCACACCTAAACACACGCTAATTACAATATAATATACACAATTTATACACAATAAACAGTAAATAACACACATAAAGATAAAATAACATCTATGTGATAAATGATAATAAATGTTAATAAAATCAATTAAAAAAAAGAAAGGAATTTTACTTACCACAACGAAAGATGACGTGAGGCCAGCAGGGGGAGGAGGTAGGGAAGGGTGGCAGGGAACGATTTGTTCTCTTTTTATTTACGTATGTACACTAATAACTACGTAATAAACACAAATGAAATAACATTGCTAAACTAATTTTTATTTTTTTATTTTAATCAGTTTGTAGTTTAGAAATAATGGTGATGCCTTTGGAAGGTTTTATGCTTTGCTATAATTTCATGTTTTGCTTCCATCGAAATCATTTTCTTGGTTTTTTCTTATTACCTGCTTTGTCTTTAGCTTTGAGACCCATGGTTAATAATAAAATAGACACAATAACACGAAAAATAGGCGCAAATACAACGAACTAAACAACGACGTGTTAACATGCAGCACCAACAAACAAACAGACTGAACGCCATTTATCGGTCGCCTATACAACTAACACTCATCGCAAAATCGTCTCAAATATTTCGTTGTATATCAAAGCTTATATTTTCGCAAATTTTCTGTTGTATCTCAAAACATTCGTATATTAGGGCAATCATGTCAAAGTTCCAGTGTATTTGATCAGAGCGAGAGAGAGAGAGAGATAGAGAGAGAAGAGAGGGGAGAGAAGAGAGAGAGAAGAGACGCCTTGGCAACAATGGTCACCGTCTCGGGGATTGATGTAACATTTATTTTCTGAACAGATAGGACAGAGAAGTGTTTGTTCATTAAACGGCCTCTGACTCATAGCAGGAAATGTTTTGTTGATACTAATAATTATAAGCCTATTTTTTTTAAAGATATGTTTACTTTAATTAGTCTATATGATACGTAAATAGTAATCAGCTGTTCTTGTAGCCCTCAAGATTTGGCAAAATCACTCCAGGTTGTACATAAAAACTTCAAGAATGTAGTGTCACAGAGGATTACAAATAGTTTTTACCTTCAAGAACCAGCATTCTTTTCTGAAAATAACTCCAGGTTGTACATAAAAACTACAGGAAACAACATGTAGTGTAACCAAAGGATTACAAGTAAGGTTTTTATAACTTTTTATTAGTTTAAGACATATTTCCAAGCGTCGTTCCGGCTTACGACGATTTTTCGGCTTACGACGCGTCTCAAGAACGGAACCCCCGTCGTAACCCAGGGGACTGCCTGTAGTATACATATATATATGTATCTATATATCTATATATATATATATATATCTATATATATAGATATATATATATATATGTGTGTGTATATATGTATATATATATATATATATATATATATATATATATATATATATATATATATATATATACACATATACATATACAGGCAGTCCCTGGGTTACGATGGGGGTTCCGTTCTTGAGACGCGTTGTACCCGAAAATTGTCGTAAGCCGGTACATTGTCAAAAAATCCTAAGAAAACCTTACTTTTAATGCTTTGGGTGCATTAAAAACTATGTAACTGCATTCTTATTGCATTTTTCATCAAAAAACCTTCAAATATTGATAATTTTGCATTTTTGGTGTCATATTTCTCGTCGTAACCCTGGAACACGTGTCGTAACCCTGGAAATAATTTCTGATGAATATAATTGAAAGTGACTTAACCTTGGAACATTGTAAGCCGAACCCGTCGTAACCGGGGACTGCTTGTATGTATGTGGTGGTATATATGTATATATATATATATATCTATATATATATATATATATATCTATATATAAGATATATAAATATATATAGATATATAAATATAATATTATTATATATATATATATATATATATATATATATCTATATATATATATATATAATTATTATATTATATATATATATATATATGTATATATATATAATATTGTATATATATGTGTATGTATATAACTATATATATGTAGCGGTATTACTCTTCCGCACACAGCCCTAAGGTAACGTTTGCCGACTTGGAGGCTGTACTTTGGAGATTTAGACTTATATAAATTTTTCTTACCTTGCTGAAAGCTCTTGATATTGAATTAGCAAAAAGGGTTCTAAATTTTGGATGAGAAATGAAGATTGATATATTCTTAAAAAGGTTTATTCTTCGCTCTGTGATTCTATAAAAGTTTCCACCTTCTGGGCTCTTGGACTGATAAAGCTTAATTGGCACTTGAAAGGCACTTTTGCAATTACGAGTCTATAGGCACGAGGGAATTTCACTGAGTGTTAATTGTCACTTTCACTGTCTATAGATTGATTCGCACACCACACTTTTGCGCTTATTTCTTCTTCTCTGGATTCTTCTTTGCTGCTTCTCTCTGTCTCTTCTTCTTCACTCGTTCTCTGTTCGGCTGCGGCAACACTCGTTGTTCTTGCTCGTGCTCTCCCAACGCCATCTTGAATTGCTCTCCCCCCTTTTCTCCACTCTGTCGTTTTCTTCTCTGCTCCTTTTTCTCTCTCTCTTCCTCTCTCTCTGTCTGCCTTTTTATTCGGATGATATCTTTTTAGCACCGCCTTTGGATTTCTTGGTTTGGACTGGGTGTGGTAACTTCTGAAAGACTTCTTGTGTCTTAGTGGCTGCCAGCTTGTATACCAACCGCCTTCCTGTCATATCTTTCACAATGATACGTAGGCTGTGAATTTGTATACGCCTCCTTCTTCATGTCCTGGCTTCTTGGTGGCGTATCCATTCGGTAACCTCATAGGTCATTCGTTGATACCCCTTTTGGGCTGTCTTATGACCAACACTCATGGCTTTTGATTCGTCGAAGTCCTTAGGTCTATCTTGAAAGGGTGGGGCTCTGAAGAATTTGGTACTTCCCTCTTTCTAACAACGGGTCATAGAATTCCTTTTTAACGTATGCCAGATGGCTCTCTCTGACCTGTTCACGAAGGGAACGGCGATTAGTCATAGGCGCTAATGAGAGTAGTTTCCAATTTCTCGAAGATGCCTGGGCGATATCGCTGGTCACTAATCGCTGTTACGGACAGGGGTTTTTTGGGGAGATGAAAACCACATGGCTGATGGCTAAAAGCCTTAATCGTTTGGAGTAACAAAATCCCTTCGCTAAGAAAAACTCTTATCTTATTCCCTTTTCTTCTCTTATTATCCGTTTCGTGCCTTTTTTTCTTAAGTATTATTAAGTTATTGCCCTTTGGAATAACGACACTGTGCCACAACTATTACAGTCTCGGCCCGCTACCGACCCCTCGCTGACTCTGACAGCGTTACCTAAGCTGAAGCAAATATTATACCTACAAGAGGACTCCTAACTTATGGTTCTTGGAAATCATATTGAACCTTTAACTTAAAAAACATCAAAAGTGAATGTAAACATGAGCATGTCCTTGATTAAGTAACATTAAGGGCAACAATCAAAATTGAATGTAAACATGAATAAATTCTTGAGCAAGTAACATTCAGAGAAACATAAAAAAAACTGAATATGAATATGAACAAATCCTTAAGTAATGTTAAAAGACATTAAAGCTGAATATAAACATAAACAAATCCTTGATTTAGTAATATTAAAAGAATCATCAAACTGAATTCAAATATGAGTAAATCACATTAAGAAACATGAAAACTAAATGCAAACATAGATAAATCACCAAAAACTAGAAAACTCAAAGTTAAACATAAATTAGCCCTTAAGTCACATAAGTTATATAAATGCATGGTAGAAGCAAAAAAATGATAACTATCCAAGTTTACAGTATATGATTGGTAAAGTCCTCTGTCCTATTCTATCTAGGTGGATATCGCTTTTCTTTATGGAAAAAAATAAATTTCGTTCTTCGTTGACGACACTTGATGACTTCTTATTTGCTGCGATCTGCTACTTGGGACAAGTCCTGGGAGATAATATCCTTGTGTATTTGTATGCAATAACAAGTGTGTCCTTGACTTCCTACTGAGATAGTGTATTGTGTTCATGCAAATATTCATTGAACCTTCTTACTGTAATCCTGAGTAACCTTGTACATTAAACTATATAACTTTACTGCTTGATACTAAAACAAAATTGGCAACTCTGTTAAAGGAAACTGGGTTTAGTGGGTTAATACTTGTAGGTTTCTTCTACTGTGACAACATTTAGTAAGTTTTTACCAATCAATATCTTGTTAGTAAGTTCTCATCAATTAACATCTTGTTAGTGAGTCTTTGTCGATTAATATCTTATTAGTAAGTTTTCGTCAATTAATATCTTAAGGATTGAGCAAAGTAAGTGTATTAATTACCCCTTCAAAATCTTAATCATTTCTGAAACGAATTCCCTTATCTTAAAATCACTTAATATCTATCTTAACCATTTCATCTTTATTCTTTCAATTCTAAAGGTGTTCTTACGGAATAATTAAACTCAATAAACTTCTTGAAATTCTTATACTATCACTTAAATGTTCCCCTTCAACTAAAAAAACCAAAGTTCGAAGTTAGCGCGCATAACCCCGAAATTTTGCTACAAACCAACTAATTAAAGTAAGAAATGCAACAAATTAAAAATTTATTCCTAAGCCGACCTGTGAAGGTAAACTTAGCAATAAGAAAATAAATGAATACATGGGAATAATAAGATGAATCAATGGGTTTGTCTTTTTTTCACTAAAAGTGAATCTTCTAATTATTAGGTTATACCTAGTCCCTCTGGGACTTCTTCTGGCTTCTCCAGTCACATGGAGTTCTTCATCTTCTTTTAACTTCTTTTGACTGGTACCCTGGTACTGGGTTTTAGTTCTTGTCCTTCACTGAAAAGTGATTCTTCTTTACCATAGGCTTTGCTTAGGCCTTTCTTCTGAAATTTCTTCCGACTTTACTTCTGACTTTTCTTCTGACTTCAGTCGCTTCAGGATTTCAACAACTTAGTCTTCTCTTGACCTTATCTTTATCTTTATCTGCCCGAAAGGACCTTCTTCTTCGAATGATTTTTAACATATGAGAAAGGTATTCGATCATTCGTCCTTTTCACTTTTATCTTGTCTCTTGTACATCTTCGACCTTGTATGGTCCTGTGAATTAGTGGCTATCTTATAACTAATACCACTTCTTACGTCCATCTTAATGTAGACTTTGTCGCTTATCTTTTAATCTACTGGGTTTAGCTTTACTTGATGCGTGTTCATCATATTCCTCTGTACTTCTTCCAAATTTTGTGTAATCGCTTGTGAATTACATACATTAAAGTTTCCGATTCTTATCTTCATAATGTCTTCAGAGTAAGTAGGCTCTATTGGCTGATTCAGCCATGTATCAGGTATCTGGGCTTATATCCCATCAAAGCCTTTATGAGAGTTGCTTATGAATTTGGGCCAAAGGTAAATCGACGTCTCTGTGTCTAAACTTCCTTTTATTCTTCTCTTGTGAGCCGTTTCCAGCTGAGTGATACTATTGTATCGCTATCTCCTACCTTATAAACATTTCGAGTTTCTTGTACTAATGTGTTGTACGTCTTGATCCCATTATCTGAAGTAATGAGCCGTGGGCAGATATCTGCCTAATTTCTTATAGAGCGGTTGCCACATTCTTAGCTACTTTACTAGTAATTGGTATTAACTCTGTATATCACATGAGCGGGTCAATACACACTAGTATCTTCCTTTACCTCTACACGTGGTACGAGGTTGAGTGCTAAAACCTATAACTCCTCCTTTAGTAGGAGTCAGTGGGATATAATAATTCCCTTGAGGTATTTCCTCGTTCTTTCTTCCCTTTCCAATGATGCGTATGTTGCAATTCTTCACATGAGTACTAACTTCCTTGTGTTAGTCTGTCTCATCCCTTTTGGGTGAGGTCTCATGTCGTTGTCAAGCGTTAGCTCAACGACTTGGGTTCTTGGGCACTGAGGCGCTACCCATCTATGGAGTACACCTGTGAACTGACCAAATGGGTCATGTTCGTGACGCCTATAAATTATACGTCGTCTATATCATTAATGCATCTGTGGGACGTTCAACCCTTTTCCTCGCTTTCCCTTGATTCTTGGGAGCTCAATTTCTCTTTAGTTCTTCAGCACTAGGAGATCACTTTTAAATCTTCATCTCTTCTGGTTCCTCTCATGAAACCCTTTGCCGGCAAGGCTTCTTTGTATAATTGCACAGTAAATACATTTGTGCTACTGCATATAGTTTCGCTCTGTTATTTCGTCTCGACTTATCATATTCATACTATCACTTTGCAAAGCACGTCTTGCTCATGCGTCTGCCGTTTTTATTTGTCTTTCCAGGAACCTACGTTCACCTCTATATCGTAGTCCTTGGTTGTCATAAATCTACGGGCTCTACCTTCGGAAAAATTCGGGTTCTTAACTTTCTTCTGCAGCTGAGGGATCAGTGCACATTGCTATCTCATTTGCCTCCGTGGGCCTTAATTTCCTACTGTAAGATGCTATAGACTGGTTATTTATCAACGTATTCTTTGCATTAAGCACGCTCCTATTCCGGCGCGGCTTTCTTCGGTGGCTAATAGAGTTTCTTTACGAAAATCTGGGAAACTAAGTGCGGGGATGCGTTAATCCCTTCAATTTCGACAAATGCTTCTTGTTGCTTTCGCTGTCCACGTGAATGATAACGTGTTCCTTTTCCAACTCTGTCAGAGAAGCGGATATGATTGCTAAGCTCTTTGCATATCTTAGGTAAATACCGACTAAACTGAAAATTACTTTACGTCCTTCTAACGTTGAGTGTAGGGTATTCCTCATTGACTTAATCCTTAATTAGTTTACTTGTACACCCCTTTCAATTACTATAAGTCCAAAGTAATCTATTTGCCTTGTAAGGAAATTGAATCCCTTTTAACCTTAGCTTGAGGTTTGTGTCTTTTAATCTTCTTAGGACTTCTCTTACTACTTCCGTGTTCCTCTATGGCATGTCGCTGTTATTACCAAATCGTCTATGTGGCAGTGCACTCTTTTGCCTATCAAATCGACCAAATTCTTATCCATTTTATCTTATAAAGTTACGGGGCTATACCTTAGACCAAAGGCATCCTTGCACATTGATACTTGTCGTTTCTAGTGGAGAAAACTATCGAAGGTTTACTTTCTTCGTCATAGGGGTTTGCCAGAATCTCTGCGATAAATCTATAGTGGTGAATTATTTCTTGAACCTTATAGTGACGATAAGATCTCGCATTAATCGGTATTGGATAAATATCGTTTCCAGTAATTTTATTCAATATTTCTGAAATCTGCAACTACTCTTATAAGTTTTTTCGTCCTTTGAATACTAGTAATAGTGAAAAAGACTACGGGGATTTTGATGGTTCTATTATTTCTTGTCTATCCATTCCTTGTACTTCTCTTTCAAAGATCTCCTGCTAGGAATGTTCTACTCTGTAGGCTGATGTGTAGATTGGCTTTCTGTTTAGTGGAGTGACCATTTTGTGCATTATTTCGCTTGTATCTCCTCATGTGTCGCGACTATATCTTTACATTCGTGCTAAGTCTACAATTTCCCTTCTGGCAAGAGTTTCCCTTATATCCCTTAAATGAGATTCCAACTTAGCCCTTCTCAGTTTTATGAGCCAAATTTTCGTTTTCTTACTGATTGCTGCTACCGTTTCCCCTTCTACGACTCGAATATATATGGTTTATACTTCTGCTAGGCTTTCATGTAAACTAGAAGAATAACGTATTCCGTTTACTTGCGTCCTTTCAGTAAGCGTGAGAATTTCCTTCCCTTCAAAAATTGGATTTACTGTACATTCTTTCCACATACTTTCTCCAGGTTTAAGTTTAACTCTCCTTCTAATTTCTTAAGTGTCTTGATTTGATTCTAAGAAGTTATTGATCTGTTATGAACTCGTATTACCTTCTGGATATCTTCCCTCTGTCTTATCCTTCTTCAGAATACCTTCCATCAACGAATTCTCATCGAGTCTAGGTTCTTCTAATTAACTTGCAAATTGGTATTCTGGAAATCTTACGGCCCCTCTTTTTCCTAAATTACTAACTGCTCTCTAGGTGCGTCAATGTTGACCCCTTGTCTATTCATGATTGGATAAACTATTAACAAACGGGCAAAGCTAACTGTTTGTTCGTTGCTACACAACCCTTCTCTTTAAATGAAATTCTTCCTGGCTTAGAATGAACAATCTAACAGGCTTATTACCTAGATATTATTACTCTGAACGTCTGTGATTTTTACAGTCTACCTCTGAGTTCGAACTTAAGTGAGAAAAATATAACCGATTCAATTCTTTGCTGACCTTATATTTTTTTATGACTACCTCTGTTTATCTCTTACTATTTCCACTGGATTCAAATTTTATCTCAATTTCAGGCAAGTCGAATTTGCTACTATTAATTAATTTCTCAGCTTATTCCCCCTTCTTTACTTTGACTAGCGGCGCCCTGTCACCGTCAGTCTCTGAACCTTGTCGCTCTAGTTATCCTGTCTTCTCACCTTCCCGTCCTGGGTGGTTATGGGTGGAGACAGATCATCCCCTTCAGGGTTCTTACCTAAGATTTTCCTGACTTCTAAATCAATTTCTGCTACATCATCTGTTGGACCCCATTTGCGGTTCATTTGTGCGGTGACCGCTTCAGGTAAAGTTCCCAAGAGCAAAGATAGATATATCAATCTCTTACAATTCTTAAGTGTTATTCCTTGTTTATCCCCCTTTGTAATTATCCACTGATTATTTGAAAATGCCTTATCCAACTCATCGTCATAGATCGATGGGTCAATAAGGCCTTTGCGTGTTTTCATATCGCGGAATATGCCTGCAAGACGGATCACCGGATCGGTTTCATCTTGTGGGGAATATATTTTCCTAAGGAACTGCTTCAGTTCTTCCCAATTCCTAAGCCTTTGATAAGTCTCTGAACGGACATATTGTTCTAAGTCTCCTGACTCCAGGTCAAGATAGCTCTTGGCTTTAAGAAGTTTTTCCTTATCTGTACCCGTCATGTTGCTTAAGCGTATCTCTATTTGTTCTATCCAGCTTTCTAATTTACAGGTATCCTGACCTTCCCTTCTTCCGAAAAACTTAGTTACATGAACAATTGCCTGTCCCCTACATGTTCCCATTGCTGCAGCATCCGAGTTACTCGACTGTGTTCCCTCAGCCATGTCTAATTTCCTCGTTTGACTTCTAGTGTGAACAAGAGTTCTTGCTTTCTTATTTCGGGCTGATCTCCTTCGGACCATCTTCTCCTTAATTAAAAAGTTTCTTAAACACTGAGTATCTCTAAAATGATTAAAGTTATGGTAGTAATATCCCGTAAGTAGTAATAATTTCCCGTAAAAGAGCTGATGAAATAAAATACTTTTACTCGCGTATCCGATCACCAAAATAAAAGAATTTTCCCCAAGAAATATGCTCAAAGTCTTACGTTACCGGTAGGCGATTCTTAAACAACCACAAAAACCCTCTTAACAGTACTGGTAAAACGATACTGAACTGACCATAAAGTGTTCGCTAACGAGAGACCTCCCGTGGATTACTCTTGTTATCCTAAACGTCCTTTAAACAAACAAAAAATAAAAACAGATTGACATTTCACTCGACGTAACCAATAAGAAATAAAAAGCAAATGTTAAAACAAAAAACAAAGTATAAGAAATCACAAAACAACCAAAATCACAAAAAACAACATAAGATGACACAATCAAAATTCAAATTCAAATTTAAAGTTATTGGTTAGTAAATACAAATGTTCGGGAAAAGGTCCTAGTAGCTGATTAGTTATAATTAGTAAAATGAAGAAATATCTTAGTTTCGTTGCCAAAAAAAACGTTCAGTGTGAAAATCTTTTAATCTTGAAATACCAGAAATTGTCTAACTGAAATGTTAATCGCGAAATTTACTTTTGATAAAGTTTAATGTTATGTAAGTGTGAGGATATTATTTTGGACTTATCTTCTTTCGTCGTCTTCGGCACCGGGCTTACGTCTGACAGCTTGCGTTTAACTCGCGTTGAATGGTGTGTTGGTTCGTCTCTGCGGGAAAGGGGGAATCCCTCTCTCTCTCTCTCTCTCTTCTTCTCTTCGGGATGGGAAAGGGAGCGCGTTGAATTGGGCGTTTTCTGAATTGTGCTTTCTTTCCTCTTGATATATTCTTTACGCGTTCGACATCTTGTATCTTCGTGTGGAAGTTCTATCGACTGTTTCTTGTACTTCGGAGTGGAGTTTTTCTTCGCGAGTGTGGGTGTTTTTTTTTGGAGCGCTTTTATTGTTACAACTCGGTAACTGTCTTTGTGTTTGGGAGGAGCACTGGTAACTGTCTTTTGGGGGAGAACCTTCTATTTCGAGTGGCGTGAATGGATTGAAATTTCTTATGCCGACACTACTCTTTTGATTCTGTTTCGCGACCGCTGTTTTTTAACTGTCAATGGTTTCTCTTTCAACTTCGTATCCCGTCGCTACGTACCATTTAACTGTCACTGTATCTCTTCCTATCCTACTGCTCGACACCAGTTAATCTTGTCACTATATCAATCTTTATCTCATCGTATCCCATCGCTCTGCCACCAATTAAACTGTAGCGGTATTACTCTTCCGCACACAGCCCTAAGGTAACGTTCGCCGACTTGGAGGCTGTACTTTGGAGATTTAGACTTATATAAATTTTTCTTACCTTGCTGAAAGCTCTTGATATTGAATTAGCAAAAAGGGTTCTAAATTTTGGATGAGAAATGAAGATTGATATATTCTTAAAAAGGTTTATTCTTCGCTCTGTGATTCTATAAAAGTTTCCACCTTCTGGGCTCTTGGACTGATAAAGCTTAATTGGCACTTGAAAGGCACTTTGTTGCAATTACGAGTCTATAGGCACGAGGGAATTTCACTGAGTGTTAATTGTCACTTTCACTGTCTATAGATTGATTCGCACACCACACTTTTGCGCTTATTTCTTCTTCTCTGGATTCTTCTTTGCTGCTTCTCTCTGTCTCTTCTTCTTCACTCGTTCTCTGTTCGGCTACGGCAACACTCGTTGTTCTTGCTCGTGCTCTCCCAACGCCATCTTGAAGTTGCTTCTCCCCCTTTGTTTCTCCCACTCTGGTCGTTTTCTTCTCTGCTTTTCTTTTTTCTCTCTCTTCTCTCTCTCTGTCTGCCTTTTTATTCGGATGATATCTTTTTAGCACCGCCTTTGGATTTCTTGGGTTTGGACTGGGTGTGGTAACTTCTGAAAGACTTCTTGTGTCTTAGTGGCTGCCAGCTTGTATACCAACCGCCTTCCTGTCATATCTTTCACAATGATACGTATTGGCTGTGAATTTGTATACGCCTCCTTCTTCATGTCCTGGCTTCTTGGTGGCGTATCCATTCGGTAACCTCATAGGTCATTCGTTGATACCCCTTTTGGGCTGTCTTATGCCCAACACTCATGGCTTTTGATTTGTCGAAGTCCTTAGGTCTATCTTGAAAGGGTGGGGCTCTGAAGAATTTGGTACTTCCCTCTTTCTAACAACGGGTCATAGAATTCCTTTTTAACGTATGCCAGATGGCTCTCTCTGACCTGTTCACGAAGGGAACGGCGATTAGTCATAGGCGCTAATGAGAGTAGTTTCCAATTTCTCGAAGATGCCTGGGCGATATCGCTGGTCACTAATCGCTGTTACGGACAGGGGTTTTTTGGGGAGATGAAAACCACATGGCTGATGGCTAAAAGCCTTAATCGTTTGGAGTAACAAAATCCCTTCGCTAAGAAAAATCATTATCTTATTCCCTTTTCTTCTCTTATTATCCGTTTCGTGCCTTTTTCTTAAGTATTATTAAGTTATTGCCCTTTGGAATAACGACACTGTGCCACACTATTACAAATATATATATATAAGATATATATATATATATAATTAGATATGATATAGATATATATGCATATATATATATATATACTATATATATGTGTATATATATTGATATATATATATATATATAATATATATATATATATATATATATACAGATAGATATATAGATATATATGTGTATATATATATATGTGTGTATATATATATATATATATATATATATATATATATATATATATATATATGTATATATATAGATATAGATTTTATATATAATATATATATATAGATATATATATATATATATATATATAATATATATATATATATAGCTATATTCGGGACAGCATCTTTGGAGAATTAGTGCTTCATGATGATTTGTGAACCTTACAAGACTTTGAAGACCTTGATGGTAAATTCGTAATGACAATTAATCTTGATATACCTATACGGTTCACAGGTGTTAATTTCACTAAGTACAATGGCATCCTTGAACAAAAAAATACATCACCATCTGAAAGAATTTCAGATTAATATGAAATAAAAAATGTTAATTCACTCCTTCTTTGGCCATGGCAGAGGACAGGTGCCTCAGTATGAGTGATGGAGTGGGACTGCCCTGTGCATTTCTCCAAAAGGTGTGAAAAAACTTTTCACTTGGGTTTGTAACTACCCGATGGGCATTTAGAGCGAGGACCTTCCCCGCAATAGTGCCATTGTTACTAAAAATGTAAAGTTTTTTTGAATTCTTACTGTCCCTTTGTGGCTTACATAAACCATTGAAGTCTCTTTCCAGTATTGGCACACACTTGTTATCTTTTCTTGTTACGCTGGTTCTGTGACTCTCCCAGCTTTCAATTGTCCATCATCAATTATATTTACTCTTAGTACCCATAAGAATCAGCTGCTGCTATTTTTCTACCAGTGATATTAACTTTTCTTGTCCTTTCTTCCCAGGTTCCACTTCGCCTCATAATATTATTATTCATCATATTTGTTTGAAAATTTCTTCTCTTGTAAAATTCCCCAAGTTTATGTTGTTTCTCTTCACTATATTTAGTCAGCATTGTTTCATCTATAAACATTAATAATTCCACATTGCTATTCACAACCCATTTTCTTATCCCACAAATTCTCCTTTATGTACTGTGCTTTATTTGACTTCTTTCATTACTTCATCCATAAAGATGTTGCATACAGTACATATATACAGCTCTGCCTTAGATGGCCATTGATGATTATCTCATTTGACATGAAGTATTTATATTACTGTAAATTATAGCCGTTTTTTACTTGTTCTACGTAGAAAAACACTCTTCTCAGTAATATGGATGAATTTAAATGTTGATGGTAGTTTTTATGCAAATCAAAGCCACTTTTATGACCAAAATGGTAATATATGCATGAAACTATTTAATTGTTATGTCTTCAGGTCAACATGCCACTGCTCCGCCTGTTGCACCAAATAAGTTCAATGTATCAAAACGCAAGAGAGACTCAAATTGGTTTGCGTGAACAACGTCCCACAAGAACCAAGGAAACAAATCTACAAAATCACCACAAAGATGGGTCTTACTCAGGTCAGTAAGTAATGTTTTAGTCCTAAAGTGTTTTGATCATTGGTTTTGGTCTTAATGTGTTGGAATTTAATATTTGGACATTTTTCAGAAATGTGACCAGTTCTTTTGTGTTTTAATTATTTTATTATGAACCCATTAACCCTTAAGCGCCGAGTCGCAATTTACCAAAGTGTCTCTCTTATGCCGGCAGCGTTCAGGAGTTAGCGCCGAAGCGATAAAAAAGATTTTTAAAAAAAAATCACAGCATGCTTGGTTTTCAAGATTAAGACTTAATTTTTGGCTCCTTTTTTGTCATTGCCTGAAGTTTAGTATGCAACCATCAAAAATGAAAAAAAAAATCATTATCATATATAAATATTGGAATATATGACAGCACAAAAAATATTTCATACATAATTGTATACAAATTGTGTTGTGAGCAAAACGGTTAAAGCTAATGAGTTAATTTTTTTCGTTGTACGTATTGTACACTAAATTGCGATGATTTTGGTATATAACAAATTGTAAAATGATCAAAGCAACGCAGAGAAATATTATCACAAAAAGATGCATGAATTCGTAATGTGTGGACAAAAAAAAAAGTTTTTTTCAAAAATTTACCATTAATCGAAATATTGTGCTAGAGACTTCCCGTTTGTTGCAAAATAAAGGTAATTGTTTGAATATTACTAGATTGTAAGTGTTATAGCTTACAATTGCAGTTTTTGACCATTTTGGTCGAGTTAAAGTTGACCAAAGGTTGAATTTTTTCTATTTATCGTGATTTATATGAAAATATTTTAAAACAGATTAAAGCTACAACCATGAGTTATTTTTTATTGTAATCTACATGAAATTGCGCACATTTTCATATATAAAACTTTATGTAACGGCTAATATAAAACGGTGCAAACATTACGAGAAACTGACGAAAGAATTTCTGAGATTTTCAGCAGAGTTACTGCGAGCAGATGTAAGGAAAAAGTGTTTTTCAAAAATTCACCATAAATCAAAATATTGTGCTAGAGTTTTCCAATTTGTTGCAAAATGAAGGTAAATGATTGAATATTACCAGAATGTAAGAGTTTTAGCTTACAATTGCTTTTTTCGACCATTTTGGTAGAGTCAAAGTTGACCAAGGTTGAAATTTTGGCACTTATTGTTATTTATATGAAAATATTTCAAAACTGATAAAAGCTACAACCATGGGTTGTTTATTGTTGTATTCTGATGAAATTGTGCACATTTTTTTATATAAAACTATATGTAAAGGCTAATATAAAATGGTGCAAAAATTACGAAAAACTGACGAAAGATTATCCGAGATGTGTCGCTGATGCTTTTTAGTGCGAGAAGAAAGAAATTGGGGCATGCGTGCCTGGGTTAACGCTTGTAAACAAAACAACAGCTTGATCCGTGAACTCCCAGGATCCCTCAAGGCACGTGAATTAAAATTTTTGCAAACTAGGCTTATAACTTTTTTCCACAAATATTTAAAAAAAACATTTTGTAGTCGACGTATCGTACGTCAATTAAGCACCCGACAGACAATTTTAGTCGACGTATAATACGTCCAGTTGGCATTTAAGGGTTGATAACATATTGCATTATTCCTTGCCACAGCTCTCCAGTTGTACCATCTTGATAAATTTTGAAAGAGAAAGACCCTACCAGAAATTTATGTGAAGGCAGTGCTGCAGTTTCTTTACATTTAAGAATTGTGCATTTACCTTGAAAAGTGTTTTGCAAGGCCTTTATTCTTCCATGTAGCTCTGAAATTTGCAGATGGATTGTGAGCTGCTCTTCTAGTATTAACATATTTTAGTGTTTTATGTGTGCCATTTATTATTTTTGTTCATCCTTTTGCCTTTTATCTTTCTCTGTTTTGATGGGATTTCATAGCGACTTGTAAATTACAATTTATTTTGCCATCTGTGTGATGGTTTTACAGATGGCCACAGATTTTTTAGTGTTCAGTTGTCTTTTATTTGGTAGGTAATTTCCATCATCCCATTACATCTTGGGATTCTGTGTGTAGTTTTGAGTCTGGGTTATTTATTTCAGTGGAATCAGGGCACTCCTTTAGTAATAAAATTCTGTGTGGAATTTTTAGTAACTGTAATTTTTTTATGCCAATTTTCTTTTTGCCATTATCATAGTAATAGTTAGTCCTTAGTTCATTGTCTAACTCAGTGTTATTGATTGCAGTGCCACTTGTTTAATTTCTTTCTTGGTGAAAGTTATGATCATTTCATTAATACAGTAATTAGTGAATGTATAAATATCTTCATATTTTGTTTTTTGTATTTATTCTTCATTCTATGTGTATTTGTCTCGAATTTTACAATTTCCATTATGCCCAAGCATAATTGTGAGTGTTGAGAGGGTATGCCTTGGTGCCTTTATGTCCTCATAAGTAATGAGTTAATGTGGCTTTTCCTTAGCAACATTCATTTCAGGGCGTGATGTCCCTGCCTACTCGAGTTAGGGTAGAAGAGAGACTTTAGCCTTGGCAAACAACTCTTTTAGAAGGACACTCCAAAATCAAACTAGTGGGTGGAAGGGACCCTTTATCCTTGGAAGGCAACTCTCCTTAAGAGAACATTACTCTGAAATCAAACCTTGTTCTCCAACCTTGGACTGTTCCATAGCCAATGTACCATTGCCTTCCATGGTCTTGGGTTTGAGTTCCCTTGCTTGAGGTCACAATTTTTTAAAAGGTGTGTAGGACAGGCTGATGAGAAATCTCCTTCTTCTTTACCTAATCTTTTCCTTCTAGACTTTTTAAGAATTTCTGAATCTGTCCTGACTGTCCTCCCCTAGTTGTTGAGGCAAACATGCCAGGTTTCTTATTTGTCTTACAAGGTGCTTCTTCCATCACTCTTTTAATGATTTATTGTCAGTTTTATTTATACCATTAATGAAGAGTGTAATGTAAGTAAATACTTTTGTCGTTAATGGTAATTTTTATTGTTCTGCTGATTTTTATTATGTTGCTGTTGTTATGAGTCTGTTTATTAGTTTTGCTACTAATTTCATTTTAATTTAAATTCTTGTGGGAAAAATTGAGGTGAAATGTAAGCATGCTACTATTTATTGTAAGAAAAATTGCAGAGCACTAACAACTCACATACACAAGGTATGGCTGTATACACAAGTCAAGATGACCTATTTATTGTTGGAGTGTAGTTGCCATGAAGTTCTTTGTTTTAAGTTTTACAATGTTTAAAAGTTTTTGCTGTTTATTGCAATCTGAATATTGACAGTTTTATTTATAACTATTGCTTGGAGAGGATTGGTATGGCTCAGTCACAGGATTCAAAAGCTTCACTCTTATTTGTGAAAAAAGTTAAGTATATAATAGTTTAACCAGACCACTGAGCTGATTAATAGCTCTCCTAGGGCTAGCTTGAAGAATGAGATACTTTTACGTGTCCAAGAACCAATTGGTTACTTAGCAACGGTACCTACAGCTTATTGTGGGATCCGAACTATGTAATATCGAGAAATTAACTTCTAATCACCTGAAACAAATTTCTCTGACTCCACGTTGGCAGAGCAGGGAATCAAACTCAGGACTGCTGTCCTTTGTGCAGACTACAGTGAAAAGCGTAGTAGTGGCTTAACCCTTTCCTAGACAAACTCAAGATATGTTGTGATTAGTGTTTTAAAAATTTTGGTCTTACCACGAGATATCTCTAAAAAAAAGTTAAATATAAGACTAATACAAGATGTCTTGTGATCCAGTGTTGTTTTAAGGCTTATTTGAGATATCTCATTCCATATCATACATTTGGCAGTGGTACTTGCTGCTGGAAGTTTTGAGTTATTGAGAATGACTTTTTTTTTTTTTTTCTTTGCTCCGACCATGCGTCATTAGGTTGTTTTATTAGTTTTTTCTTTTGCTTTTTTTCATCTTTTTAAATAAATTTGGTTTGTCATCTTAGACTTTTTATATGTTATATTATTGATTTATCACATTGCTGTGTGGTCTTTTATTAGCTAATCCCTTGAATCCCTTGAGTATTTTGTGATACATCGAATAACCAGCAATCTTGAGAGTTTCTTTGTTTTCTATCTTCTTTTTACCTTTTTTTTTTTATTTAAGATTGTTGTTTTCTCCGTCATCTTAGACTGTTATATATGTTAAATTATTGAATTATTATGTTGATGTCATGTCTTTTTTTAGTCTCTAATTTTTTGTGATATATCAAGTGTAATATTTTTTCTTTTACGCCGTGTATGCATCATACAAGCTCTAAAGTGGTAACTTTGATATTCTGTTTTATTTCTTCCGTTCTTTTGTTTTTTCATTCATTGCCTATTTTCAAAATTACTATAAATAATCAAATGAGATATCTATCTCATGATAGACCAAAATAGGTATAATTTTTATGAGATAACTCGTTAATGACCATAAAAAGGTCTCAAAGTGAGTTCTAAAATCATTATTTTACATAAAATAATCATGATTTAATTTCGACTAAGAAGTACCTACAGTGTCTAAACAACTTATATTTTCAATGAATTAAATTAAATAATTGGAATCTTTTTGACCCAATGTTTAAAAATTGATCCTTGGGTTAATTCAAATTCCACAGGTCTAAATAAGCGGTCTGTTCTTGAGTTCTGTTTATTCTCTGATTTTGTAGCTAATTGAGGAACCTACAAATAATCTGGTAATAGATTAGATCACAATATTCTCAGATGTTCCAGGTATTGACAAGTTCAAGGTCTGCAAGTATATAGGCACTTCTAATCGCTGCGCCATTGAGATAGAGATATCTATCAAACATTATATCGTAATGCCATCTTTAGACAAATGGTGTGACTGAAACAGAGTCAATTGGGATTGCATTATTGAAACTTGTCAGGCATTATTATTGCTACATCAGATCCAGATCCTAAGAAGTTAAATAAAATGCAGATGGATATTTTAGTAAGGTATGTCCCTTGAAAGATAATCAAATTAAAGGCAAATGACTAGCTATGGTATGATGATACATGTAGATGAGCTTACCATAACCAACAGACCAAAGTCATCAAGTGGAAACAATATCATTTATATAAAAATGTTCACCATTTTTGTTGAAACTTGCTGTGCTGCAAATAGAATTTACCATATTACTTAGAAAAATTATAATCATCATTAAAAAGGTAACTAGAAAGAATTTCTCAGCCTTATATGTGGTGGACCAAATTGGCATTTCTGGGCTCGACCTGTGTCGGCCGGTGAAATGTTCCTAAAGCACTCATTTCTAGGTAAAATAAAAAATGCTAAATATACCAGAGAAAAAAGCCATATGGAATGCTGGAGTTACTACCCCCAGGTCGCTCACCCTTATAGGGTGTCGGTATAGCACAGGGGCGAGTGGAAGCCACTACCACAGATACTTTTGTCAAATAGAAGTCTCCCCTCTCAAAATCCCCCTCAAGAGAGGTGCCATTACAATGCTACCTTCCGCTCGCTACTACTACCTCTGCCAGAAAATCTTCATTCCTGTAATAGCACTTATCGTGTCTGCATGCGTTGTTTTCGCTGTCTCCAGCAGTGTTTTTTTGCGAAGCATCATGTCTTCCCGTGATCAAGAAGCTTTTTCATCTAAGTTGAGTATTCCGTTTATCGTTTTTGAACACGTTGGGGCAACGATGCATCCATTTTTGGCCCTTATTTTAAGTCTCTTGTTCTTGGGAGCCGGGGATGACGCTCTTATGATCTGCCATTTTGGATGCATCGTTGGCAGCGTACGCGATTATATCGGATTTGATCTCGCTATATATTTTATTCACCGTTTAGCACTTCCCTGTAATAGGTTACTGTTTTCGTATTCATTATTGTCATTCTACACTTGACAAATAATGAGAGCCTTGTTTTTTTACGGCTTGTCCTTAGGTGATTAGCCTATTATAGGGCCCGTCTCGCTCCTGACGTATACTGAGGGCTTTGTTTTTTACAGTTTGATCTTACGTTATTAGCTTATTATAGGCCCTTTTTTCGTTATCATCAGTCCCTCAGGAGCGCGTTGGTTCCCCTTCGTGCGTACGGCGATATGCTTCACGTTATGCGCGAGTATTGTGTTTTTGGCATCCTAGGCTAGCCTAGCTGTACGCCAGTTTATTTTTAGAGGTGAAGATTCCTCAATCATTCGCGGTACTCATGCATGTATATTTCTAGTTTAGTTTTCGATTATAGATCTTGTATTGCTATTTGATGAGGTTGGAAGTTCTTCACGATGTCCTACCCTAGCCTATCCGACCAGACCTAGGCTAGGTTTTGGAGGGTATATCCCACCACCCTTAGTTGCTCCTTGTACCGCCACCTGACCCAGACAGATATGTTTACTTGGAGGTGGCCCAGGACTAGAGAGTTTCTCTCTTGTTACGTATGTAGGGGCTAGGCCTGTCTTCCTGACCAGATCGATAGATTTGATTTTGGAGGGTTGAGTTAGGTTCTAGGCGTCCTCTTCGTGATGTCCTTATAGGAGCCATCCTAGCCTACCTGACCGGATCTGTACCGATTTCAGAGGGTTGGGCTGGGATCTTAGGTGGGTGCGGTTTTTCTCCTCCCCCTTTTTTTGTCAGTACTTCCAATAATTCCTCATCAATTATTTTATGAATTATTTTTGTTGAGTGTAGCCTGAGCCATTGCCTCCTTTAGGGTGTCAGTTGGCCTACCGTCTTTTGCCCCCTTTAGTAGTAGGCTAGTTAATGGCTTCTCGAGAAGTGGTATTCACTGATCGGTTGCCGTGGCCAGACGATCACGACTCGTCCACTCTCCTCCAGACCTGTCCGGACTCAATCCGGCGCTGCTTTGTTAGCCCGCTGTCCAAGTAATCCTACAGATGAACTACAGCTAGAGCGTAGAGCACGGTCCTGGGGATTAGTCGGAGGAGATTGGGGATTGTACATTATGTAATCTCTGTTGGTATGTCTCTGGGCCTGTGTTTTTTCTGGCGAGGTGTGGTCTACCATCACACCTGCCAGGAGGCTATACGCCGAAATTTACATACCGCTGTTCCGCTGCTCTGTTTTCCGTACTTCTCTAGTGTTATCGCTGCTTCCCCACTCTAGTGGGGGCGGAATTAGGCTTAGAGATGCGTTTCTAATTGACTTGGAACTGCTACGCTTCTCCGGTGCGATCAGACTCAGGCTTAGGTATTTTTACCAATTTTCTTTTCCCCTGTTCCCTCTTCTGCTCATATCAAGCCAACCCCACTGGTTATAGCTATTGTGATAACGAGATTATGGATTCCGGAGTAGGCGGAGACATTCAGAGCTTAATATTAAGAAAAGTTATTATGTAGCTTTTGTATGTCTCCGGGCCTGTGTTTATTCCGGCGAAGTGTGGTCTACCATCACATGCGACAGGATGTATACACCGGAGTTCTACGTACCGTTGTTCCCGCCGCTCTGTTTTCCGTCTTCTATGTTATCGCTGCTGCCCACTCCGGTGGGGGCGGAACTGGGCTTAGAGAATGCGCCTCCAATTGGTTGGGTATTGCTACTCTACTCCGGTGCAATCAGACTCAGGCTTAGGTTTTGCCTTGTTTCCCTGTTCTGCTCGTATCAGGCCCACTCCGCCGGTTATAGCTTTGGCGATACCCAAGTATGGATTCCGGAGCAGGCGGAGACATCCAGAGCTTTATTAATAAGAAGTAAGTTGAAGATTGTAGTCGATAGTACCTTTAGCTGGTTATGTAACTAGTTTAGGTGTATTCATACTGCCGGAATTAACTCCGGCAGCATTATTTGACGATACTCATGTATCTTTCCAACTTACAGGAGGTGGGGTGCCCAGCTGTCCTGTTTAAACCATATGGGCATGAGGCCTGCCGATCTCATGCCAGCTGCGCCATCCACCTGGAGGGATGCATGGTCTGGCACCCGGAAGCCTGCATGGTGTGTTACGGCCTTGTTAGGATCGTAACAGATGAGTCGGTAGGTGGCAACCTCGCCTCATTGAATGGTGTAGTCAGTGGGGTATGGAGCCTGAGCCACCGTAAATGAAAATACCATTGAATATCAAAACTTGTATGGATTATCTGCCTCATCTTCCTCATCAGGGAATGGAACGCAGCTGAATGAGCCTGAAGCTTTGATATATCAGGTGTAACTTTTGACTCATTTTACTTTAGAGAACATCTAATGAAAGTTTCAGCAAGTGCAAGACGAACGTTTGGTGTACTAAATAACGCCTCATATATTTATAATGGTTATAGAATTAGTGCAACCTGTTTTACATAATTTTTACTTCCTTTACTGAAAGAATATTCTCCAGTGTGGATATCTGCTACTGCCAGAGGTTTATCTCATTTAGGTGGAGTGGTTCGTAGAGGCAGGTTTCTGTTTCCTAATATAAACAGTTATTACATGGACTGTTGATAGATTTTATAAGTTGTATTTTAACATTGATCTTTCACATTCACAGTTGATCCTTGATCCCCTTTTCCTGCCAAGAGCAACCAGATTTGCTGAACAGCAGCACCAATATGCTGTAAATATGTCTCAATGTAGAACTTCTGAGTTCCAGGGATCCTTTATTCTTTGCAATTGAACTGTACAACAGTCTCCCTGAGGATTATGTGCAATTAGAACTTTTAAAGTACAAGTGAAGATGTAATGCATTACTACCCTAATACAATTCTTCTTGTATTTTGATAATTTAATTACATTTTTATTTTTATCCATTTATATATTTGTTAATTTTTTTTTCTTTTTTAATAAGTGATCTCTTCTTTCTTTCATATTTCCCATTACCTTGCATTACTTGTTTTTACTGGGGTTGGACTTTACGATAGTGCTGATATTGGATGCCTTTTTGTTGATGATTACCCATTATATTTAATTTATTGGCAGAGCTACATGAAGGGGAGTACAAGGGTGCAGAATACAGTATCAGCATCAGTGAAGAGCAAGCAACTGTTTCTTCTTTGGCTGGAATAAAAGGTCCCCGAGGCTCAGTAGTGTCATCTCTCTCTGCTCGAATGTCACCGCCACCACCTTCCTCCCGCACCACACGGCCTCAGAGTTTTGCTCAACGTCTGAGGTCTTCAACAAAAATGAATAAAGGTACTTAGTTTTTAGACATGTTGCTTTTAAAAGTTCAAAGACATTTGAATGTTTATGTTAATGAAATGCATATACGTACTGTATGTGCTGTTATTATCATCTATCATGTAAGATTGCCTGAAAATACATAGACAAACTTTGTGTTATACTTACTCTTAAACTTTATTCATTCAGTTAGCAAGGTTTTTTTAATACAGAAAATCATTTCATGAGCTTTCCTCATATGTGATTATTTGCCTATAAATAGGAGAAGTATCTGTTGTGTCATCAATCTAATCTTTGCTTAGCATGTAAAAACTAGTTGGATGGTTAGCCTAAAATGTTAATAATTCCTTTTCCTCTGTTTGCATCAACTAAACAAAGTACTGTAAAGTGATTTCATCATAATTTTGAGTGTAGTATCAGAAAGGTCAGTTTTTTAATAAACCCACATTATAGAAATAATGAATTCTTTCCAATGATTTTATCACTAACTAAATATATTACATTACAAAGGATAATAGTTTAAGTTGTTTAAAATGCCAATAAATAATTATAGGCAAACTAAGAAGAAAATAATATAATAGCCTATTGCAAACAATTTCAGAATTAATTGCTGATTGAAACAAAGTATTTTTAAATAGGGTCCAAGTACTGGTGTGAAATGAAGCATCATGTAACAAGGTCCAGTTTACAACAGAGTTCAGCGTAGAAATTTGACATTTAACTTTGAAAAAGATATATTGGGAGTTGCCTTCAGTTTTTATACAATATTTGTAAAGGATTTGTGCAAAAGAAATGGTTTGTTATGTAGTTTCTGTAGTTTGAAATTGAATAAATGTTCAGTCAGACTAGGACATACTGACATTCAGTAGGTGCATTTGGTATATACTGATAGTTGTAAGATTTTTTTATCAAACGGCTGATAAAATATCAGATCTCTTACAGTGGTTGCCTGCTAGGTTTCATTGCTGACTTTATAATATAAGTGTGTATGATGTCCTTACTTGAATCATTATATCAAATGGTTTATGTTGTAATTTTTGTCAGTGTTTTACATTTTAAACTTTTGCAAGGCTACTGTGTAAGGTTGTTTTTGAGAAAGTTTGAGGGGATGTTACTGCTCATATTTACAAGACCATTGATGAGGCAGGTAACTATTCCTTTTGTTTCAAATGATAGCTTGGCTTCGTGAGATGAATATTGTTTGTAAGCTGTCTGTTTAACTTAAAGTGTAGAGATAGAGTGAAAGTGTAAAGTCTTGACTAGGTAGACTAGCCTTGACTTGGGCTCTTTTTCATCCAATGTCTACAGTCCTAATATGCCACTGAACATGCTGGCAGTGGGTTGAACAATCAAGGTACAAGTGAGCAGTGTTGGATTTTATAAGCTAATGTGTATCAGTGTAGATAAACATGGAAAATGAAGTTGTAGAATAATGTATATGATTATTTTGATAAGTAAAGCTCAGAGATCAAAGGCAAATTGTCACTGATCTGTCATTTCAGATCATAGGGATTAGTATGAAAAGTTTTCTCTGTAGAGAGGTATGACAATTTGCATTCTCATCATGTGTAGTTTGTGACCTTTGTATCAGAACACATTTTTTTGATGACAAAGTTCCAGTTTTAAATGCCTTCAGGTATGTTAATACTGTAATGAATATTTTAATACTGTAATGCACTTTTATAGGATACACAAATCTTGGTGCAGAGAGGGGAACTGGCAGCCCCTTGTTTTAGATATTAGCGTAAGTGGCTCAGGACTTGAAGGAGCAACTATATGCTCTTCAGACAAATCACCACTTCTGGGTCCTGCAGAAGCTCCAGAACCACAGACGCCTGTTACAGCAACTCCAAAATGCTGGCGCAATATTTATTACCTTTTGGATTTATACACCACCACACCTGACGACCACCAAAACTGTTCAGCAGAGGTAAGGAAAATGCTGGAATTTATTTACATATGCATAGTACTAATGGTACATTAATTATTTATAACATGTAAGTGTATTAACATTATTATATTTTAATTTGACAATGACAGATAAGGGCCTCATATATTATTCTCCTATAATAAAGCTGTTCATTAAAATTTCCTATATTTGTAAAGTTGAAAACTTTTCATTAGTAAACCACTTCAAGCAGCTGTTAGTCTGTCATACCTACATAATCAGCAAGGCGCCTCAATGGCGTGGTTGGTTTGGTGTTTGCTTCTCACCTCGGTGGTCGCGGGTTCGATTCTCAGCCATTCCATTGAGGAGTGAGAGATGTGTATTTTCTGGTGATAGAAGTTCACTCTCGACGTGGTTCGGAAGTCACATAAAGCCGTTGGTCCTGTTGCTGAATAACCACTGGTTCCATGCAATGTAAAAACACCATACAACAAACAAATACATAATCTGCATTTTTTCATGTATTCAGTTGGCAGATCTTGCTTTCAAGTAGTCTTTTTCATCCAACTTTAATTTACTTAAGCTTTTTATTTACCTGGCTTTCTAACTTATTGACGAATATTAGTTTAAGATGATGGTGTATAGCATTATTGTGTTAAACAAGAGATTCATAATAAGTATTTTACTAACAAAAAATATTACATAAATACAAAACTTATATTTGCAAAATATGTAATTAAGAAATACTAACTTTGTTTGAATATGTATATTACAGTTATTACAGTCATATGAACTACTGTAGCCTGTTGTAGGCGTCGTAAGTCTGGAACATGCGTCGTAACCCTGGAAATAATTTCTTATGAATATAATTGAAAAGCGTCGTAACCTTGGACGTCGTAAGCCTAGACTGTTGTAACCCGGGGACTGCCTGTGTGTATATATATATATATATATATATATATATATATATTATATATATATATAGATATTATATATATATATATATATATATATATATATATATATATATATATAGTCATATAATATATATATTATATATATTATATATATATATGGACTATATGTATATATATACATAACATTTATATATATATATGAGTTATATATATATAAACATATATATATATATATATATATATATTATATTTGTGTATATATAGTATATACTTATGACAACGTGCCAAGTATCTGCTTACTACACTTACCATTCATTAATTGTTACCTCAACAACTGCCAGACACCTGAACCTTTGTTACAGGTACTAAATGATTGAATACTCTAAAGGTACAGTGATCCCTTAAACAACTTACCAGTATTGCAGTAAATCAGAACTAAGTTCATCAAAACAAATGTGAGGTAATCTTGTAAGTAATCAAGTTAATTAAAGGGCATTACTCCATGAACAATTTAAAAAGTCTTAAGTATTTCCCTGATTTCAGAAGTCTTAAGTACTTCCCTGGTTCTAACTCACTCAAGTAAACTGAAGGAAAACAGCTCATTTACCACTCTATGTTTTTCTACCTAAGCTAAATAAATAATAACACTATGATGTATACTATTGAAAAAGAAAACACTTATAAAAATTTTAAATAAAAAAATTCATTATCAAACTCAAAATTTATAAGTGAAATTACTGTTACTTGAAAACAAAGCAAAGTTAATTAATTCTTGATCAATAAGTAAAATTAAATCAAAATTAATTATCACAAATTCAAGAAAATTAATTCATCAAAATTCAAAAAGTGTTAGGCAATACTTAAAATTTGGAAATTAATTCACAAGTGCTAAGCAACAATAAATTTGAAAAGAATTCTAAGTAATGCAAATTTCACAAGTGTTAAATTCAAATAAATGTGCAACATTAAGTAATGGAAATAGCTAAGTTAATTAAACTTGTGAATGTAAATGAAAACACAGAAAAATATGGAAAATACCAAAATTGTTAAAAGTATCAATCACACAGAATATAAAATAAAAAGACACACTTCAATAAGAAAATGGATAAATGCACTTCAAATGAAACAAATACAATACACACAAAAATTTGCAATGTGTAAAAATGTAAATCGTTTCACTGAAACCATGGTAACCATTAGTTATTAGTTTTTTCTTTACCGAACCACTGACTATTAGTTATTAGTTTTTTACGAAACCATCGTAACCATTAGTTATTATTGTTTTTACCAAACCATCGTAAACCATTAGTTATAGTTTCTCTAAACCATCGTAACCATAGTTATTAGTTGCAACTAATAAAAATATAAACACACTTTACCTTCTTGGTTATACCAATTTTTCTTTCTTTCTTTGCATGCAGGCTTGTTTCACACTTTCACAAAAACAGGCGCCGTTACACACACAATGTTTGTTCAGATTCCACAAAAGCACTAAAATAATATTAATAAGTTCTAAGAATATCGAATCTGAAATCTACAAGTGACCAATGTCTAAATATAAAATATTTAAGTTACGTTAATATAGAATCCAAAAGTGGCATGCAGAGAGAGAGAGAGAGGGAAGAGAGATCTGAATCCTTTGAGGATTTAAGCCCGAATGAAATCCTCTTCCTTGTATGGGTAATTCAAGAGCCTGACAGTTCAAAACGTTTTGGGACATGCGAAAGATGATGCAATTCTTTCTAGAAGCTTCGAAAATGACGCAACTTTACAGAAAAAGTCGTGAAATCTGCACGTGGTTTCGGCAACGAAGTATGCATATGAAACAGTCAGTTCAACAAAGACACGTATTTGATCGAAACAGACTCGAGCAAAAGTCCCTATCAGACGTGATGACAGATTTCCCAAAACACAATGGAGACCTCGATGTCTCTAATCAAACGTGTTGACAGATTAGGAAAGCAAACGGAGATCTCAGAGTCCCTCTAATCTCAAGGTGATGAAAAGTTACTAAAACAACTCTAGCTTCGATGGACAAAGATAATCTCTCTCTTTCTACATTCTACGTTATATATTCTTTTACATTGTTATGAAATTTGAACACACATTTAAAGACATCTTAACTCTAACCAGCTAAGGAATCTGAAAAAATGTTGCAAACTCTATATATCAACACTTTTATAACAGATAACATTTGAACAAGTCAGATGGGGATATATGCATTTTGAAAGTAGCAATAGATAATACCTACCCCTCCTAGAAGATTGTTTTATCACAGTGTTGAATCCAACGATTTGCAATAGGATAAATAATCAGCAACTACATTGTTTTTGCCACTAATGTGCTGCACTCTTAAGTTATACTGTTACAGACACAAAGACCACCTGGTCAGTCTGATTATGATTTTTCATTCGCTGGATAAAGGATAGTGGATTGTGATCAGACAACACTAAAATTTCTTCATTCCTAGGTCTTTTCACATACACTTCAAACTTTTTCAATGCTGTTATTAAGACTAAAGTTTCCTTCTCAATGGTCGAGCATACTTTCTGCTGTTTTTTCAGTTTTGAAGACATGAAGCACACAGGATGGTAGATATTATTTTCATCTTCTTGAAGTAGAACAGCTCCAATGCCACAGTCAGAAGCATCAACTTGTATCACAAATTTCTTGTTAAAGTCTGGAGCTTGAAGTACTGGTCTAGAAGTTAAAAATGGCTTTTACCTTCTCTAAGGATTCTTGACACTCTGGAGTCCAACAAACTTAGTTTTGGGACTAGTTTAAGTCTGTCAAGGGAGCTACTACAGCTGAGAAATTTGGCAGAAACGATGATAGAATCCAGCCAGGTCTAAAATCTCTGCAGCTGTTTCGTGGTAGTAGGTGGGGTAGCCTTATGGATACCTTCTACTAAGCATTTACTGAGCAAGAAGGCCTTTCCCAACTTCAAACCCAAGATACTGCACAGTTGCCTTTCCAAACTCACTCTTCTCTAGGATGACTGTTAATCCTGCTTCTTGTAGTTTCTTGAAAACTTTCCTCAGAATCTTCAGATGTTCTTCCCATGTTGTAGAGTAAATCACGATGTCATCCAGGTATACACTTACTCCTTCTATCAATCCTAGCAGTTGATCCATCACTCGTTGGAATGTTGCAGGTGCATTCATCAGACCAAATGGCAGAACAGTATACTGATACAGTCCAAAATGAGTAATAAAAGCTGACAGCAACTTCGCATTCTCATCTAAGGGAATTTGATAATATCCTTTCAACAAGTCTATCTTGGAAACAAACTTGGCTTGCCCAATATTATCAAGTAACTGATCTATAAGAGGCAAAGGATAATTGTCAGCCACACTGAGGGAATTCAGTTCCCTATAATCAGCACACATTCTAAATGTCCCATCTGGTTTCTTCACTAACACACATGGAGAACTGAAGTGACTTGAACTGGGGTCTGCTAATCCATGTTGCAGCAAATACTCAACTTCTTTCTTCAAAACATCTTGATGATAAGGTGATAAGCGATAGGCTCTTTGCTTGAAATGGTTTTTCCATCTTCTTAAATCTTGATCTCATGCTGGGTCAGATCAGTACGCCTAGGTACATCTGCAAAAATTTCTGGGAAACTTTTAATTACTTCACTTAAGTCTTCACCTTGTTCAACACTCAGATGTTTCAACTTCTCCAAAATTGAAGCATTATTCATCTTGCTTTCAGCTCCCAATTCGTAGCCATCATTGTCTTCTGTAGACTGTAGATGAAGTTGTTTGTGTTATTGACACAGTTTCAGTTTTAGTTTCTGAGAAATAAGGTTTCAAGATGTTCACATGTATCTTCCTTTGTCTTCTTCTTCATTCTGATGTTTCAATCACATAAGTTCTATCACTTAACTTCTGAATTATCTTGTAAGGACCTTGAAATTTATTAGTGAGGGGAAATCTCTTGACAGGTAAGAACACTAACACTTGTTATCCAACACAAACTTCTTAGCTTAGTCTTAGCATCATATCTCATTTTCATTTCTCTTGACTCACTTTCAAATTTTCTAATCTCTTGACTCACTTTCAAATTTTCTAATCTCTTTCAACATTTTCTTTAAGTTCTTTACATATTCTCCTTGGTTTCCTTCCCAATACTGTATTAGTAAGTTTAATAAAATTAAATGATATTGCATAATAAAAATAATAATTATTCTCTCTCTCTCTCTCTCTCTCTCTCTCTCTCTCTCTCTCAAATCTGTCTCTCTCTCATCTCTCTCTCTCTCTCCTCTCTCTCTCTCTCTTTTATAGAGATGTATGTTTTTTTTGTGTGAAAAATAAATTATTTACTATTTTCAAATATAATATTAATGTAAACAGCAATAATATCAATTCATTCAAAAATACAATAGTGAATTAGTAAGATTTTATTTCATAAATTTAAAAATTTATGTAATAATGAAGGAAATCCCAGTCTTCTCTCTTTAACTCCAGGTACTAAAGCTGTCAAATAGTGTATATCAAGTAATGGGACAGGAGGGGGAGGAGCTGTTGTGTTGTTACCTCTAAATGTTCATGCAATTTCTTTCTCTCTCTCTAAGAGAACCCACTCTCGTCTCTCTCTCGCTCTCTCTCTCTTCTCTCTCTCTCTCTCTCTCTCTCTCTCTAACTGAATTGAAAGAATTTTTATGGTACTAGTATGTAATATGTTTATTGATATTTTTTAGTTAATAATAATAATAATAATAATAATCCTTGGAGGTCGTCATCCAGCAACTGATCCACAACGACAGTAATCACAGCCTGAGATTGGAGCTACAGAAGCAAAAAGGAAGAATGGACAAGAGAAGAAAATAAGGAAATATGGAGATGTTACATCAGAAAGCACCAGACGGAGAGAGGATATAGAAGAAGATTGGTCAACATCTGGAATGAGAGGAATAACACCCCCCAAACAGAGCAGAGTCTGGCAGACCAAGTAAGGAACATAAAGAAAAAGAATTGCTCTCCCCAACAGAAAGAGAAGAACTGGAAAGGGAAATGTCACACGACAACGAATTACACGAAGACGAACTGAGAGACGATGCCACAGAAGACGACAGGGAGGATGAGGTATCAAACAACGACACACGAAGAAAACAACCGACGAAGTAACAGAGAGGACGGAATGGGTGAAAAGATTAGACAAATGGATGGAGCCATGTACAGGAGAGACAAAGATCCCCTCCATGAAAGCCTACAACACAAGGACCTTAAATTAGGGAGAAAACAAGTGAGGTCAATGAAATAATGGGCATAATACACACCACCAGTATCACAGAAACAAATAACTTGGCATATGCAGGAGCAAGATTAGTAGCAGAAACTGATGGGATTCGAACACCAACACCACCAGCACAACCAACCTAACAGAAACCAAAACAGCAACCTCCTTGGAAAAGGCGCCTGGAAAAGCAAATCATGGTGATGAGATCTGACTTGAGTAAACTGAAAGAGATGACAGAAAAAAGGCTAAGAAGCAGAAACAAGGGAGGAACTCAACAAGAATACAAAGTACAAGAGAGGGGACTAAACAACACAATAGAAGATGTAAAACACAGAGGCTTAAGGCCAAAGCACATAAGATCCAACGGTACATGAACAGAAATAAGGGATACCAACAGAACAAACATTCGACCAACCAGAAAATACTATACAGCCAACTAAGAGGGTAAGGCAACCACCCAGAAATTCCTGAAGCCGAACCAAGTAAGAGACTCTGGGAAAACATATGGAGCAATCCGGTATCACACAACAAACATGCAACATGGCTCCAGGAAGTCAAGGAAGAAGAAACAGGGAGAATAAACAAGATTCACAGAGATCATGACAGACACAGTCAGACACACCAACTAAAGGAAAATGCCCAACTGGTAAAAGCCCCAGGTCCCGATGAACGTCCATTGGATACTGGCTCAAAAACTTCAAGGCCCTACACCCATTATAGCAGAACAACTCCAGCATTGTATCTCAAATCACCATGCACCCAAATGGATGACCACAGGAAGAACATCCTTAGTACAAAAAGACAAGAGTAAGGGAAATATAGCCAGTAACTACAGGCCTATCACCTGCCTACCAATAATGTGGAAGTTACTAACAGGTATCATCAGTGAAAGGCTATACAACTACCTAGAGGAAACAAACACCATCCCCCACCAACAGAAAGGCTGCAGAAGGAGTGTAGGGGCCACAAAAGACCAGCTCCCATGATTAGACAAAATGGTAATGAAGAACAGTAGAGAAGAAACCAACCTACCAAGCATGGCATGGATAGACTATAAGAAAGCCTTCGACATGATACCACACACATGACTAATAGAATGCCTGAAATATATGGGCAGAGGAAAATACCATCAGTTCTTCTCAAAAATACAATGCGCAACTGGAATACAATACTTACAAGCTCTGGAATAAGACTAGCAGAGGTTAATATCAGGAGAGGGATCTTCCAGGGCGACTCACTGTCCCCACTACTCTTCGTAGTAGCCATGATTCCCATGACAAAAAGTACTACAGAAGATGGATGCCGGGTACCAACTCAAGAAAAGAGGCAACAGAATCAACCATCTGATGTTCATGGACGACATCAAAAGCTGTATGGTAAGAGCATCAAGGAAATAGATACCCTAATCCAGACTGTAAGGATTGTATCTGGGACATCAGGATGGAGTTTGGAATAGAAAAATGCGCCTTAGTCAACATACAAAAAGACAAAGTAACGAGAACTGAAGGGATAAAGCTACCAGAGAGCAATATCAAACACATAGATGAGACAGGATACAAATACCTGGGAATAATGGAAGGAGGGGATATAAAACACCAAGAGATGAAGGACACGATCAGGAAAGAATATATGCAGACTCAAGGCGATACTCAAGTCAAAAAACTCAACGCCGGAAATATGATAAAAGCCATGAACACATGGGCAGTGCCAGTTAATCAGATACAGCGCAGGAATAGTGGAATGGACGAAGGCAGAACTTCGCAGCATAGATCAGAAAACCAGGAAACATATTGACGAATACACAAAGCACTACACCCAAGAGCAAATACGGACAGACTATACAGTAACACGAAAGGAAGGAGGGAGAGGACTACTAAGTATAGAGGACTGCGTCCAAACATCGAGAACAGAGCACTGGGGCCAATATCTTGAAAATCAGTGAAGACGAGTGGCTAAAGAGTGCATGGGAAGGAGACTAATAAAAAGTAGACGAAGACCCAGAAATATACAGAGACAGAAGAATGACAGACAGAACAGAGGACTGGCACAACAAACCAATGCACGGACAATACATGTAGACACTAAAGAAACTAGCCAGCGATGACACATGGCAATGGCTACAGGGGAGGGGAGCTAAAGAAGGAAACTGAAGGAAATGATAACAGCGGCACGATCAGGCCCTAAGAACCAGATATGTTCAAAGAACGATAGACGGAAATAACATCTTCTCCCATATGTAGGAAGTGCAATACGAAAAATGAAACCATAAACCACATAGCAAGCGAATGCCCGGCACTTGCACAGAACCAGTACAAAAAGAGGCATGATTCAGTGGCAAAGCCCTCCACTGGAGCCTGTGCAAGAAACATCAGCTACCTTGCAGTAATAAGTGGTACGAGCACCAACCTGAGGGAGTGATAGAAAAAACGATCACGCAAAGATCCTCTGGGACTATGGTATCAGAACGGATAGGGTGATACGTGCAAACAGACCAGACGTGACGTTGATTGACAAAGTCAAGAAGAAAAGTATCACTCATTGATGTCGCAATACCATGGGACACCAGAGTTGAAGAGAAAGAGAGGGAAAAAATGGATAAGTATCAAGATCTGAAAATAGAAATAAGAAGATATGGGATATGCCAGTGGAAATCGTACCCATAATCATAGGAGCACTAGGCACGATCCCAAGATCCTGAAAAGGAATCTAGAAAAACTAGAGGCTGAAGTAGCTCCAGGACTCATGCAGAAGAGTTTGATTCTAGAAACGGCACACATCCAGTAAGAAAAGTGATGGACTCCTAAGGAGGCAGGATGCAACCCGGAACCCCACACTATAAATACCACCCAGTCGAATTGGAGGACTGTGATAGAGCAAAAAAAAAAAAAAAAAATAATAATAATAATAATAATAATAACAACAGCTCCTCTCTCTTACTGAGATGAGAGAATTTGTACGGTAGATGTATGTTTATTATATTTTCAAATTATAATAATAATAATAATAATAATAATAATAATAATAATAATAATAATAATAATAAAATTGGTAACTCAGTTATCTCAGGATATTTTCCAAGTATATTTCATCTTTACTTTAGATATTGATATTGTAATTGCTTGGTATCCACCACAACAATCACACTTGCCAAAACCACTTATATGTATTCACAAAAAAAGAAAACAATACTTAGTCCACAAAGGGGGAAAAATATTCATAACAAAGGTGTACAAACTCAATTCAGGAGTCAAAAGAAAATACTCTAATAAAAACCCTTAATTTTAATACACAAATTACAGACAGAAATGACCACCTGCCTCATAAATACAATAAATAATTAACAACTGTCACACTTAATACCTAACACAGAAAACAACAATACACACTTAAATGGACAGCTCATCAACACATATATACCATAGGGTAGAGGGTCCAGAAAGGAGACCAATGAAAAGAAAGAATATCCTGCCAAATTACACACGAAACACTGACGACTCCTCAAAAATAATTTATATAATCTATCCTCCTTGTCTGGAGAATCACTCAGGGTGGTTGGGAAAAGGAATGTTCCCGAAAGCTGTGGCAGAGGACAGAGTTTCCACTAAGTCCTGCCAAGACTGCAGCCAGTGCTAACGTAGCCGTGATCACTCTACTACAAATGCAGTGGCAATACCTTCATACCTTTGATGACAGAGAGGTCCCCTAGATAGCTTAACTAAGCCAAGGGTTGCTGAAAGGAGCAGAAGAAAATATAAATCCTGGAAGAAGGGGAGAATTTCACTCATCCCAACTCTCCAAAATCCACAAGATTCCAGGATGCTTCAGCTACAGCAACAGTAAAATCTTTCAGTGGCAGCAACAGCAGTAACTTCTTAAATAAGGCTCAGAGAACGACTCCTCTATGACTTCCTCATGGAGTCTCACACAACTCCTAGTATAACTAACTATGGGCTTCTCCACAAACAAGCATCATGAAAAATAAGAACAGTCGTTAGTCAAAACCACCAACATAAACAAGTAAACCACCAGTGGAGGGAGAAAACAAACTAAATATAATCTAAATTTCACTGACACTAAAAAGATAATAATAAGAAGTAAATGACAATTAGGTTACAATATATGGTGTGATTAAAATGGATCATGAAAATGTTGAAAAGTACACTAGCAAAATATTTGGAAATAATGGATTGAAGCAACATAAATTATAAGGCATGCAATTTATAGAGATAGAATTTTTCAAGGTCAGTGGCTGTCCATAAATAAACATACAAACAGCTTTAAGATCTCATTAAATTAATTACCACTAATCCATATGTTCATGATTTGAACCCTTAATGGTGGTAATTGGTTATTGCTGACACTTGAATCTGTATTTAAATTGTCGCACTGTACATGATGTAGCATTTTAAGTATCAGGCAGTCCCTGGTTATCGGCAGACTCTGTTAATTGTGATCCAGTTTTATGGGGCTTGTCTAGTGCCATAAAATTGGCGATTTATGATGCCATAACAAGCTGAGTTTATTTCGCCAATAATAGATTTATGATGCCATAACATACCTAGCATAACATGCCATTAATCGGTTATCAGTGCCATTAACCAGTTATCAGCTCCACCTTAACCAGTTATCAGTGCCAAATTGCCATGTTTCGGTTAATGGCAGTTTTCGCTTATCAGCACCCTGCCGAGAACAGAACCCCTTCTGATGACTGGGAACTGCTTGTGTAAGTACTGTGAGAATAAGAAAAATAATTTTGTTTAATTTTGAAAGTGCACATCAAATATGTATCTTGTTAAAATCTTTTTTTCAGAACCTCAATCGCTGGTGATGCTGCAGATGGACACAAGGGAAGTCGCAAATATGATATTTTGAAAGAGAGCAAAGCATCAGACATTGAAACTGGGATTCAGGCACATATTCCTCCATCAGTGATTGCTGATAAAACAAAGGAATTAGGTAATTGTATTAATTTTGGTGAATTTTTTAGTAGTCTTTACTGTGTACCATGGGTGAATTCTCTTATTTATACTATATTTTTCCTCTATGTTGAATATAATATTTTGTGAAAGTTTGAGACTTGGAATACCTGGGGGTCATGTGGTTGAACTGAAATACATTCTCATCACAGCTGAAACTCCACAGTGCTTTTTTATTGTAATTTTTTTCAGTTTGTTCTTAATTCACTCAAAATACCACTTAAAAATACATGAGAATGGTTATTTACAGCACTTCACTTCATGTTGGTCACTTTTGGTTACTACCTCTTTCTTACTTTTAATGCATCAGTTTTGTATGAACTCCTTGATCAGTAAAACTTATAAAATTTACTACTTCATATTACTATACATGAGCCCCAATTCCTCTAATCTAGGAGGAAGATGTGAGTCTAGATTAATATCATAAGTTATAGTAACTGTAATAATGTCGTATGAAATGGAGAAATTGGGTGCAAGGAAACTGAAAAAACACAGTGAAAATCTTTTTTTCTCAATCCTAATCAGGTTGTTTTTCGTATGTGAGTAATTCCTCCAAATCCCATTTTCATTCTGGTCATTATTAGTCTGGTGGTGGAATGCATTAGCTTCCTGAATCCAGTCATTTTTCAGGGTGTTATTCTCAATCTTGTTTCATTGCTTTGACATACTTTTACAGAGATCAGTATGTCCCATTTTGACTAGCATCTACATGATGTAGCCATACAGTTTGCCTCTTCCTGATAAACACCTCAAGGAGATAGATGTATTTTTTTGTGTGTGTGGAATATTGCAGGTGACTTCAGTTTACTAAAACTGTTGATTAGTCGTGGTATTGTCCTCTTTATAAAATTGACCACATTGGTATTCTTTGTCTTCAAAGGCTCTGTTCACACAGGGCGGTTTTAACTGTTTTGGTTCAGACTGTGTGGTTTCAAAGTTAATGGCAAAAGACAGGGGTGTACACACAACCTTGCAGTTTTGTTAACTGTCACATCAACTATGCAATCTGGGTTTTCCCCAGCTACCACATGAAAACAGTGATTAGAGATAGAACTTATGTTTACTAGTGTCTGTTCAGATGACTGCAAGGTTTTGTCTACACTGCACATTGAAATAAAGGTTGGTCTCTTTAACACTGAACTTTTCAATGATGAGATTGAAACATATTCATGCATTTGAACATTAGATTAGATAATATTCAAGATAAAGTAGTAACGAAAAAGTGTAGGAGGACCCCATTGAAATTGTTTTCAGTTCTGAAGAAACTTTGATGAAGTGAATTGTAGTTAAGTTATTTAGGTATTTGATTACATTTTGCATCATACCTTTTTATCTTGATATTCAACTCTACCTCCATGAATTAAATAATCTGCATATTGCTCTCTTGTAGAGGTGGCCGAGTGTGTGCGTGTATGTACTATGTATAATTTTATATGTATTTATACACTTCATTAAGCTACTTGATGAAATATCCTTAATCAGTGTAAGTATATTGTCAGATGATTTTTTGGGAATTCTGAAATAGTTTAAAAATTTATGCTCATAGTCTCTCAGTTTTGGATACATAGTTATGAACAATGCATGTGTATGTCAGTACCTTAAAATAGTGTGGATCCAATATTATCATTGTCTTTTCTTTCACTTCTGCCACCAGCGAAAGAAAAGCCAAATTAATATTATTTCTTTAGTTCTCATATTGATACTGAATGAAATGCATGGCTAACCACCATAGCGGGTAGGGTCACCACTTTCTGCAACTGAGCAATTAATGTTGTAGTTACCACCTTGTGTGACCAGGGCCTAACATGACAACTATTCAGCCATGACTGAGACACAAAGGGATTTTGATATCTAGCGATGTGATTTACCATTTATTAATCATTTGACCCCATCTGAATTCAGATGGGGAAGGACAAATTTCCTTCTAGTTTATAGCCTTATTTGGATATCCATTTTTCATAGGCACTTGACTATTTTCTCATATAGTAAAATTTTTTTTTTTAGGTAAAAAATGTTGCAATTATTGAGTAAAGTTAAGGCTGTATGATGGTTTTTTTCAGCACTGATGTAAGATTCTAGTGCTATTTTCAAAATTTGGGAGGTAATTTCCATTAATGCAGATTGAGAAGGTGCTTCACTTCACTTAAACAGATTTTCCCATAAGCAAGCTCCAACTCATTTTTTGTATAACCTTTTGGGAGAGTTCTTTCACAGTGGAAAAAAACATAATAGACAGGGATAGATTTAAAATAATAAGGGAGTCCTAAAATGTGACATTCTAAGCTAATTTCACCAAAAGATGTTTTCCCAGCAATATTTTACATGAAGAGGTTGACCTTGGAGGCTGTATTTCATGCATTACAGGACCAAGTCCTGTGATCATAAACAGGAACTCCCGATTAAGCTTTTTGTAAGCTGCAATGGATGTTGACTCTGTCAGTTATATTTTGTTTAATTTGGGTATGAAATCATCACTGAGAACACCTGTTGTAAAGTTTATATCAAGTAGTATTTGGAAAATGAAATTGTTTCCTAGAAGTTTCCAGTTTACATTGATTAATTGCTGAATGAAAGATTTCCACTATTTTACTAAAGGAAAGATTTTCAGAGAGGAAACCTTTATAGAGACACAGGCAATGTAACAACAATCTATGCAGGTATACCATATGAACAGAAATATATGTACATATGTAGTACTTTCATGATAGTTAATGAAAAATTTGTATGATAATGTCAAATATTCCTCTAGCTATGCCAACTTATAATTCTTCTTTATCACGTAATAATTCTTCTTTCTCACGTAACCCACTTTTCTTATCCTTCATGTTAGTTTTCATTATATACATAATGAATGAATTTTATCCCAAAAGTCGGAATAGTGTCTGGAGAACGGACACCTCTTGTGGTATTTGGGCTGGCCAAGATCCAACGAACAAAACTACTGGCAACTCTTAGTGGACTCAAACTTGAAGCTGAGATGAATGCTGTTCATTCTTCCCTAACATTCCGGTAAGTATGTAATTATTTTCCAAAATCAATTGAAAGTGGCAATGTATTTGCAAGATAAAAAAGAATAGCCTTAATGTTCGAATGTGGCTGCATATTCAAATTGTTTTGTATGCAGTATATAAAATGTGACTACCATTCCACCAAGATATGGTAGAAGTTTTGGAGAATAATTTTACCAGACAGTCTGCTGAATATGAATGCTTTATTTTTAGTATTAGTATAATCTTATATTACTCTTCAAACCAGATGCAATATTTATATATACTATATGTGTTTAACTGTATATTTTTATCACAGGGAAAAGGTTCGTGGAACAAGAACGCAAGTTAGAGCTACACAGAGAACTACATCTGAACTTTCTCACACAGGCCATATTGGTAGCACAATGATTCTTTTGCTTGAGGGAATTGCCCCAAATCAACAGTGAGTCTTACTTGGTTTTTAAAGTATCCACAAATTAGGTCAGGGTATTTTTTTTTTTTTTTTATAAAATTCTATACTTTTTTTTTACCGTATATGTTAATTTCCTATAATTAGTCTTTTGCTGATTACAGTATGTATCATACAGTGTTGTTAATCATCTTAAGGGGATCGGCCGGTTTCAGACTTTTTTAACGACAGGTTGTTGATATATAGAGGGTTTGTTAAAGGATATTGTGTGGAACTTCTGGGGAAAAAAGTTTTGTTCAGTGACCTTAGGTTTTGTGATGCCAGAGCATTTTTCGGCGAAAAATGGCCATTTTCAAAATGCATCTCCTTCTTTGCTTTTTGGTTTTAAGGGATGAGATTTGAACCACATATAAAACACATATGGACCTTCGATATAAAGCTGGGGATTTTTTATTTTCCAATTATTTTTCGAGATATGAATTTCTTTTTTTAAGAAATTTTCCCGGAAAAATTACAGGAAAAAAATTGCCAAAAATCAGAAACTCAAAATATTAAAAATTCCCGGCTTTATTTTAATCTACCATGTTTCCCCATATTATATATGAAATTTCATTTAGATTGGTCCAATACTAAGGGAGGAGATACATTTTGAAGGTGAAAAACTTATGTTTTGAGAAACGGGCCTTCAAAGTTTTAGGTACATAAAAAAAGGTAAAAGACTGTGTTACCATTAATTTTATGGTTTTAGTTTTTATTTTTGAGTATTAATGCAAAATTATTATGAATAGGAATATTAATTAATTGATTATCTTTGTGCTCCAGCAAACTTATTCTTGTGTGCTCTGTTCCAAATTTTTGAATGAAAACTTTCATTCGCGTTTTGTTTAAGACCGCGAACGCAGCGTTCAAGCAATTCTTTCTCAGACAGTGCTTCATACGCAGCCTTTATTTTCCTTCACTCTCAGCATCTAAATTGATAACTGTTGAAGATCTCTTGAACTCTATTTTCTCTCTTTCTTTACCCATTGCTATGCTGCCCTGGAAATAGCACTAAGAATCTTCCCTTTTAGACAAAGTCCATGACGTTGATTTTCTTTGGAACTGAATATATGGTTGAATGATGCCATTATATCCTTCTTCATATCAATCCATGATTTACCAATATTACGGTGGATTGCCCTGCCATAATAATTAGTCATTATGCTAATGTTTGTATCCGACAATTTATTCTTTCCACTTGGAGCACTAAATTTTCTTCTTTTTCCAGTTCTTGTTACTCTCTCTTCTTTTTTCATCTTCTCTTAGTCTCTTCATTCTGTTAGTCATTCTTTTCTTTACATGGTTGATGCATTCTACTTTCGCCACTTTTAAATTTTCATACGGTCCATTTCCACCGTTCATTGCTAAAACACTATTATAAGCGCTGGAATCTCTGTCTCCAACAAAGGTGGCGTAGTGGAATCCCAAATCTTGCGACCTTGAAAACATCCTTATGGCGCCTTCTGTTTCCATCCCTCCTAATGTACCTTCATAGTTTGTATTACAATCTTCATCATGAAGGGTTCTCCACAAGTTGAAATCTTCTTCTGTTATTTTCATTTTTTTTAGTTCAGTCGTTTTAGCGGCACATGCTTTGCAAACTTTGTTCATCACTTCAAAGTCTATCACATATACTGTGCACACTTCTATTATGACTCCCATACCTACATTAG